>NC_052151.1:177496682-177824977 GCF_902713615.1 Scyliorhinus canicula
ATCTCTTTGAGGTTTTCTAAACTACTGTTTATGCATGGCTGCTTACCTCGGATCTAACATATCCCTTTAAATGTCTGCCACTGAACCTCAATTTATCTATCCTTAAGCACATTTACCAGTTCACTCTAGCTATCTCCGCTTTCATACCCTCATAATTGCACTTATTTAGTTTGAAGTACTGGTCTTGGATGCATTCTTCTCTCCCTCAAACTGAATATAAAATTCAATCAGATTATGATCTACGGGTGCCTCCATTTACTGAGAATATTAGAATATAACATAGATTTTGTAACTTGTGTTGTTCTTACAAATTTGTATTTATCTGTAAAGGTTTAGTGGGGTGAAAGAGTAGTGTAAAACATTTAATCTTATATTCTTTGTTAATAGATCATCAGCTGACTCTTGAGACTTGTTCAATAGCTGCCTCCCACATATCTTAACAAAAAATAAAAGTTAGGGTCTAGTCAGGTTGTACTTGGAGATCTGACTTGTCACATGGTAACATTAGCTGGGACTATACCAATTTACGTAGTAAAGTATTCGTAGCTGTCATGCTGGCAGATCATTCTGGTGAACGGAGGTGAGGAGATCGCCGGTGGTGGCGGGGGATTGAGATATGACTCAGTTGGAGAGTGAGCGTGGTTATGGGCAGAGAGGGGTTCCATCTTGGCTGGGCGCAGTTCAGGGCAGTATTAGAGGTAGAGTCAGAGGGGGATGATGACGGACGGTTGAAGGGAGTAGAGGCATAAGCTTCCAGTAAGATGTGTAAAGTGGAATGCCATGGGTTAAACAGGCTGATTAAGAGGTCTTGGGTTTTTGAGGAGTTTGAAGGCGGAGGTGATCTTTTTACAGGAGACGCACTCTGGGTGAAAGATCAGGTTAGGTTGAGGAAGGGATGGATGAGTCAAGCATTTCACTCGGGGTTGTGCGCATGCGCGCCGGGATTGGGGGGGCTATTTTGTTGAACAAAAGGACAGGGTTTGTAAGGGCCAAGGAAGGGCAGGACCGGGGGGTGGGGGGGGTGTAGATAGATACGTGATAGTGAATGGGGTGGTGGAGGGGATGCCTGTGATGCCGGCAAACGTATATGCGTCGAATTGGGATGATGTGGGGTTTGTGAAAGCTTTACTGGGAAATGATCCTAGACTTAAGATTGTTATGGGTGGAGATTTGGAGATTTTAATTGTGTGATGGAACTGAGGTTGGACAGGTTGAGCCATAAATCAATGGGAAGGTTGAGGATGCGAAGGATTTGGGAACGTATGGGAATGGTTGATCTGTTGAGCTTTCCGGACTGGGGGGGGGGTCCAAGGAGAGATGATCTCGTTCAAGGCGCTCAGGGATAGGAGGAGGGAGGAGCATGGATGGTTACTGGTTGAGATAGTCAAGGAGGACAGGAGATACGCGGGAGCCCCCACTAAAGAGCTGTTGGCAACAAGAAAGAGGTTGCAGGGGCAGTTCGATAGATTGATGACGGGAAGGGCAATGGGACAGTTATGGAGGGCAAGTGGTAGTACAATATGAATGTGGAGAGACGGTGAACTGTATGCTGGCCCATTAGCTTTGGAGGCAGGCTGTGTCAAGGGAAATTCTAAAGGTGTGAATAGAGAAAGGGTAGGTAGTGTCAGAGCCGGGGAGGATAAATGGGGTGCTCAGGGGGTATTATGAGAAGCTGTACAGGGCTGAGCTGGGTGGAGAGAAAGGGGATATGGGACGATTTTTAGGTGGGTTTGAGTTTCCGAGGTTGGAGGAAGAGAAAAGGCAGGCATTGAAGGAGCCTCTGGGGCTGAGGGAAGTGATTGACAGCATTAGGGAGATGAAGTCATGGAAGGTTCCAGGGACGGACAGCTTTCCGATGGAGTTTTATAAGATGTTTGTGGCTCAGTTGGCACCGCATTTGTTGGGGATGTTTAGTGAGGTGTTGGAGAAGGGGGAGTTTCTAGAGACACTGACACAGGCGTCGATCATGCTAATCCCGAAGATAGAGAAGGATCCGTTGGAGTGTGGGTCATATAGGCCCATTTTGTTGTTGAGACATGAAAGTGTTGGCTAATTTAGTGGCGGGGGACTGGGCCTCCAGTGATGGTGATGTGCTGAGCAGACGCACATCAGGTGGCTCTCCTCCAGAACACAGCCAAATAGGCACTTTTACTGACAACAGCCTGGACAAGGGGCAGGCAAGGCAGCGCTGAGGACAAAGCAGGGAGTTAGCAGCCTAGTGAAAAGATCCAGAGTCTTCGCCCATTTGAGAAGTTTGAAAGCCGACATAGACTTCTTTCAAGAGACGCACCTGAGAGAGGATCGACTGTGGGTAAGGAAGGGCTGGGCGGGTCAGACCGTTCAAACCCCAAACGGGGAAAAATACAGGCATGGTTAGGGATCTGGGAGCATTTATGGAACAGATGGGGGCAGTAGACCCATGGCGGTTTCTGCACCCTGGCATGGAAGAATTCTCGTTCTTTTCACTGGTGCACATCCGTATCAACTTCTCTGCAGTGGGAAAATCAGTGCTTCCAGACTTAGTAAGAGCGGAATACTCCACGATACTCAACTCTGACCATGCTCTACATTACATGGATGCGAGGTTGGAGACAGGCCATCCCCAACGCTCTGTATGGAGGTTGAACACGGACGTCTTGGCCGACGAGGTCTTCTGCCAGAAATCATCACAGGCCATAGGCGAGCACATCGCCAGCAACTAGAATGTGGAAGCCTCACCTTCCATGTTCTGGGAGGCACTGAAGAGGTGATTAGGGGAAAGATTATAGCCAACAATCTATAAATCTCAAATAAGATAGTGTGGCCAGGCAGCAATGAACGACTCCATCCTTGAGGTCGATAGAAGGTACTCAGAGGACCCAAACTTAGAGCTTCTGGTGGCTATCCACCAGGAAGGAGGGGCTCCAACTCCACCAGACACAGGTGAACTTCTGTGAAGACGGAGAGAAAGCTAGCCGCCTGTTCACCAGTTGCGAAAGCACGCAGCCACGAGGGTAAAGGACAGCAGAGGCAGACTGGTAGCTGAACCAAAGCATTTGAGGCCTTCTACCGGGAGCTGTACACTTCTGAAACCAACAACCCCCCCCCCCCCCCCCCCCGCGGTTCGTGCTGAACATGCACTTCTCCTTGTTATACGCGAGGTTGAGGAGAGTAGGAGAGTGGCGGTGTGGAGAAATTTGGAAAGGTTGGCGTCATAGTCCTGCTGGTCATGGCCGCAGATGGTGACATTGTCCAGGTAAGGGAAAGTGGCCCGCAGTCCGTACCGGTCAACCATTCGGTCCATCTCCCGTTGGAAAACTGGGACCCCATTGGTGACGCCAAAGGGAGCCCTAAGAAAGTGGTAAAGTTAGCCTTCTGCTTCAAACGCCGTGTATGGGCAGTCCGCCTTACGGATGGGGAGCTGATGATAGGCAGATTTCAGGTCCACTGTCGAGAAGACCCGGTACTGTGCCATCTGATTAACCACATCAGATATGCGTGGGAAGGGGTACGCGTCGAGCTGCGTGTACCGATTGATAGTCTGACTGTAGTCAACGACCATCCTGTTTTTCTCCCCAGTTTTGACCACTACCACTTGGGCTCTCCAGAGGCTGTTGCTGGCCTCGATAATACCTTCCAGAAGCAGTCGCTGGACTTCAGACCTGATGAAGGTCCTGTCCTGGGCGTGAACCGTCTGCTCCTGGTGGCGACCGGTTTGCAATCCAGGGTTAGGTTTGCGAAAAGGGAAGGCGGATCGACCTTAAGGGTCGCGAGACCGCAAACAGCAAGGGGTGGTAGGGGCCCGCCAAATTTCAGGGTTAGGTTCTGGAGGTTGCACTTGAAGTCCAGGCCGAGTAGCAAGGCAGCGCAGAGGTTGGGGAGGACGTGGAGGCGGAAGCCGCTGAACTCTACACCCTGGACGGTGAGGATGGCGATGCAGTACCCCCGGGTCGCCACGGAGTGGGATCCGGAGGCCAGGGAGATTCTCTGGTTAGCGGGGTGTACCGCGAGGGAGCAGCGCCTTACCGTATCGGGGTGAATGAAGTTCTCAGTGCTCCCGGACTCCAGCAGGCAGGAGATCTCCTGCCCGTTGACCTTCACCTTTGTTGAAGTGGTCGAGAGGTTGTGTGGTTGTGACTGGTCAATCGTGACCGAGGCGAGACGCGGCTGGTCGCAGCGGTTGCAGGCGATGAGCGGCCTGATGAGGTGCCCGACGGGCAGGGGTCCTGAGGCGGGTAAGATGGCGGCGCCCCTGGGCTGCATGTGTCCTGGGGGAGGCAAGGTGGCAGTGCCCTGGGGCTGCACGTGTCCTGGGGCAGGTAAGATGGTGGCGCCCATTGGTTCCGAGAGACAAGATGGCGGCGCCCACGGGTCACACATGTTGCGAGCAGAGCAAGATGGCGGCGCCCACGGGCCGCACGTGGTCTGAGGAGGGGAAGATGGCGGCGTCCACTGACCACACGTGGCGGGTGCCAGGACAATAGCGGCGACTGAGCAGGCCTGACACACTGCAGAAAAATATCCCTTCTTGCCACAGGCCTAGCAGAGGCGCTCCGTGCCGGGTAGCGCTGTCGGGGGTGTTTTGACTGCCCACCAAAGTAGCATTTGGGTCCCCTGGGGTTGGTTGGCTGCTGCGTGGCACAGGCGTGGGATTGGCTGGGGGCGGTCGCTGATGGGGTCCATGATGGGGTGACCGTCACCGGGGTCCACGATGTACAGGGGGCTGTGCGGTCGGGGGCATAGGCCTGAACGTTGCCTGAGGCAACCGTAAGTGAGAGCGTTAGTTTTTTGGTTGCCGCAAGGTCGAGCGTGGCACCTTCGCAGAGGCGCTGGCGGATGTAGTCAGACCCTATACCCATCACAAATACGTCTCTCAACAGCAGATTAGAGTGTTCAGTGGCCGAAACGGCCTGGCAGTCACAGTCTCTAACTAGGGCAAGCAGGGCACGCCAGAAATCTTCTGTCTCACCAGGAAGCTCGCGCCGCGTGGAGAGGAGATGGCTGGCGTTGATTTTGTTAGTCACTGAGCGTAGTTTTCCTTCAGTAGCGCCATGGCCTCTGCGTAGGTCAGCGTGTCCTGGACGAGGGAAAAGACGTTGGAGCTCAGCCGCGTGTACAGAATCTGGAGCTTCTGGGATTGCTTCTGGCGCAGACCCGATGTACGCTTCAAAACAAGCTAGCCAATGTTCAAAGTCCTTTTTGGCGTTGTCTGCTTGAGGATGCAGCTGCAGCCGATCCGGCTTGATGCGGAGGTCCATCTCCGAAAAATCTCAGTGTAATAAATTGATGCATTATCAATTACGAGAAGACGAGAGTAGAATGTAATCGAGGCTTTATTACACTGAGATGTGCGCCCTCCTACAGCAGCTGATGAAATGGCTGCTGCACGGGAGCACACATATTTTTAGTCCGCCTGCTGGGCGGAGCCAGCAGGCAGGGATCTACCCCCGTACTCGTAGTACAGGGGCCTTACCGTAAAACACATATGTACAGTATATACACATCAGTGGTGACTACGACAGGGGTGGATCCAGGTCCAGGGGTCCAATCATTGGTTGGGGGTCAGGTCAAGGTGGAGAATACTGTGGGGCGTCGGGTGCTTGGTTGGAGGGTGTTACTCTGAACTTTCAGAGTGACTATGAGTGTGAAATTGGCAGAACTATCCAACATTAGTGATTTAAGTCACTTTGTCGGATTGTTCCCAGTCCAGTGCAATTGTTGAGGGAAAATTAGCCCTTCTGGACAATTGCTAGGTAAACCCTGATGTGGGAATATCCCCATTGCATATTTGGGGTACCCCCCCAAAATGCATTGTTGGGGAGTCAGGAAGTTATGATTGTTAATTTTAAAACTGCTATTGACAGATTTTTGTTAGCCAACGGTATTAAGGGATATTGGGCAAAACTGAGAGAGAGTTAGTTTGCTGAGCAGCCATGATCTCACTGAACGACACAAAAGGTTCAAGGGGTAAATAACTTATTCCAGTGTCTATGTTTATACTACAGTCCCTACATTTGAAAAATACACCACTGGCAGTGAAGCACTTTGAGCTGCAAAAGATGTGAAAAATACTACATAAATACAAGCACGGTGGTGCTGTGGGTTAGCTCTGATGCCTCACGACGCCGAGGTCCCAGGTTCGATCCTGGCTCTGGGTCACTGTCCATGTGGAATTTGCACATTCGCCCCGTGTTTGCGTGGGTTTCGCCCCCACAACCCAAAGATGTGCAGGCTAGGTAGATTGGCCACACTAAATTGCCCCTTAATTGGAAAAAAAATTGAATTGGGTACACTAAATTTAAAAAATAAATAAATACAAGTTTTTAAAGCCAATAGTACATTGCATACTCACCAGAATAGGCATGTTCATCACCATGAGCGAAAGAATGGATTGACCGGAATTGTCATGTGATACAACGTCAGCACCATAATCTAAAAGTACTTTAGCTGCCTCCTCATGACCTGATAAAAATGGAGCTACAGTTATGAAAGAATTATTACCATCTTAAAATTTTTCAGAAGTCAATTTAAATCAGCCCCAAAATTCCATTTCCCTCCATGCCTATCAGTCCAGATACCACATACAAAATAAAGTCAACTTGTGTCAGTTTCCTCCCTGCAGAGACTGAAGAAGAGGGATCAAAGGCCATGGGGAGAAAGCAGGATTAGGTTATTGAGTTGGATGATCAGCCATGATCCGGATGAAGCAGAGCAGGCTCAAAGGGCCAAAAGGCCTCCTCCTGCTCCTATCATCTATGTATCTATGTATCAACTTTTCCTTCTTGCAGAGACTGCAGAATTAGATTAACTGCTAATACATCTGTATGCATTGCATACAAGTAGTTTGACACATTAAAAAACTAGTACTAATCTTTACCAAAGTCCAATGGTAGCCTAAATATCGCAACAATTTGTTTATCATTGTAATGGCATATTTACTACATCAATAAATTGCATAACTAAAAGTGTAGAAATATTAAACAACTTACTGTCAATGAATGATACTAATTTCAGATTTTTGGATTACAACTTAACACTTTGCATAAGTTGTTTCAGATGCAAATTCCTTTTTATTTTTACCCCTCAAAATCATATTAACTTAATTATGTCATGTACAATTGGCCTAAAATTCCAAGACTTTTCTTGGTACAAAAATAATATAATTCTGGCATGGAGATCAGAATTTGGGGTGCAAGTAAAATATATCAAAATTACACTTGCTCTGTACTTACAACTTCACACTTTGCATAAGTTGTTTTAGATGCAAATTACTTTTTTATTCTTTTCCCCCAAAATCATATAAACTTAATACTCCATGGTACGGCGGCATGGCAGCACAGTGGTTCGCACTATATCACAGCACCAGGGACCAGGCTTCCATTCCTCGCTTGGGTCACTGTCTGTGCAGAGTCTGCACATTCTCCCTGTCTCTGCATAGGTTTCTTCCGAGTGCTCCGGATTCCTCCCACAAGTCCTGAAAGATGTGCTTGTTAGGTGAATTGGACATTCTGAATTCTCCCTCAGTGTAGCCGAACAGATGCCGGAGAGTGGCAACTCGGGGATTTTTACAGCAACATCACTGCAGTGTTAACGTAAATCTACTTGTACACGAATAAAGATTATTACCATCATAGTAGTGTATCTATACCCCACAGACTGCAGCTTTTCACGAAGGTGGTTCAATGCCAATTCAATTAAAAATGGGCCACAAATGCTGGTTTTGATAGAAACATCCTCGGTAGCACAGTGGTTAGCACTGTTGCTTCACAGTGCCAGGAACCCAGGTTCGATTCTCGAATTGGATCACTGTCTGTGCGGAGTCTGCACATTCTCCCTGTGTCTACATGGGTTTTCACCGAATGCTCCGGTTTTCTCCGACAAGTCCCAAAAGATGCGTTATTAGGTAATTTGGACATTGTGAATACTCCCTCAGTGTACCCGAACAGGCGCCTGAGTGTGGCGACGAGGGACTTTTCACAGCAACTTCATTGCAGTGTTAATGTAAGCCTATTTGTGACAAAGATTATTATTATTCTCATCCCATAAATAATCAAGCACATGCACACTAAAATCCATAGATAATGCTGCTGGTACATAAATAGCAGAGCTGCTTGACCCTTAAAAGTCCTCTGAAATGGCCCAGCAAATCACTTAACTGCATCAAAACCGCTACAAATTTTCTAACAAATGAAACCAGACCAACCACTCAGTATCAATTTAGGTACTGAAACTGATTATAGCAATCTCAGCCCTGTCACTCCTTCAAAATTTTACTTCCTTACATCTGTGATAAAATTGAGAAAGCTGTCTCACAGACTAGTTGAGCAACAACCTGACATAGTCATACTCATGGAATCATACCTTTCAGAAAATGTCCAGACATCTCTAAACGAGTATGTCCTGTCCCATTGGAAGGACAGACCCAGCAGATGTGGCAGCACAGGTGGAAGGGAGTTGCCCTGAAAAGTCTACAAAATCAACGCCAGACACCATGTAGTCTCATGCCATCAGTAAAATATGGACAAGGACACTTCCTGCTCATGACCAGATACGGCTGTGGAACACAACTTGGAGGAAACAATGAGAATGGGGCGGGTGGAGGATGTACTCTGGGTGGAGCTTCAATGTCCATAACCAAGAGTGGCTCGGTAGCATCACTACAGACCAAGTTGGTTTGATCCTAAAGAACATAGTTGCTAGACTGGGTCTGCGGCTGGTGGTGAAAAAATCTACAAGAGAATAAAAATACATGCTTGACCAATCCTCACCAATCTGCCTGCCGCAGATACATCTGTCCATTACTGTTATGGAGATGAAGTCCTGTCTTCACATTGAAGATACCTTCCATCGTTTGGTACTACCACCATGCTGAATGGGATCGAACAACTCAAGACAGGGCCATTCATGAGGCGCTAAGAGCCATCAGGAGCAGCAGAATGTACGCAACCACAATCTGTAAACATCATGGCTTGACACACCCCACTCTATCACCAAGCCTGTGGATCAACACAGTTTAATAAGGCCAAAGGGAATCCACACAAGTAAATTAAAGAACTATTTATTTACAATAACAATATTTACACTACCCAGTAGATTCATACCAGCTTTCTTCTCATTGTCAGTGCCTTACTGGCCACCCTTTATACAATGGTTACGAGAGTTCCACCGCCCCCTCAGCTGGTGAGTTCTTACTCCACGTGAGCCTCTGGGAAGATAATTATTCCCACCCCATATGTCCCTTGTGGATATTACTCCTTGGTTCATTGAAGGGTGCAGGAGGACTTGTCAGGAGCAGTACCAAGCATACCTAAAAATGAAATGTCAACCTGGTGAAGCCACAACTCAGGACTACTTGCATGCTAAATAGTGTAAACAGCATGAGCTAAGCAAGCCCACAGGCAACAGGTCAGAGCTAAGCTCTGCAGTCGTGGCACTTCCAGTCGTGCATGGTGGAGGAGCAGACTCCACACATATAACCACGATGGGGAAGCCCAGCACTCTCAGTGCAAAAGATAAGGCTGAAGCATTTGCAACAATTTTCATACAGAAATGGAGTGGATGATCCATCTTGGCCTCCTCCAGAGGACACCAGCATCTCAGATCCTGGCCTTCAGCCAATTCGATTCACTCCACGTGATGTCAGGAAACAGCTGAAGACACTGGATCTGCAAAGGCTATGGGCCATGTCAATATTCCAGCAACTGAAGACTTGTACTCCAAAATTTGCACACTCCTAGCCAAGCTGTTCCAACACTGGCTAAAGCACTGGCATCTATCCAGCAGTGTGGAAAATTTCCCAGATATGTCCTGGACACAAAAGAAAGCAGGACAATTCCAACCTGGCCAATTGCTACCTCATCAATCTTTAATGTGATGAAAGGGGGTCATCAGCAGTGCAATCAAGCAGCAATTGGTTATCAATAACTTGTTTACTGATGCTAAGATTGGGTTTGGCCAGAATCACTCAACCTCTGACCTCATTACAGGTTTGGTTCAAACATGGACAAAATAATTGAACTCCAGGGGTGAGTTGAGAGTAACTGCCCTTGACATCAAGGCAGCATTTGACCAAGTGTAGAATTAAGGATCCCCAGCAGAACTGTTATCAATGGGAATCAGGGGGGAATCTCTGCTGTTTTGAGTCGTACCCTGGTACAAAGGAAGATGGATGTGGTTGTTAATCAACTCAGTTCCAGAACATCACTAGCAGGATGCCCAAGTTGTATACTGGGCCCAAGCAACTTCAGTTACTTGATTAATGATCTTCCCTCCATCATAAGATCAGAATTGGGACTGATTTTTGATATCATTTCTGACTCCTCAGATACTGAGACTGTCCATGTCTATATCCAGAAAGACCTGAATAACATACATGTTTGGTGCTTGGGCTGATATGTGCCAAGTAACACATCAGATCACACAAGTGTCAAACAATGACCATCTCCAACATGAAAAATCTAACTATGTCCCCATGACATTTAATGGTAGTGCTGAAACCCACACCAACAACATCCTGGAGGTTCTCATTGACCAGAAACAATTGGACCAGCCATATTAATACTGCTGCTACCAGAGCCGGTCAAAGGCTTGGAATCCTGCGCGAATAACTCACCTCCTGACTCCCCAAAGTCTGTCCACCATCTACAAGGCATAAGTCTTGAGGAGTGTAATGGGATACTCCACATTCGCCTGTGCAACACCGACAACACTCAAGAAGCTTGACACCATCCAACTTTAATCAGCTCGCTTCCATAAACATTCAATCTCTCCACTACCAACAAAAAATGGCAGCCACGTGTACCATTTACGAGGTGCACTTGCAGGAACTCACCATGGTACTTTAAGTGACACCTTTCAAACCCACAACCACTACCATCTAGAAGGGCACGATCAGCAGATACCTGGGAACATCACCACCTGGAGGTGGAACGGGCAGGTTGCCCCAGGTCCAGGGCTAATAGATGCCACGCACGTTGCCCTGCACTCATTGGGCCATCTGGGGGTGATTGAAAGGTTTCGACTCCCTCAAAATCCAGCTTGTGCGCGACCACCAGATGAAGATAATGCATATGTGTGCCCGCTTCCTGGGGCGTGCCCACAACAGCTACATGCTGGGACAGTCAGCCATCCCCGCCTCTTCGAGGGGAACCCCAGGATGGGCAGCCAACTCATGGAGGATAAGGAGTATTCACTGAGGGCCTGGCTAATGATGCTATTACGGAGTCCAGCGACCAAAGCGGAGACACAGAACAACGAGGCCCAAGTAGCCACCCGGGCTGTGATTGAGCGGTGCATTGGACTCCTTAGGTTGCACTTCCAATGCCTCAATTGCTCCGATGGTACACTTCAATACACTGCCTGGAGGTTCACCCACTTTGTGGTTGTTTGCTGTGCCCTCCACAATCTCGTACAGCAGCAGGGCGACCTGCTGGGGGTTGGTGATGAGAACCATATGGCCACCTCCAAGGAGGAGGACGAGAATGATGAGGAGGCGCCAGACCAACAGGGGCTGGAGGACGAGGCTGGGGAGGAACCTGAGGCCCAGTCGGACGCTGCAGGACAGGCAGCAGAGGCGAAGCTCCAACAAGCCTGGAGAGCCAGGAAGGCCTTCATACTCGCTCTCATCACTTAGGACATGGCCTTGTATGTCACCCTCCCCTCGAATTTCCCACCCTCCCAGAGTATGTAACATATCACTCCACAGTGCTGGAACTGTGTCGGCACAAGCAAAGATGGGGGGCGGGGGGGGGGCTATAATAACCCGCAGAGAACTGTAGACTTGAGAGATGAACAGACACTTCCAATACTGATGAAGGTTCAACTCAATTATATTAACTACTTCTAACTAACTAACACACGATGACTGTGAGGTGCGATGACATATGTACAAAGCTATATACAGGGAACAAGACTATTTACAGAGGAAGGTGCCTGGTGCAGATGACTACCATGAACTGGAACAACCAACAAATCTAGTTACAGTCCAAAGATGTGCAGGTTAGGTGGATTGGCCATGAGAAATTGCCCTTAGTGTCCAAAATTGCCCTTAGTGTTGGGTGGGGTTACTGGATTATGGGGTTATGGGGATAGTGTGGAGGTGTTAATCTTGGGTAGGGTGCTCTTTCCAGGAGCCGGTGCAGACTCGATGGGCCAAATGGCCTCCTTCTGCACTGTAAATTCTGTGAAATCACTGGAGAACGAATGCAACGATGAAGGATATAGAAATTTGTTTTTCAGAAAGTCCACATGTGTGCATTGTTCATAAGTTCAGTCTCTGAGGTGGGCGACGAACTCTGGTTGACCGTCTCAAGGGGCAATGGCTGGCGCATCAGGAGCCGGGAGGGCTGCAGCACCGTCAGGGGCAGGCAGAGTGACCGGAAGCGCCACACACGGTGGGATCAGTAGGAGAGCTGGTCGGAGGATCCCGTGACGACCCTGGAACCATGCGAAGAGCACGCCTGTTGCGGCGCCGAATGGATCCATCCAGTAAGCGGACCGGGAAGGAGCGGGGGGCCACCTGCCTTAGAACAGCAGGCGCAGACCAGCCGCCATCTGGGAGGTGGATGCGAACCTTGTCGCGTGGATGGATGTTGGGAAGGTCAGCAGCCCGTGAGTCGTAGGAAGTTTTATGCTGCAGTTGAGACATGTGCATGCGATGGAGCACGGGGACATAATCGATGTTGGGGGTGAGAATCGATGGCACCGTCGTCCTGAGGGTGCGGTTCATTGGTAGCTGAGCAGGCGACAGGCCAGTGGAGCGCGGGGCGATAGGCTAGCAGTGCAAGATGGAAATCTGAGCCGGCGTCGGTGGCCTTGCTGAGTAGCCGCTTAACGATGTGGACCCCCTTTTCCGCCTTCCCATTGGATTGGGGGTATAGGGGACTGGACGTAACATGCTCGAAGTTGTAGTGTCGGGCGAAGCTGGCCCTTTCCTGGCTCGCGAAACAGGGGCCATTGTCTGACATGACCATCAGTGGAATGCCATGTCGTGCAAATATCTCCTTACACGCCCTGATCACAGCCGAGGATGTGAGATCGTGCAGCCAGATGACCTCCGGGTAACTGGAGAAGTAGTCGCTGATGATGACGTAGTCCCTGCCGAATGCATGGAACAAGTCGATGCCTACTTTGGTCCAAGGCAATGTGGCGAGCTCATGGGGCATCAGGGTCTCCCGTTGTTGGGCGGGCTGAAAACGCTGGCAGGTTGTGGTGATATAACCACTGTAGTGATGTGTACTTGCAGTAGCGGGTTGTATGCCTGTACCTGTAATCCAGGTTCCTCCGGTAAGACCCTGCCGGCTAGTTCCGCCCACAGGGAGCTTGTGTATAAATATGCCTGTGAGTCACTCAGACCCTAGTCTACAGTTACAGATGGAGGAATAGCATCGCACAGCAATAAAGCCTCTATTGTACTACTCTCTCGTCTTTGAGTATAATTGTTAGCGCTACACAGGTAGAGCAGTTGAGCACCACATTGGCGATGTCAACATTGATGCCCGGCCAGTAGACGGCTTCTCTGGCCCTGCGGCGGCATTTTCCGATTCCTAAATGGCCTTCATGGAGTTGCTCCAACACTAGCTGGCGCATGCTTTGTGGAATGACGATGCAATCCAATTTCAGGAGCACCCAGTCGACAATCTCCAGGTCATCGCGGACGTTGTAAAATTGCGGGCATTGGCTCTTGAGCCACCCGTCTGACATTAGACGCATCACCCGCTGCAGAATTGGATCAGCCGCTGTCTCGCGGCGAATTTGCATCAGTCGTGCATCCAAAGCTGGTAAATGGGAGGCTGCAAGCTGAACTTGAGCATCTATTTGGCAAATGAAGCCGTCGTGATCACACGGAGTTGTGATTGACCTTGCGAGGGCATCGGCAACGGCAAGGTCCTTGCCAGGGGTATAGATCAGTTGAAAGTCGTACCTGCGCAGCTTGAGTAGGATACGCTGGAGGCGAGGAGTCATGTCATCCAAGTCTTTTTGATAATATTTACAAGCGGGCGGTGGTCAGTTTCAACCATGAACTGCGGAAGTCCATAGACGTAGTCGTGGAACTTCACGACTCCAGTGAGACCGAGATACTCATTCTCAATTTGCGCATAGCGCTGCTCTGTGGGGGTCATCGCCCGCGACGCATACGCAATGGGGGCCGATGACGAGGCCTCGTCTCGTTGCAGGAGCACGGCACCAATCCCCGACTTACTGGCATCAGTAGAGATTTTGGTCTCTTTGGTCGGGTCGAAAAAGGCCAACACTGGGGTCGTGGAAAGCTTGGCCTTCAGCTCCTGCCTTTCACGCTCGTGAGCGTGGAGCCATTGGAAATCTGTGGTTTTGGGAATCAGGTCTCTTGAGGGCCGTGGTGTGTGAGGCGAGATTTGGGATGAACTTCCCGAGGAAATTCACCATACCCAGGAACCGGAGGACCGCTTTCTTGTCCTCGGGCATCTTCATGGACGTGATTGCTGCAATCTTGTCCTCGTCCGGACGGACCCCCTGGTGGGAGATGTGATCCCCCAAAAACATGATACTCGACTGGCCGAAGGAGCATTTGGCCCTATTGAGGCGGAGGCCGTGTTCGTGGATGCACCTGAAAACGCGCTTAAGGTGGGCAATGTGTTCCTGCGGGGTGGTTGACCAGATAATAATGTCATCGACATATACCCGGAAGCCATCGACCGCCTCCATTATCTGCTTCATGATCCGATGGAAAACTTCGGACCCAGAAATGATGCTGAACGAAAATGAAAAAAAATGAAAATCGCTTGTCACGAGTAGGCTTCAATGAAGTTACTGTGAAAAGCCCCTAGTCGCCACATTCCGGCGCCTGTCTGGGGAGGCTGGTACGGGAATCGAACCGCGCTGCTGGCCTGCTTGGTCTGCTTTAAAAGCCAGCGATTTAGCTGAGTGAGCTAAACCAGCCTCTGATTGGTGAATGGCATCCGGTTGTAGCAGAACCTGCCAAAGGGTGTGTTGAACTTACACAGCTTCTTGCTTGACTCATCTAGTTGGATCTGCCAGAAACCCTTCGAGGCATCCAGTTTTGAGAATAGTTTGGCGTGGGCCATCTCGGACGTGAGCTCCTCACGTTTCGGAATCGGGTAGTGCTCCCGCATGATATTCTGATTCAGATCTTTAGGATCAATACAGATCCGTGGCTCGCCGGACGGTTTCTTGACGCAGACCATGGAGCTTACCCAGTCTGTGGGTTCCGTGACCCTAGAGATGACTCCTTGGTCCTGGAGCTGTTGCTCGAGGCGGTCCTTGAGGGGTGCTGGGACTCTGCGAGGTGCGTGAATGACAGGCGTGGCGTTGGGCTTGAGTAAGATTGTGTACGTGTACGGGAGCGTGCCCATGCCTTCGAAGACATCATGGTATTGCTGGATGATGGAGTCGAGTTGCAAAGATCCTGACCCACCACATCTTTACGAGATGGGGTCTCCCCAGGAGTATAGAGTCAGATCAGGGATCGCTCTTTACAGGACGGGTCATGAAGAACGTCCTGACCATATTCGGAATAAAACAGAATTTCACATTGCGTATCACCCCCAGTCAAGCGGGATAGTAGAACGCATGAATCGGACCCTAAAATCGACCCTTAGGAAGATGGTACAGGAGAACAATTCAACTTGGGATTCAGTGCTCCCATTCGCTCTAATGTTCATTAGGAATACGGTTTCATCAGCTACAGGTTTCACCCCACACACACTCATGACCGGATGCTCTATGAAAGGATCAGAATTCCTTTTAGGACTCGATATGACCAGCCCAGAAGTGACGGCCCTCACACACGAGAAAGCAGTCAAAGAATTAGTTGAGACTGTAAGGTCTGCACAGTTAGCAGCCGCAGTAAAATTGGGGAAAAGACGGAAACAGAGCAGGGCCTGTTTCAACAAGAATGTACACCCCACAGAATTTCAGGTTGGGCAACAGGTTATGCTATCTGTTTATAACCCCAGCACGTTTTTGGTGCCTACATTTTCCGGCCCGTACTCAATTTCAGACAAAATCAGCCCCTCAGTATACAGAATAAAATACCCAAATGGTAAGACTGCGTGGTTTCATATTAACCAGCTAAAGGCTTATGAAACACAGTCAAACCACACGCACCATGTCCTGCTGGATGCAGCAGAACACCTCGCTCCGCCCACAAGAGACACATTTCCACCCTCCCCCTCACAGACCAGTTCCTCATCGGACTCGATCTCGACTCCGCCCACTGACTTCAGACCACGCCCCGGAACACCCACAAGCCGCCACAGCAGAAACAATGACAGTGACTGTGAGACTGAGGACAGCCACAGCACTCCACCCTACAGCCCCCACTTCAGCGACTACGACCCCGACTCCAGTGACCCCATGGAGATCGCCTACATTAAAAATCCGACCCACACCCAAACCCACCACCCAACACTGACGACCCCGACAACGCTCCTTCAATTTTAGACCCCACGATTTGGCACAGGGACAATTCTTGGCGACTTGTCCGCAATGACGAGAGTGACCCCCGGTCACCCAATGCAAAGATTGCATGCCTGATCCATACAAGGGCATCAAAGACTTGATGTCTGACTCCCGACACGGCAACCTCTTTGCGACCCTGTTCGCAGAGAATGAAGAGAAGTGAGGTGTCCAGATGATGTAAAAAGAGGAACCGCTTGAGAGAAGCGCTGTCCTTTCTGATGGAACCTGCACGTATGTTTGTTTGTATGTTTGTTAAATGTTTGATTTGGAGATTGGCCACTTACTTTTCAGCTGAAAAGCTTGTGACCACCTCACATGCACGTTAGTTTGTCCGCCGATATTTCTGAGAACTTCACTCAATTGAAATGTCCTCTGCAGAGCCGACAATGTTCATGACCTGTCTTCTGTTTACAGATGTTGGAGCATCTTAGCTCCTCCTTTTTTTTTAGGTGCCCCTCTATTCTGGGAATAGAGGCTGCAATTCCACTATGACTACATTCTTGCCCGTTCATTTCAGGTTGCTCAGGCAGTGGAGAAACGGCATTAAGGACCCGCCCTGTCTGAGGACCCCCCTTTGGTCAGCTAAGCTCGGGTACAGCACAGCACGCCCTACCCGGGGACCCCATACAACTCTTACGCGTCGCGGCCCGTACGCAACTCATTCGACCTTTTCGTTTCTAAACCTTGGTTTCATTTTTGTTTAAGGTAGCCCTTCGGCCGCCACTCCATATGCTATTTACATCCAAGAACATTTTGGGATGATAAATTTCAACACTCTGCGAGACGGCTCGTACTGGTTTAAGATAGGTATATGTCTGGTCCTAAATCCGCTTTTTTGAAAAAAAAATGAGGGAGTCACATGGAGGTGACCATCATAAAGGGAAAATTGGAACAAGAGGACAGATATACTTAAAGTCAAGATATTAAGCTGAACACTAACAGATAATATGCTTGATCCCCTTAGTTTTTGGACTTTCAGGAAAGGAACCGAAGCAACAACACAGCAAGATCCCAGAAGAAAAGAGAAGAGAAGGAAAGAGAAGAGAAGATGAAGAGCACTCGAATTGCTATGGTTTTAGCTATTGTGGCATCTGTGTGGTTGCGCGTGGACGCGGGCCCCCTTTCCCACAGTACAACGTTTGCTAACTTCTCCCAAACCCAGACCACCCCCAGCCCAGTCAATGGTAACAGTACCCCGACCTGGTGTACCAAATTTCTGACATGGTACTCCTTGTCATATGTAATAGAATCACTTTTGGTGATTCACCACCATAGCAGGTGTGGATTCTGTCTGCTAAGCAAGCAGACAGCACCGAAATGAACATTCCGCATACTAATGAGGCAATCACCGGGATAATTAGCATGTTAATGGAACGATTCCAGATACAATGGACACAAATGGGGAAGCAACTGCAACATTGTAAAGGATACCAGACACTCAGGCACCAACAGGGTTCGAAGACAAAGAGCCTGAGAGCCCGCCCAGTAGCTAAGGAACAGCCTCAGTATTGGGGGGATCCAAACATATCGATTGGGAAGAGGCCCAATCGATTCCAAGCAGGTAAGGGAGTCCGCCAAAAGGGGTGCGGATCCCTGGGACCTATATAAGACAGGTAACACACATGGTTCAGTCTTCTTGTCCAGCCCTCCTCTCTATTTGACCAGCACTCCTCCGTGGACCAGCACCTCGACCAGCTTTTGCCAAGAAGACCTTGAACGAGAGAGAGGAGAGGGTTCGGACAGCAGCCGCCAGCAAGTAAGTGTCTCACAACGATCGCTACCAGAGATAGACACTCCTGACCCCTTTCAACTTATACCAACCTGAAGTCTGCAGACCAGAGCAGAGCAAGAGGCCTTGTTCCCTGACCCGGCAGTTCCTCCGAGATAAGTATTAGTTTATTTAGCGGTAGGAATAGCTTAATCCTTTTAGCGTGTGCATGGGTAGTTATTATAATTGTATTATAATAAACTCAGTTGTTTGAACTTACTAATTGGTGTCTGGTTTTATTGCTTTTAACTTCACCTGAACTTGTGGCGGTATCTTAACGATACCTGGCGACTCCAGAGCTAAGTAAAGAAACAGAGCCAAATTGAGTGTTAAGCACACTCACCCAGAACGACCAACAGAGACCACAGTGCTTCCCCTGTTGCCTGATGCTGAGATATGCACTCATAACCCAGCATGCTTCCCAGATGGCTATTAGTATGGTAGAACATGTAAAATGACTGTCAAATTAAGGCACCTCTGGATGAATCTACTCTAGTTTCTCAGAATTACATAGACATTTATTATTTTATTTGCTTTATTTTTGTTTCATAGAATCTACAGTGCAGAAGGAGGTCATTCAGCCCATCGAGTCTGCACTGGCCCTTGGAGAGAGCACCCCACTTAAGCCCACACCATAAGACCATAAGATATAGGAGCAGAATTAGGCCACTCGGCCCATCAAGTCTGCTCTGCCATTCAATCATGGCTGATATTTTCTCATCCCCATTCTCCTGCCTTCTCCCCATAACCCCTGATCCCCTTATTAATCAAGAACCTATCTATCTCTGTCTTAAAGGCATTTAGTGATTTGGCTTCCACAGCCTTCTGCAGCAAGGAGTTCCACAGATTCACCACCCTCTGGCTGAAGAAATTCCTCCTCATCTCTTTTTTAAAGGATCATCTCTTTAATCTGAGATGGTGTCCTCTGGTTCTAATTTTTCCTGCAAGTGGAAACTTCCTCTCCACGCCCACTCTATCCCGGCCTCGCAGTATCTTATAAATTTCAATAAGATCCCCTCTCATCCTTCTAAACTCCAACGAGTACAGACCCAGAGTTCTCAAATATTCCTCATATGACAAGTTCTTCATTCCAGGGTTCAATCTTATGAACCTCCTCTGGACCCTTTCCAAGGCCAGCACATCCTTCTTTAGATACGGGGCCCAAAACTTCTCACAATACTCCAAATGGGGTCTGACCAGAGCATTACTTAGCCTCTGAAGTACATCCCAGGTCTTGTATTCTAGCCATCTTGACATGAATGCTAACATTGCATTTGCCTTCTTAACTGCTGACTGAACCTGCACATTAACCTTAAGAGAATCATGAACAAGGACTCCTAAATCCCTTTGTGCTTCTGATTTCCTAAGCATTTCCCCATTTAGAAAATAGTCTATTCCTAAATTCCTCCTTCCAAAGTGCATAACCTCATACTTTTTCACATTGTATTTAATTTGCCACTTCATTGTCCACTCTCCTAGCTTATGCAAATCCTTCTGCAGCCCCCTTGCTTCCTCAATACTACCTGTCCCTCTACAGCTCTTTGTATCAAACTTAGCAACAGTGCTTTCAGTCCCTTCTTCCAGTTAATTAATGTATATTGTGAAAAGTTGTGGTCCCAGCACAGACCCCTGAGATACACCACTGGTCACTGGCTGCCATCCTAAAAAAGATCCCTTTATCTCCACTCTGTGCCTTTCAGTTTTCATTTCGTGTTTTCAGAATTGACAGTATTTTGCTTTTGTTCTGGTTCTTCTCATGTTTGCTGCAGATGTAACAGGTGTATTCCTCCAGAACGGTTTCAGGCATATTGTACATTCAGGGTTTCATATGCCTCATGCTACATATCCTTAACTAGCACTTTTTGTACCCAACATGGTAAGTTTGCAATGAGTACCTCATCATCGTTGTTCTAATTGGCTGAATACAGAAACTCCAGTGATCAGAATATAATTTTACTTCTCAGGTTTCAAGGAAAAGGTTTGCGCCACAAAGCAAGGAAAACTGCTGCATAAATATTTACATTTTAAGGGGAGAATCAGCGTGATAGTAAACATTCCTCAAAATAAAAATACTTTCCTTTTACAATGTATTATATTGAATGTACTATATTTACAATGTATTATGTTGAAACTTTTGTTTTACATATAAACAAACATGAAATAGTTTTTCACAAGAGCCCGACTTCCGGTGACGGCAGGCGGGAGGCAGCCGCACACTGGAGGGCTCCCGCTCGGGAATAAAAATTTCAGAGTTTTAACGCCCGGTCCCAGGGCAACGGAGACTGAAAAAGCTGTAAGAAGGCACAGGAAGGAAAAATATCCAAATTTGGGGAAAAAAACGGCCGTGAAAAGGGGGTTAATGAAAGTCTGCCGGTGACGGAAAAGTCAGCGCAGGAACTGTAAGGAAAGCGGAGGCTGGAGCACCAGGGGAGGCCGCATTGCTCACAGCAAAATAAAGTACCAAGCTGATGGCTCTGGAACTTGAAAAACAGTACACAAAATACATGGAAGCAATGAAGAAGGAGATGGAGGCGGTATTGAAAGTGCTGGTGGAGGAGGCGATTGTCTCGGTGAGGGCAGTGGTATCAATCGCAGCGGCGGAGGAGCGGGAGCAAGGTGAGACACTGAAGGAAGTGGAAGAGGCATTATTGCAGTGATCAACTCACTTCGATGGGGAAGGGGTTGCGGAAGGTGATAGAGGCCAACAAGACTCTGCGAGCCAAACTGGAAGACCTGGAAAACAGATCCAGGTGACAGAATCTGAGAATTGTGGGTCTGACCGAAGGGGTGGAAGGCCCGAGGCCGACGGGAGTATTTTGCCACAAAATTGGCGAAGCTATTGGGGGAGGGGGACGATCCCTCTCGATATGAACTGGATCGGGCTCATCGGTCGTGGAGGCCTATACCAAAGGCGAGGGAGCAGCCAAGAATAGTAACTGTGTGTTTCCATATGTATAGCATGAAGGAGAAAGTCCCCTGCTGGGCAAAGCAGAAGCGGGTGGTGCAGTGGGCTGGAGCTCGTATATGCATACACCAGGACTTTACAGTGGAGCTGGCGAGGAGGCAGGCTGCCTTCAGCCGGGTGAAGAAGGCACTGTACATCAGCAAGGTGCAGTGCGGCATAGTATATCCAGCTACGTTAAGGGTGACCTACAAATCCAATGACTTTTATTTTGGGACGGCGGAAGCGGCGGAGGAGTTTGCAAAGGCAGAAGGACTATGGCAGAATTGAGAAATGGTCGTGTAGCCTCATGTAACTTTATTTTTTCACTGTGTGTTGGTGTATGTACTAAATGCTGTATACATTTGGACAAGGGAAGAGTTGGGACTTTCATTTGCAATGATGGTTCTTTGGGGCTTGGGTGTGTAGGCTGGGGTTGTGGGCTAAAGGGAATTTCTTGGTTTTCCTGGGACCGGGCAAGGGGGGAGACCTGGGCAGGGGCCTCCACGGTGGCCGGTTTAAGCCGGCCAGTGAACGGGAGTCAGGTGAGGGGGAGGGGAGGGCCTGCGGCCATCGGAGCCAGGTAGGACAGGTTTTGATGAGTCTCGCCAGGGTGAAAAGTTGGGGGAAGGAACCGAGGGGGAGGAGTTTACAAGAGGAAGTGGAGAGGAGGAGTCTGGGAGGGGCGTGGGAGTGGTGGTGTCTACAATTCATGGGTGTCATTAACGGTACTCTTTTGGGGATTGGATGGCGTTGAATATTAGGGGAGGTTGGGGGTGGACTATATATGTTAATGGTGACCATTGGCAATTCTGGATTCCTTTTTCTTTTTTCCTTTTTTTCCACCTTGGGAGGTTTTGTTTTATTTGATGTGGGATCATTGTTGTTAATAAGTGGATTGACACGTCCGGTTGCGGCTATGCGGAGCTAAGACGCACGTTCGGCAGCTCCCGCTTTAAGAGGACTTGTGGGCTCTTTTAAGGGCCCCAAATGGCGCTGATTCGACGATTCCCGGTGGATAAAGGGGTCTGGAGCAAAACCCCCCAGGATTTATGGTGCGGACTTGAAGTGGGGCGAGGAGAAAAATGGCAGCAGCTCCCCTGGAAAAGCGGGGGAAGGTGGACAAAATGGCGGCTGGTGGAGCCCCTTTGGAGTGGAGGCAGTGGGCTGAGGAGCAGCAGGCGGCCCTTCTGCGCTATTTCACGGAGCTGAAAGGGGTGTTGTTGGAATCCCTGAAGGTGACGACGAGTAAGCTGCTGGCGAAACCGACAACCAGGGTGCAGCGATACTTGAGTTGCAGCAGCAGGTCTCTGAGCGCGAGGAGGAGGTTTCGGCCCTCTTGGGGAAGGTGGAGATACACGAGGCACTTCATAAAAAGTGGCAAGATCGGTTCGAGGAGATGGAGCTTCGATCACGGAGGAAGAACCTGCGGATCCTGGGCCTCGAGGGGGGGTTGGAGGGGTCGGACCTGCCGGCCTATGTGGCCGTGATGTTGAACACGCTAGTGGGGGCAGGATCCTTCCATCTGCCCCTGGAGCTCGAGGGGGCCCACAGAGTACTGGCCAGGCGGCCTAAGGCGAATGAACCCCCGCGGGCGGTGCTGGTGCGGTTCCATCTGTTCAGTGACCGGGAGTGTGTTCTCCGATGGGCCAAGAAGGTGAGGAGTAGTAAGTGGGAGAATTCGGTAGTGCGTATCTACTAGGACTGGAGTGCGGAGGTGGCCAAGCGGAGATCCGGGTTTAACCGGACGAAGGCGGTGCTCCATGGAAAGCAGGTGAAGTTGAAATGAAAATCGCTTATTGTCACGAGTAGGCTTCATTAAAGTTACTGTGAAAAGCCCCTAGTCGCCACATTCCGGCGCCTGTCCGGGGAGGCTGGTACGGGAACATGTTCGGCATGTTGCCGCCTGCGCGCCTGTGGGTCACCTACAAGGACCGGCATCACTACTTTGAGTCCCCGGAGGAAGCGTGGGCCTTTGTGCAGGCTGAAAAGCTGGACTTGAACTAGAGATTGGGGGCTGTCAGAGTTTTTCTATTTCTGTATCATTGTTTATGCTGTAGCGGGTTACTTTGTTTGTTTTTTCTCTCGCTTTCGGACGATGTGGGTTATGGTTTTGTGTTCTAAGGGAGGTACTGGGGTTTGTGGTTGATCTGTGTCTTTGTTTTGTGTGGCGTTGGGGAGTGGGTTGGGACTGCAGGTTTGGAGGTTGGTGGGGTGGGGCAGTGTGAAAGCGCGGGCTTTTCTCTGGTTTCCCGTGCTGCGGGACAAGGGGGTGGAGCTGGTGGCGAGGGGCATGTTTATTAGACCGGGTTTTCCGCGCTGAAGCGGTGCCAAGGAGCTGATGCAGGGGAGGAAGGGGGACCTCATATTGGGAGGGGTCGGAGTTAGAGCGGGAGCTGCCGGGGTCAGCAGAAGTCAGCTGGCTCACGGGAGTACCGTGGAGGGAGAGTCGCGGACAGGAGGGGTCCTAGCCGGGGGGGGGTACCAGGTTGCTGCTGGATTGGCCAGGGAGGAGTTGGTGCGGGTCGGGGTGAGGTTCTATCGCCGTGGGAAATGGGCCGAGTGGGTGCTGGCCAGGGGCGAGCAGTCGATGGGCTATGGCTAGTCGACGTGGGAGGGGGGCAGAGTGCCCCCTGATCCGGCTGATTACGTGGAACATGAGGGGGTTGAATGGGCCGGTTAAGCGGGCCCGGGTGTTTTCGCATCTGAAGGGGCTGAAGACGGACGTGGCCATGCTCCAGGAGACCCACCTGAAGGTGGCAGACCAGGTCCATCTGAGGAAGGGGTGGGTGGGGCAGGTTTTCCACTCAGGCCTCGACTCGAAGAACCGGGGGTGGCGATCCTGGTGGGGAAGAGGGTGGCGTTTGAGGCGTCAGAGGTTGTGGCTGATAGTGGCGGCAGATATGTGATGGTGAGCGGTAAGCTGCAGGGGGAGAGGGTGGTGTTGGTTAATGTGTACGCCCCAAATTGGGATGATGCTGGTTTCATGAGGCGTATGTATCGATAAAATATTAAAGCATGCCGCTGTTCAGAGAGACTTGGGTGTGCTAGTGCATGAGTCACAGAAGGTTGGTTTACAAGTGCAACAGGTGATTAAGAAGGCAAATGGAATTTTGTCCTTCATTGCTAGAGGGATGGAGTTTAAGACTAGGGAGGTTATGTTGCAATTGTATAAGGTGTTAGTGCGGCCACACCTGGAGTATTGTGTTCAGTTTTGGTCTCCTTACTTGAGAAAGGACGTACTGGCGCTGGAGGGTGTGCAGAGGAGATTCACTAGGTTAATCCCAGAGCTGAAGGGGTTGGATTATGAGGGAGGTTGAGTAGACTGGGACTGTACTCGTTGGAATTTAGAAGGATGAGGGGGGATCTTATAGAAACATTTAAAATTATGAAGGGAATAGATAGGATAGATGCGTGCAGGTTGTTTCCACTGGCGGGTGACAGCAGAACTAGGGGGCATAGCCTCAAAATAAGGGGAAGTAGATTTAGAACTGAGTTTAGGAGGAACTTCTTCACCCAAAGGGTTGTGAATCTATGGAATTCCTTGCCCAGTGAAGCAGTTGAGGCTCCTTCATTACATGTTTTTAAGGTAAAGATAGATAGTTTTTTGAAGAATAAAGGGATTAAGGGTTATGGTGTTCGGGCCGGAAAGTGGAGCTGAGTCCACAAAAGATCAGCCATGATCTCATTGAATGGCGGAGCAGGCTCGAGGGGCCAGATGGCCTACTCCTGCTCCTATTTCTTATGTTCTTATGTTCTTATGTTGGGCCGCATTCCTGGCCTGGAGGTGGGGGGCTTGATCATGGGGGGGGACTTCAATACGGTGCTGGATCCCCTACTGGATCGTTCTAGTTCAAGGACAGGCAGGAGGCCGGTGGCGGCCAAGGTGTTGAGGGGGTTTATGGACCAGATGGGAGGAGTGGATCCCTGGAGGTTCGGGAGGCCAAGGGCTCGGGAGTACACTTTTTTCTCCCATGTGCACAGGGTTTATTCCCGCATTGATTTCTTCATTTTGAGTAGGGGACTGGTCCCGAGGGGGGAGGAGGCTGAGTATTCGGCTATTGCGATTTCGGGCCATGCTCCGCATTGGGTGGATCTGGAGATGGGGGACGTGCGGGATCAGCGCCCGCTTTGGTGTCTGGACGTGGGGTTGTTGGCTGATGAGGAGGTGTGTAGGAGGGTTTGGGGATGTATCGAGAGGTACCTCGAGGTCAATGATACTGGGGAGGTCCAGGTGGGGATGGTGTGGGAGGCTCTGAAGGCAGTGATTATGGGGGAGCTGATCTCCATCCGAGCCCATAGAGAGAGGGGGGAGAGGAGGGAGAGGGAGAGACTGGTGGAGGAGCTGTTGAGTGTGGATAGGAGGTACGCGGAGGCCCCGGAGGAGGGATTTCTGGGGAAGCGGCATAGCTGGCAGGCCAAGTTTGATTTACTGACCACCAGAAAGGCGGAGACACAGTGGAGGAAGGCGCAGGGAGCGGTCTATGAGTATGGAGAGAAGGCGAGCAGGATGCTGGCGCACCAGCTTCGTAAGCGGGACGCGGCTAGGGAGATTGGTGGAGTGAAGGATAGAGATGGGAATGTGGTGCGGCAGGGGGCAGAGGTCAATGAGGTCTTTAGGGACTTCTATAGGGAACTGTACCGGTCGGAGCCGCCGGCGGTGGGAGGGGGAATGGAGAGTTTTTTGGACTGGTTCCGATTTTCAAGGGTGCAGGGGAGGAGCAGGTGGAGGGACTGGGGGCGCCGATCGAGTTGGAGTGGTCAGTGGGATTGGCCACATGCAGTCGGGGAAGGCGCCGGGACCGGATGGGTTCCCGGTTGAATTTTATAAGAAATATGCGGACCTGCTGGGTCCCCTGCTGGTTAGGACCTTCAACGAGGCATGGGAGGGGGGTGTTCTGCCCCCGACGATGTCTCGGGCGCTAATCTCCCTGATACTGAAGTGTGATAAGGACCCCTTGCAGTGCGGATCATACAGGCCGATTTCACTGCTGAATGTAGACGCCAAGTTGCTGTCGAAGATCTTGGCCACTAGAATAGTGGACTGGGTGCCGGGGGTGGTACATGAAGATCAGATGGGTTTTGTGAAGGGGAGGCAGCTGAACACTAACGTGCGAAGGCTGCTAAATGTGATAATGATGCCGACAGCAGAAGGTGAGGCGGAGATTGTGGTGGCATTGGATGCGGAGAAGGCCTTTGACAGGGTTGAGTGGGGGTACTTGTGGGAGGTGTTGGAGAGGTTCGGGTTTGGGGTGGGGTTTATTAAATGGGTGAGGTTGCTGTACGAGGCCCCGATGGCGAGTGTAGCGACAGATGGGAGGAGATCCGAGTACTTCAGGCTCCACCGTGGGACGAGGCAGGGGTGCCCCCTGTCCCCCTTGCTTTTTGCGCTGGCAATTGAGCCTCTTGCCATGGCTCTCAGGGAGTAGAGGAGGTGGAGGGGTTTGGTGCGAGGTGGGGAGGAGCACCGAGTGTCTCTGTATGCGGACGACTTGCTGTTGTATGTCGCAGACCCGGTGTGGGGAATGCCGGAGGTGATGGAGATTCTTGCTGAGTTCGGGAGTTTCTCGGGATATAAATTGAACCTGGGCAAGAGTGAGCTGTTTATCATACACACGGGAGATCAGGAGGGGGGGGATTGGTAGGCTCCCGCTAAAGTGGGCAGTGAGGAGTTTTAGGTACCTGGGGGTTCAGGTGGCTAGGAGCTGGGGGACTCTGCACAAGCTCAATTTTACTAGGTTGGTGGAGCAGATGGAGGAGGAATTTAAAAGGTGGGACATGCTGCCGTTGTCGTTGGCGAGTAGAGTACAGTCCGTTAAAATGACGGTGCTCCCGAGGTTCTTGTTTTTGTTTCAGTGCCTCCCCATTTTCGTTCCGAGGGTCTTTTTTAGGAGGGTGAACAGCATCATTCTGGGATTTGTTTGGGCGCACGGGACTCCGAGGGTAAGGAGGGTCTTTTTGGAGTGGGGCAGGTATAGAGGGGGGCTGGCGCTGCCCAACCTCTCTGGGTACTATTGGGCGGCTAACGTCTCGATGGTACGTAAGTGGGTAATGGATGGGAAGGGGGCAGCATGGAAACGGATGGAGATGGCGTCCTGCGGAGGCAAGAGCCTGAAGGCATTGGTAACGGCGCCGCTGCCGCTCCCTCCAACGAGGTACACTACGAGCCCGGTGGTGGCGGCTACCCTCAAAATTTGGGGGCAGTGGAGGCGACACAGGGGGGAAGTGGGGGGCTCGGTGGAGGCCCCGCTGCGGGGGAACCACCGGTTTGTCCCAGGGAACATGGATGGCGGGTTTCTGGGGTGGCACAGGGCGGGCATTAGGAAGTTGGGAAACCTGTTTATCGACGGGAGGTTCGCGAACTTGGTGAACTGGAGGAGGTTTGAGCTCCCCCCGGGGAATATGTTCAGGTACCTTCAAGTCAAGGCGTTTGCTAGGCGACAGGTGGAGGGGTTCCCTATGCTGCCCCCGCGGGGGGTAAGGGATAGGGTGCTTTTGGGGGTGTGGGTCGGGGATGGGAAGGTGTCTGACATCTACCAGGTAATGCAGGAGGTGGGGGAGGCATCGGTAGAGGAGCTGAAGGCTAAGTGGGAGGTGGAGCTGGGGGAGCAGATTGAGGAGGGGACATGGGCGGACGCCCTGGAGAGGGTGAACTCCTCCTCTTCATGTGCGAGGCTTAGTCTCATCCAGTTCAAGGCGCTGCACCGGGCCCACATGTCCGGATCTAGTATGAGTAGGTTCTTTGGGCGCGAAGACAGGTGCGTCAGGTGCTCGGGGAGTCCAGCGAACCATGCCCATATGTTCTGGGCATGCCCGGCACTGGAGGAATTCTGGAAGGGGGTGGTGAGGACGGTGTCGAGGGTGGTAGGATCCAGGGGCAAGCCAGGCTGGGGACTCGCAATATTTGAGGTTGGGGTGGAGCCGGGAGTGCAGGAGGCGAAAGAGGCCGATGTTTTGGCCTTTGCGTCCCTGGTAGCCCGGCGGAGGATCTTGCTGCAGTGGAAAGATGCGAGACCTCCGAGCGTGGAGACCTGGATTAATGACATGGCGGGATTCACTCAGCTGCAGAGGGTCAGATTGGCCCTGAGGGGGTCGGTACAAGGGTTCGTTAGGAGGTGGCAGCCTTTCCTCGACTTTCTGGCTCAACGATAAGGTACTAGGTCAGCAGCAGCAGCAACCCGGGGGGGGCGGGGGGGAGGGGGGGGGGGGGGGGAAAGGGGGGGGGGGGGGGGGTTAGGGGGATAGTGTTTAAGTTAATTTGCTTATTGTTAATATATTTTGTTGTTTGTTGGGGTTGGGGGGGTTGGTTATATACGTTGTTACGGGTGCCGGGGGGTGTTTATCACTATTATTATTGTTATTGTTATTATTGTTTTGTTGATATATATTTTTCAAAAAATTCCAATTAAAATTATATTTTTTTAAAAATAAAAATAAGTGGATTGACATTGTATTCAGTACCGTTTACTGTTTGTTGGTGGGGTGTAAATTTTAAAGGAAATGTGAAAATGGAGAATAAAAATATTTTTTTAAAAACACAAGACCCCACGTCGAATATAATTTTTGAATTTTTAACATTCACCTGAACTTCTGGAGAAGGCAAATTGGCCAATATTTAACATCACATTTAAGGCACTGAAATTAGATTCAATAGTTCAGCACATATAGTTTTGAATGTCACCAAAGGAATCTACTTAATCTGTAATGCAGGTTGATTAAGGTTAACTGGTTATTGAAATAAATAGTCAAACCTTACCATATTCAACGGCGAGAAAAAGTGGTGTCCTAAATCTATAATCCCTAGATTCAATATTAGCAGAGTTTTGGCACAGATAGTGCAGAGTTCTGGTTGCATTGTGCTTTGCAGCATGATGCATTGCTGTCTGCTGATCCCCTTTAGTCTTTATCTCGCTTTTAGCTGCAATATACCATAACGTCCAATGAGAAACAGCTTCATATATCGTTTTTCAATATTTCCAGAAGTAGAAGCAATTACTAATGCTGGTGCTTTGAATAAAAATATATGCCCTACACAGGTTACATATGGTTGCAATTTTCAATCAGTTCATTTTGAGTAACAATAAAAAAGCACTGTATGTCAAATTATGCAATTGTATTTTTTCCCACTTCCCCGAGTTGTCATTTTTCTTTTTCTTTAATTGCAAAGACACCTTTGCCTTCTTTTCTATCAATCGTTTTTGTCGTGTGGATCTCCCAAATCAGGGATCCCAAATCTTTGCTTCTGCGTATCCACTGATCTCTGGTTTCCGCTTGGAAATTGCCACAAAATATATTTTAATATAACAATGGCTCTGAAATCCAGCTACTGTATAGTGCAGCTGGCTTTTGTGCTGCAGGAACTGAGGGGATTGCAAGGAGCCCACTCCTGATGACATCTGGCTTGGCCCATACCAATTGCCACGTTTTGAAGGAAGATAGCAATCATAGAATCCCTACAGTGCAGAAAGAAGACATTTGAGCCATCAATTCTGCACCGACCCTCCAAAGGAGCACCCCACCCAGGCCCATGTATCATCCCCATAACCCATCCAATCTTTATGGACACACGAAGGAGAAATTTAGAATAGAATCATCAAATTCATACAGTGCAGAAGGAGGCCATGCGGCCCATCGAGGCTGCATGGACACTCTGAAAGAGCACTCCACCTTGGCCCACTCACCACCCTATCCCCGTAACCCCAGCTAACCTGCATACCTTTAGCTTGTGGGAGCAAACCAGAAGCACCTGGAAGGTGTCTGGAAGGTCACAGACACGGGGAGAAAGTGCAAACTCTACACAGTCACCCAAGACAGAATTGAACCTGGGTCTCTGGCAGTGTGAGGCAGCAGTGCTAACCACTGTGATGCCAAATATGCAGATCACCGAGTGCCTAGTGTTAATTTAACTCAAAGCCTGCCATTTTGGACCTTGTAAGCCCTGCTACTGCCTACTGTTAAACATGCTCCCTCCCCCACACACATAAATACCCTCGCCACCACCCACCCAGCTTGCATAATTTGAAAGGGACCACCATACAACTTTCAGATCAGATTGGTTGGCACGGTGGTACAGTAGTTAGCACTGCTGCTTCACGGCACCGAGGACCCAGGTTTGCTCGCGGTCCCAGGTCACTGTCCATGCGGAGTTTGCACATTCTCCCCGTGTGCAGGGTAGTTGGATAGCCACGCTAAATTGCCCCTGAACTGGGTAAAAATAATTGGGTACTCTAAATTTTTTTTTTAAAACTTTCAGATGAGGTGCCTTTGGCATTTTTTTTACTGCAGTTAGTGGAATTCCCATGCACCATGTACTGTGTTATTGGAGGAATTGACAAGTTCTTTCAGTTAGAAGGGAGTGGTGCGGATTTGAAAGGCCTCCGAGCAGAAAATCTGCTCCCAATTATGGTATCTATAGTTGCTGACATCTTGGATTGCAGCATGACATAGAGACTGAGCAGAGGCAGAGTGTGTGTGTATGTATGTATGTGTGTGTGTGTGCGTGTCTGTGTGTGTGCGGGTGGGTGGGTGTGATAAATCAGTAATCAGCAGGAGGTCGTACCCACCTATGATCGTTAAACCTCCTACCTTCAGCTCAAGAGCAGTGTCTGCAGACGACAGATGCAGAGCAAACAAGAATGGCACTGCCAGTGTCCGTCAATCTTACTGTGGTTCCAATTTCTATGTAAGCAAGTATTCTAAGCTAGAACAGTGATATAGTCAATAATCCTCAGTTTGCTGACTGCCAGCACCCGAAACATAAGGAAACTTAATTGTCTTGTCCCTTAACACAGTGCTCTTCAAACTTTTTTTCCGGGGACCCATTTTTACCAACCGGCCAACCTTCGGGCCCCAACCCGGCTGTAATGAACTCCAATTGGCCAACCAATAAAGCTTTGTGAGCCAGTCTTAAGTTGACTGGACTGCTAGCAGCACTGTTTGTAGCTGCTCCTGTAATATCGTTATAGTAAATAAATATTGGTGTGGTGACGGAACTCCTGCCTCCCGTCGATTACTACAATGGCGACGAGGTAAACTAAGAATTTTGCGGAGACCAGCTGCCGCACTCGGAGGGTAAGCCTTGCCATTTTAAAAATGCCGTTTTTTGGGAGGTTAGAGGCATTCGACCCGGCTATTGAGGACTGGTCCCAGTATGTGGAGAGAATGTGTTACTTCCTCCGGGCAAATGATATACTGACGGACGTAAGGAGACGGCTTATCCTGCTGTCGGCGTGCGGACCCTCAGCTTTCGCCATTATACGTAGTCTGACTTATCCCGATGCGGCGGACACGAAAACTTTCCAAGAAGTAACGGAATTGGTGAAAGAGCACTACGACCCAAAACCACCCCTCATTTTGCGTAGGTACAGATTCCACACAGCGAAGCGGGAAGTCACGGTAGCACGGTACGCAGCACGGTAGCATTGTGGATAGCACAATGGCTTCACAGCTCCAGGGTCCCAGGTTCGGTTCCCGGCTGGGTCACTGTCTGTGCAGAGTCTGCACATCCTCCCCGTGTGTGCGTGGGTTTCCTCCGGGTGCTCCGATTTCCTCCCACAGTCCAAATATGTGCAGGTTAGGTGGATTGGCCATGATAAATTGCCCTTAGTGTCCAAAATTGCGCTTAGTGTTGGGTGGGGTTACTGGGTTATGGGGATAGGGTGGAGGTGTTGACCTTGGGTAGGGTGCTCTTTCCAAGAGCCGGTGCAGACTCAATGGGCCGAATGGCCTCCTTCTGCATTGTAAATTCTATGATGACAGGGAGTCAGTCACAAATTTCTTGACCCGCCTGAGAAGGCTGGCGGAAAAATGTGAGTTCGGCCCGACGCTAAATGAAATGCTTCGGGACCGGTTAGTGTGTGGTATAAACGACCTCACAATACAGAAACGCCTGTTGGCGGAAACGGAGCTAGACTGCAGGCATTGTCCCTAGAAAGGGCAGCAAGTGGGGCGCAGGCACTACAGGGCACGCCAATGGAGGTAGATACCTGTGAGAGGGACTACAACAACGGGTCCTGCTACCAGATAGCCGCTCTCAGGAAAAACCTGAGGAATAGAGGGAAAAAGGAAAACCCCAGAACTGTCCCCAAGTCTGCCAGGACTAACTGGAGACAGAGGGAAGTACCTGCTGAGGCTCCCCCAACAGAGAAGGACCGTTTCTGGCACCAGACAGAGTGGGGTAACAGCGACAGAAACCCTAGAAGGAGGTGGTAAAAGAGGAATAGCAGGTGGGGACGCAGGGAAGTACACAACCTAGACACCCCATCCTCTTCCGAAGGGGAACAATTATATAATATTGCACCGAAGAAAGCAGAACCCATTAAGATTACCCCACGGGTGAACAGGCGGCCGACAATAATGGAAACAGACACGGGTGCAGCCGTATCAGTAATGGGAGTGGCAGCATTTAGAAAAATCAAAGATGGACTCCAGCCACTAACCCTAACAAAAACATCGACGAAACTTAAAACCTACACGGGGGAACCCCTGGAAGTTCTAGGCACGACTCATGTACACGTGGAATATGAGAAACAATTGCTCAGATTACCGTTGACGATAGTAGAGGGCTCCAGACCGAGCTTAATTGGACGAAACTGGCTGAAAGACCTAAAATTAGATTGGATGAAAATTTTCCAGAGTGGAAGCGGGCAGTTGAGTGGAGTACTCCAAAAATACCCAGAGGTCTTCCAGGAAGGTTTGGGGGAAATCATAGGCGCCAAAGCAACTTTGCACGTGGACCCAGAAGCCCTTCAAAAATTTTGTAAGGCCAGGCCGGTACCTTTTGCATTAAGGAAGAAAGTAGATGACGAAATAGAAAGGTTACGGCGCGACGGCATTATCAGATCAGTACAGTTCTCGGAATGGGCAGGACCGGTGGTACCAATTTTGAAGCCAGATGGCTCGATACGTCTCTGTGGAGATTTCAAACAGACGGTAAACAAATACGCACTGTTGGACAAATACCCAATCCTGAAAATAGACGTCCTATATGCCAAATTGGCAGGTGGGCTTTTGTTCACGAAACTGGACATGAGCCACGCCTACCTGCAGTTAAAACTGGACAAGGACTCCCAGAAGTTCACTACGATCAACACCCTGAAGGGCCTTTTTCGTTATACTAGGCTACCTTTTGGAGTGTCATCAGCCTGCGCGATATTCCAGCGTACGATGGAACATATTCTGCAGGGACTACCGCAGGTGGCGATGTATTTGGACGATGTCTTAATCACGGGTAGGACAAACAGGGAACACTTAAGGAACCTGGAGGAAGTACTCAGGCGTTTCGCAAAGGCAGGCAGACGGCTAAAAAGGGAAAAATTTGTTTTTCTGGCTCCACAAGTGATGTACCTGGGATATAAAGTAGACGAGTCGGGCTTACACCCATTAGAAGACAGAGCAAGGGCAATAAAAGAAGCCCTAGTTCCCACCACGGTCCAGGAGTTACAATCATTTCTAGTGTTGGTAACCTATTATGGAAAATTTATTGAAAATAAGGCGTCCATCCTGGAACCCCTCCACCAGCTACTAAAAAAGGGACAAGAATGGAAATGGTCCGCCCGCCAAAACCGAGCATTTAGGAACATTAAGGAACAGCTGTCATCCGAAAATGTCCAAGAGCATTATGACCCAAGGAAGGAATTGGTGGTCACTTGTGATGCATCCCCCTACGGGGTAGGAGCCGCCTTAGCCCATAGAGGAAGGAATGGGGAAGAACGGCCAATAGCCTATGCTTCGAGGACCTTGGCGATGTCTGAGAGGAAGCACGCCCAAATCGAGATGGAAGGACTGGCGGTGATATTCGCAGTAAAAAAATTTCACCAGTATCTGTACGGGCGGAAATTCACCATAGTGACGGACCATAAGCCGTTATTAGGGTTATTAAAAGAAGACAAGTCAATACCCCCGATTGCATCAGTTAGAACCCAACGCTGGGTGTTGCTACTGGCGGCGTATAGATACGTTCTGGAGCACAGACCGGGAACGCGAGTAGCAAATGCAGATGCTTTGAGCAGACTTCCCCTCCCGGACACTCCGCCACAAATACCAAAAGTAGAGGAGACAGTAATGACTCTAAATTATTTGGACACCCTACCAGTAGACTCACAACATATTCGGTTGTGGACGCAAAAAGACTCAGTTTCAGCCAAGATGAAGATGCTAGCCCGAAGCTACATTTGGTGGCCAGGTTTGGACACAGACATAGCAGCCTTGGTACGTCGGTGCCAGGAGTGCCAACAGGGGCAAAGAGTGCCACCAGCGACGCCATTGCACCCATGGGAATGGCCAGGCATACCGTGGACCCGCCTGCATATTGACCACACCAGCCCTTTCATGGGCTCAATGTTTTTGGTGATAGTGGATGCCCACTCCAAATGGTTGGACGTCCACCGGGTAAATGCGGCAACAAGCACAGCATCGACAATTGAAAAGCTCAGGGCCTCGTTTGCAACACATTGACTTCCGGAGATATTGGTGTCGGACAATGGAACGGCATTCACAAGTGGGGAATTTGGAAAATTCCTGAAGGAAAACGGAGTCCGTCACATCAAAACGGCCCCTTACCATCTAGTGACCAACGGCCTGGCAGAGAGAGCGGTCCAGACACTTAAAGCGGGACTCAAGAAGCAGCCGGCAGCGTCAATGGACACAAAGCTCTCCCGCTGGCTGTTTTATTACAGGACCACACCGCATTCCACAACAGGCATACCGCCAGCTGAATTCTTAATGGGATGGCGGCTGCGAACGAGGCTGAGCCTCCTTTTCCCAAATTTAACGGGGAAAGTGAAGAAACAACAGGAGGCCCAACGCAGGGGGCATGATAATAGTCGGCAGCAGAGACATTTCCAGGTGGGGGCACCGGTTTGGGTCAAGAATTATGGGAATGGACCAACGTGGGTCAAAGGCACGGTAGAGTCCCAAACAGGGCCCATATCCTATGAGGTTTCAATAGGTGCTGAAGAAACACCTAGACCAAATAAGGGCAGCGGAACCACACCTGGAGGCAGGCGAAGCAGGACCGTCTCAAGCTGGGATAGCCCAGACGGAAAGGATACCCACACCCCAGCCCCGAGCAATTTCTCCAGACCCCGTCATCCAGTCGTCAGAGTCCGAGATGGACACGTTCGACGAGGCCGCCACGACACCTCTCCCCGAGGAGGAGGAACAACTTCCAAGGAGGTCGTCAAGGAAAAGACGGGCACCTATAAGGTACACCCCGCCCACTTCGGAGAATGACCCGGCGGACGACACAGAGGTGCCAGACCCAGACATGGGGAGCAGGAAGAAGCTCAGAGGAATGCCAGCTGGCAGGAATTCCTCGGACCTTGGGGGGGGAGGGGTGTAATGAACTCTAATTGGCTTTATTGGTTGGCCAATTGGAGTATTAGCTCCCTCAATGATAGCTCATTGAGGGGGCCCATATAAGCACCTGTGTAAGCTTTGTGAGCCAGTCTTAAGTTGACTGGACTGCTAGCAGCACTGTTTGTAGCTGCTCCTGTAATATCGTTATTGTAAATAAATATTGGTGTGGTGACGGAACTCCTGCCTCCCGTGGATTACTACACTGGCCGATCTCCACGACCCACGCCGGCCAACCTGCGCTACCCACCATTTTCTCTTACCTTGTTTGCTGCTGAAAAGAATGGAGGAAATGGTTTTGGGTCCCTTTGGCCCTCGTACACGCTCCTCCAATGGAACCTGTTGGACGAAGGGGAGCGTTCTGGTGTCGGAAAGTATGGAATCTCCATCTGTCCAAAGTTCCACATTTCTTTCCTGTAAGATTTTATCAAATAAACCCCACCCACAAATTTGTAAAAAAAAATGAATAAATCAAATGAAAAATAAAAGGAATAAAATAAATGAATAAAACCCCCCTCGAACTTGTAAAAAAAAAAGCTGCGACCATTTTTTAAAAAAATGGCTGCACTGCGCATGCGTGCCTGATCATGCCTTAACAGATAAGGAGAAGGAGCAAACATGTCACTTTACAGCAGGGTTTGAAATAGTGCAGGGAGCCATCAGCTGGCGATAGAATCATAGAACATAGAACATTACAGCGCAGTACAGGCCCTTTGGCCCTCGATGTTGCGCCGACCTGTGAAACCCCTCTAAAGTCCCCTCTGCACTATTCCCTTATCGTCCATATGCCTATCCAATGACCATTTGAATGCGTTTAGTGTTGGCGAGTCCACTACTGTTGCAGGCAGGGCATTCCACCCCCTTACTACTCTCTGAGTAAAGAACCTACCTCTGACATCTGTCCATCTATCTCCCCTCAATTTAAAGCTATGTCCCCTCGTGCTGGACATCACCATCCGAGGAAAAAGGCTCTCACTGTCCACCCTATCTAATCCTCTGATCATCTTGTATGCCTCAATTAAATTCATCGGGCTGGATTCTCCGTTTCTGAGACACTGGGCTGGATTCTCAAATCGCCGACGCTAAAATCGCGTTCGGCAATTGGCCAAGGATGCGGTTTTACGCTGGAATTAGGGGCGCCGCTGTTTTTACGATGCTCCGCCCCTTCAAAAACGGCATACTCAAGGAGCACGCCCCACTCGACCAGGATGGCCTCAGGACGTCATCTGAGGCCCTCGCCCGATGCACCGTCCACGATGGGCCGAGTCCCCAACGGCGTAGGGCACGTGCCCTCACAACCTTCGGGGACCTCCCGTAGCTGCTGCGGACTGTGTCCAGTGCCGCCACAGTTGGGGGGGGGGGGGTGTTCCGCTGGAAGAGGGGGCTTTGGCGGGGGCGGGCGACTGGTCCAGGGGTGGTGAGGCGGGGTTATGGGAGGAAGCAGTTTTTGGCAGGCCGGGTCCGCGCGAGGCCGGCGCCATGTTGTACAGCGCGGCCAACACAGGCCGCCACAGTTTTCATGCGCAGCCACGGATCCGGCCATTCTGCGGCCGTATCCGCAGGTTACACGGCGCGGGTGCTGGCCCCCCACTGGACAGAGGGTTGGTGTGGGGGCGGCACTGACTTTTTGGCCCTAAGGCGAGGCGGATCCTGCGAGGATAGCTGAATCGGAGAATCCAGCCCTAAGTGTTAATGCCAATGGATAATCTGTGGACTTTTAAGGCAGAACAACCGTCGGCGCACCTGCCCCGATTCCGCTACCAGTGACGAGCTAGCACCGGTGCCACGTGGAACACCATAGATTCCAATGAAAAACGGTGTGGGATTCATCAGGTCCGTGATCAACACCCGCAGGGCTGACAAGCTGCAGCATTACACTCCCCAAACACACACACTTACAGAAGCCAAAAAGATGGGACAGTTTGCGCTGGAGCACCCATACAGCTGATGGGTTGGCTGGGGCCAAAGGGCACCCAGGGGGGTGTCGGGGGGGGGGGGGGGGGGGGGGGGGGGGGGGGGGGCAGACCTACACGACCCATGGCACTAGGTTTAAAGAGTGCTGGGTGATGTTGGACACTGTCCATACGCCCTCTTTCTCTCTTAGCAGCCACCACGCCAGGTTCACAATTTTTGAAAGCACCAGTGAACCCCGCCATCGGGAACCCGGCCCATCGGAGGCGGAAAATCGCAGCTGAGCACACTAATTATATGCAAACAGTGTTTAAAGTACGCGCGGAGTGAAATGCATTGACGCCTTTGAGGTGACGGATTATTGTGATTTGGTGTCAAACCGGCTCCTGACACGATTTTGCCGTTGGAAGCTGTTGTCAGCCCAATCGCTGTTCCCAATTTTGGCATCGGCCAACGGAGAATACCGCCCATAGAGTTTTGCAGCACAAAAAAGGCAGCACGGTAACACAGTGGGTATCTGATGTACGATCAATAACTACTGAAACGAAGGAGTAGTCCGAATTGAAGGCTTTAATCTACAAGATGTTTCCCCAGCAACTCGAGTACAGAAAGAAGGATGGCTGCTGGGAACACGGGTTCTTATACCCCGCCTCATTGGGCGGAGCTACCTTACGTCTCGACCAATGAAAAGGCAAACACTTGGGCCAATGAGCAGCGAGCCTTCTCCACCAAAGGTAGCTCACCTTCCCAGGTACCTTAGTACCTCTAGTCATACTACCACAGTAGCACTGCTGCTTCAGAGCTCCAAGGTTCCAGGTTCGATTCCCGGCTTGGGTCACTGTTGGTGCGGAGTCTGCAGTTCTCCCTGGGTTTGCGTGGGTTTCCTCCGGGTGCTCCCGAAAGACATGCTTTTAGGTGAATTGGACATTCTGAATTCTCCCTCTGTGGACCCGGAATGTGGCAACTAGGGGCTTTTCACAGTAACTTCAATCACAATCTTCCTCTGGTGTAGCAACCAGAATTGCACACACAACTCTAGCTGTAGTCTAACGAGCATTTTATACACCTCTATTATAACATATCCACTCTTATATTCTATGGTTTGGCGAATAAAGGCAAGTATCCCATATGCCATCTCTTTGAAGGGCAGAATGTTGGGTGTAGTGGTTAGCACTGCTGCCTCACGGCGCCAAGGATCCGGGTTCGATCTCAGCCCAAGGTCACTGTGGAGTTTGCACATTCTCCCCGTGTCTGCATGGGTCTCATTCTAAAAAGATGTGCCGGGTAGGTGAATTGGCCATGCGAAATTGCCCTTTAATTGGAAAAAAATAATTGGGTCTGCTAAATTTATATTTACATTTTTTTTTTAAATGTCTTTGTTTTAAAATTTTAATTTTATTGAGGAATTTTTCATTATGGCAAAATAATCCCACACTATACCACCAATACATAAATGTACAATACAAAAGTAGTACAATCAATACTCAACAATCCCACTAAACCCAACCCTTCAAACATATAACTAAACACCCAACAGCTGACGAAGACTAATTCTGTGAAAAAGGAAATGAATTGATGCACGATCAATTGCACAAAAGACTCAGATTGGTACAACTGTGGCTTTATTGCAGTCAGATGCGTGACCTCCTACTGCAGCTGGCAAAATGGCAGATCAGAGGAGGAACGCATATTAATATGGCGCCTTGTGGGCGGAGCTAGCCGGCAGGGGCTAGCGGCAAACCTGGAGTGCAGGTCCTACCTTATATCCCCTAATACAGGTGCACACAGTGGTTCACCACATTCACCCCCTGTCAAAAATGAGTCCGGCAGGGGTGGCGTGGAACTATATACAAGTTGCAAATAATTTACAGTGGGGAGGGAAACAAAATGTCCATTTTGACAGTCCGGTGTCCATCAGAGGTTCAGTCGATCCGGTGCTTTGACGGTTCACTGGGAGCGACGTAACGGTGGCGGCGATGTCGGTACTGGCTGTGCTGGTGCGGAACACACGCTTCTCCTTGTTGTATGTAAGGTTGAGGAGAGTGGCGGTGCGGAGGAATGTAGCGAGGTTGGCGTCGTGGTCCTGCTGGTCATGGTCGCAAATGGTGACATTATCTAAGTACAGAAATGTGGCCTACAAACCGTACCGGTCGACCATTCGGTCCATCTCCCTTTGGAAGATCGAGACCCCGTTAGTGACGCCGAAGGGAACTCTAAGGAAGTAATAGAGCCGACTGTCCGCTTCGAAGACAGTGTATGGACGGTCCGATTTACGAATGGGGAGCTGGTGGTAGGCGGATTTCAGGTCAATCATCGAGAAGACCCGGTACTGCGCAATCTGGTTGACCATCTCAGATATGCGTGGGAGGGGGTACGCGTCCAGCTGCGTGTACCGATTGATGGTCTGGCTGTAGTCCATGACCATTCTGTGTTTCTCCCCCGTTTTTACTGCTACCACTTGAGCTCTCCAGGGGCTATTTCTGGCCTCGATGATACCCTCCCAAAGCAGCCGCTGGACTTCGGACCCGATGAAGGTCTTGTCCTGGGTGCTGCACCGTCTTCTCCTGGTGGCGATGGGCTTGCAATCCGCAGTTAGATTGGCAAAGAGGGAGGGGGGGTCAACCTTGAGGGTCGCGAGGCTGCAAACGGTGAGTGGAGGTAGGGGCCCGCCGAATGTGAGGGTGAGGCTCTGGAGATTGCACTGGCAATCCAGGCCCAGCAATAGTGCAGCGCAGAGGTTGGGGAGGACGTAGAGATGGAAACCGCTGAATTCTACGCCCTGGACAGTGAGAGTGACCGTGCAGAACTCTCGGATCGGGACAGAGTGGAATCCGGAGGCCAGGGAGATCCATTGATTGGCGGGGTGGACTGCGAGGGAGCAGTGCCTACCGTATCCGGGTGTATGAAGCGTTCTGTGCTCCCGGAGTCCAGCAGGCAAGAGGTCAAGTGGCCGTTGATTTTCATCATCGTCGAAGTGGTGGCCAGGTTGTGAGGACGAGACTGGTCCAGTGTCATCGAGGCGAGCGGCCGAGGTTTCAGATGGAGAGCGTCGGCAACCCAGATCTGACGTTCCAGCCCCGTGGGGGAGACAAGATGGCGGCGTCCGGAAATCCTATGGGGAACAAAATGGCGGCACCCATGGGGTGCACGTTGCGGGGGCAGGACAAGATGGCGGCGTCCATGGGCCGCACGTGGACAGAGGGGGGGAGATGGCGGCGCCCACTGGCCGCACCTGGCTCTGGGAGGAGAAGATGGCGGCGCCCACTGGCCACACGTGGCCCTGGGAGGAGAGGATGGCGGCGCCTACTGGCCGCACGTGGCCCCGGGAGGAGGTGGCGAGCCCATTGTGCGTTTGGCCGGGGAAGTGGGCGATTGCGGGCGCGCAAGCGGCGATTGCGCGGGCCTGGCACACTGCTGCAAAGTGGCCCTTTTTACAGTGGCAGCATTGGCGGGGGTGCTTCTGCTTACCGCAGAAGTAGCAGCGGGAACCCCCGGGGTGCGCGGACTGGCGGGCGGCCCAGGCGTATTGACTAGGCAGGGCCCCAGCCGGGGGGGTCGTTGGTGTGGTCCAGGAGGGGTAGGACGGGTGGGCCGTGCAGCGAGCGGGGTAGGCCTGGACATTACGAGATGCGACCGTCATGGAGAGCGCTAAAGTTTTTGTCTCCATTAGGTTGAGTGTGGCCCCTTCCAGCAGTCGTTGTCGGATGGGGTCCGAAGCAATCCCCGTTACGAACGCGTCGCGCATGAGATTGGACTGTTCGGTGGCGGTAAAGGCCTGACAGTCACAGTCCTGTACGAGTGGGATTAGGGCCCGCCAGAAGTCTTCGATAGACTCACCAGGGAGTTGAGAGCGAGTGGCGAGTACGTGCCTGGCGAAGAGCATGTTTGCTTTCTGTGTGTAGTTCTCTTTTAGGAGTGCCATCGTTTCCGCGTAATTTGGGGCATCCTGGATCAACGGGAACACGTTGGAGCTCAACCTGGAGTATAAGACCTGAATCTTCTGAGCTTCCGTCGGTGTGGGGGTCGGAGCGTTGATGTAAGCCTCAAAACAAGCTAGCCAGTGATTAAAGTCCTTTCTGGCGTCGGGCGAGTTGGTTTGATTCTGATATCCATTTCTTAGAAAATCTGACTGCAATAAATTGATACACGATCATTTGCACAAAAGACTCAGATTGGTACAACTGTGGCTTTATTGCAGTCAGATGAGTGGCCTCCTACTGCAGCTGGCGAAATGGCAGATCAGAGGAGGACATGCATATTTATATGGCTCGTTGTGGGCGGAGCTAGCCAGCAAGGGGTACCGGCGAACCTGTAGTGCAGGTCCTACCGTACATCCCCTAATACAGGTGCACACAGTGGTTCACCACATGAATGGCTGCCATCTTGAGTAAAACCCTGTTACCAATCCCCTACTGTACTTGACCTTCTCCAGATACAAGAACACCATTAGGTCACCCAACCAAGCCAAGGCACTGGGCAGAATAGGAGATCTCCACCCAAGCAGAACTCTCCTCTGGGCTATTAATGATGCAGAAGTGTGGACATCTGCATTCACCCCCATCTGCAGCGCAGATGAGTCCACAACCCCGTAAATGGCCACCAGAGGAGAAGGCTCCAGCTCGATATCAAGAATCTCTGACACGGTGTTAAAAAGGGTAAGCAGAAGCTTTCAAGCTGAGAACACAACCAAAACATGTGGATATGATCTGTGCCCCCCCCCCCCCCCCCCCCCCCCCCGGAGAACAACGCTTGCATCTATCCTCCACACCTGAGAAAGGAGACTCAGCCTCGCCTTGGACATATGCGCCCTGTGCACCACTTTAAACTGAATTAAGCTCAGCCTAGCACATGAGGTAGAGTTGATCCTGTAAAGAACTTCACACCACACCTCCCATCTCGCAACCCCCTCCCACCCAAGACCCAGTTCACTCTCTCAATCCTCTTCACCTCATCCAATGGAGCCTGCTCAGTCGACAGGTTCTAGCCATAAATGTCCAAAATTCTCCCCTCACCCGCGTCAGCCAGAGATAGAATCCTATTCAAGAGAGATGGCAAAGGTGCCAATGGAAATGAACAAAATTCCTCGCGTAAGAAATCACAAACCTGGAAATACCCAAATAAATTAGTCCCAGGGAGTTGGAATTTGTCCAACAGCTCCTCAAAACTGGCAAACCCTACCCTCCACAAACAGGTCCCCAAACCTCTCCAGACCTTCTTCCCCCAGGAGCCTAATGTCAAATCTAAACCCACTAGCACAAAGAGCTGATTCCTCCTGGTAAGAGCAAACAATGACACGGAGCTGAGCTTAAATGTTGTTTAAACTGCCTCCAAATCTACAGAGTGGACACCACTACTGGTAAATTTTGCAAGGGAAAACAGAAGCAAGGCAGTTACCAAAGCCTCAAGCTAGATCCACTACAAGAGCCTGCTTGCATCTGCACCCATATGGAATTCAGTTCTTTGAGCCACCCCAGTACTTTATCAATGTTAGCTGCCCAGTAATAAAATAACAAACTAGGTAAAGCTAAGTCCCCCGTCTGCTTTCCACTCCCTCTCTGAAGAATCTTTGGGGTTTTGCCCACCCAAATGAAGGAAGCTATCAATTTGTTGACTACCAAAGAAAGATTTGAGGAGAAAAATGTGGAGACACTGAAAAAGAAATAAAAACCTTGGGAGGACATTCATTTTCACAGTCCGAACGCTGCCCGCCAAGGACGGGGAAGTTATCCTGCTTCCACAAGTCAGATTTATAGATACATTATAGAACATACAGTGCAGAAAGAAGCCATTCGGCCCATCGAGTCAGCACCGACCCACTTAAGCCCTCACTTCCACCCTTTCCCCATAACCCAATAACCCCTCCTAACCTTTTTGGACACGAAGGGCAATTTAGCATGGCCAATCCACCTAACCTGCACATCTTTGGACTGAGGGAGGAAACCGGAGCAGCTGGAGGAAACCCATGCACACACGGGGAGAATGTGCAGACTCCACATAGACAGTGACCCAGCTGGGAATCGAACCTGGGACCCTGGGGCTGTGAAGCAATTGTGCTAACCACTGTGCTACTGTATCCTCACAGGCTACAGGCGAGGTCCCAGGGGACTGGATAATAGCTAATGTTGTTCCTTTGTTTAAGAAGGATAGCAAGGATAATCTAAGAAACTACAGGCCGGTGAGCCTCAAGTCAGTGTTAGGGAAATTATTAGAGAGGATTCTTTGAGACAGGATTTTATCCCATTTGGAAGCAAGTGGACATATTAGCAAGACGCAGCATGGTTTTGTGGAGGGGAGGTCATAGCTCATTAACTTGATTGAGTTTTTCAAGGAAGTTGGGCAGCACAAGTGGATAGCACTGTGGCTTCACAGCGCCAGGGTCCCAGGTTCGATTCCCCACTGGGTCACTGTCTGTGCAGAGACTGCACGTTCTCCCCTTGTCTGTGTGGATTTCCTCCAGGTACTCCAGTTTCCTCCCACAGTCCAAAGATGTGCAGTTTAGGTGGATTGGCCATGGCAAATTGCCCTTAGTGACAAAAAAGGTTAGGAAGAGTTATTGGGTTACATGCATAGGGTGGTAGTGAGGGCTTAAGCAGGTCGGTGCATTCTCAATGGGCCGAATGGCCTCCTTCTGCACTGTATGTTCTATGTGCTATGAAGTGACAAAGATGATTGATGAAGTTAGGGTAGTGGATGGTGTCTACATCAGTAAGGCCTTTGACAAGGTCCCTCATGGAAGACTAGTACAGAAGGTGAAGTCACATGGGATCAGAGGCGAGTGGCAAAATGGATACAGAATTGGCTTGGTCATAGAAGACAGAGGGTAGCAGTGGAAGGGTGTGTTTCTCAATGGAGGGCTGTGACTCGTGGTGTTCTGCAGGGATCAGTGCTGGGACCTTTGTTGTTTGTAGTATATGTATAAATGATTTGGAGGAAAATGTAATTGGTCTGATTAGTAAGTTTGCAGATGACACAAAGGTTGGTGGAATTGCGGATAGTGATGAAGACTGTCAGAGGACACAGCAGGATATGGATCAGTTGGAGACTTGGGTGGAGAGATGGCAGTTGGTGTTTAGTCCAGACAAATGTGAGGTAATGAATTTGGAAGGCCTAATACAGGTAGGAAATATACAATAAATGGCAGAACTCTTAAGAGTATTAACAGGCAGAGGGATCTGGGTGTACAGGTCCACAGATCACTGTAAGTGGCAACTCAGGTGGAGAAGTTAGTCAAGAAGGCATAGCGCATGCTTGCCTTCATCGGCCAGGATATACAAATTGGTAAGTCATACTGCAATTGTATGGAACCTTAGTTAAGCCACACTTGGAATATAGTGTTCAATTCTGGTTGCTGCACAACCAGAAGGACTTGGAGGCTTTGGAGAGGGTACAAAGAGGTTTACCAGAATGTTACCTGGGTATGGAGGGCATTATCTATGAGGAGAGGTTGGATAAACTTTGGGTTTGTTCTCACTGGAATGACAGAGGTTGAGGGGCGACCTGATAGGAGTCTGCAAAATTACGAGGGGCATGGGCAGAGTGGATAGTCAGAAGCTTCTTCCCAGGGCGGAAGAGCCAGTTACATGAACACATAGGTTTAAGGTATGAGGGGCAAAGTTTAAAGGAGATGTGCGAAGGAAGTTCTTTTTTTACACAAATGGTACTGGGTACCTGGAACTCGTTGCCGGAGGTGGTGGTACGGTAATGACTGTTAAGAGCGTCTTGACAAATACATGAGTAGGATGGGAATAGAGGGCCACAGCCCTAGAAGTTGTGGTGAATCACAGTCCGTGTAATTCACACTGTTATTATATATGATGTACTGTGTGAATGCAAGCTCGGTATACGAGAAGTTGCGCGGCTCTGCCCATAGGGGGAGATGAGGAGTTTGTACTGGGCTCCACCCTTGGCTCCGCCCATGGCTCCTCCCACTAACCGGAAGTATAAAGCTTGGCAGACGTGAGCCTGCCTGCCAGTTCATCTCGTCGCAGGCAGGCTCTGTTGTAAGACTATTAAAACCACTGTTCACGTCCAACTACGTGTCGTGTGAATTGATGGTCACATCAATTTAACAGTCTTAGGAAACAAGAAGAAATCGAAGAAACAACTACGGAATCAGCCCTCAAACCTGACTGACTAGAACTCGACCCGCAGGCTGCAGAGGCAAGAGAAATCTTTCAGCACTAGCTCAGATGTTTCAAGGCCTACCTGGCTCAATCAAGTACTGATGAAACTACAGAGGAGCAGAAACTCAGTCTACTGCACGCAAGGGTGAGCCACCGTATATCTTCTCAACTCAATAGTACCAACTCGTATATGGGGGCCCTAGCCATACTAGATCGAATGTACGTGCGGCCCATCAACGAGGTCTACACGCACCATATTTTTACGACCCGCCACCAGTGCCCCGTGGAGTCGTTGGAAGAATTCCTGCCGGAGTTAAAGATTTTAGCTCGGGCCTGTAATTACCAGGCTGTATCAGCCGAACAGCACATGGAACTTGTGTACGTGGCAGGCCTCAGATCGAATTATGTGCGCCAGTGGTTGCTAGAAAAAGGGGCCCAGAACTTAGAGGACACAGTTGAACTAGCTACCACTATGGATGTCTCATTCCGCAGCCTCACCTCGTTCCCTGCGGACCAAGCGACCCCATCCTGGGCCACCGACAAGCGACTGCCCCAGGCCTGCGCCGCGCGGCCACCCAGCCATCATGCATCCCCAGTGTGCCGTTTTTGAACAGTCCCAGCACCCACGGCAGCACTCCCCGGCCCGTAACGCGACCTGTAGCAGCTGCGGTCGCAAAGGACACTATGCCCGGGTCTGCCTGGCAAAGCAGGCCCCCTCTCCTAACTCCCCCGCAGCCCTGAGCACTCGTTTCCAGAATCCACAGGCCCGCAGACCCCCGGAATGCGACTCATGGGGACCGCCACCTTGGCAACTCCCCTCCACGCGGCCGGCCACGTGCGACTCATGGGGGCCGCCATCTTGGGCGCCATCTTCCTCGCCGCCCGCTATGTGCAATCTTCGGGGGCGGCCATCTTCTTCCAACTCAGAAAATCATCTTGAAGAATACGAATTCAGAGGGCAGTCATCACGGGGCCACTCCAGCACAGCTGATCGAGCCGACGACTACCCACAACTCAGCGCAGTGACACTGGACCAGTCGCGTCCAAAACACCTCCAAAATTCAATGATGACCGTTCAAATCAACGGATACAGGACACCGTGCCTCTTCGACTCCGGGAGCACCGAGAGCTTCGTACACCCAGAACTGGTAAGACGCTGTTCGCTCCCTATTTTCCCTGCACAGCAAACTATCTCCCTCGCTTCAGGCTCCCACTCTGTTCACCTCCAAGGGCGCACCGTCGCGAGCCTAACGATCCAGGGCACCAGCTACTCAAACTTCCAGCTGTACGTGCTCCCTGAACTCTGTGCCCCACTCCTACTGGGACTCGATTTCCAGTGCAACCTCAAAAGCCTCACACTCAGCTTCGGCGGGCCCTTGCCCACACTCACTATTTGCAGCCTCGCCACACTAAAAATCGACCCCCCCTCCACTCTTTGCCAATCTCACGCCGGACTGCAAACCCGTAGCCACTCGCAGCAGGCGATACAGCCTGCAGGACAGGGTGTTTATCAGAATTGAGGTCCATAGGCTCCTACGTGAGGGGATCATAGAGGCCAGTAACAGTCCCTGGAGAGCTCAGGTGGTGGTCGTCAAGACCGGGGAAAAATTCCGAATGATAGTGGAATATAGCCAGACCATTAATCGGTTCACGCTCCTTGACGCGTATCCCCTCCCCAGAATTACAGATATGGTGAATCAGATCGCCCATTATAAAGTCTTCTCCACGGTGGATCTGAAGTTTGCATACCACCAGCTCCCATCCGCCCGGAGGACCGCCACTTTGCGGCATTTGAGGCCGACGGCCGCCTTTCCACTTCCTCAGAGTTCCCTTTGGCGTCACTAATGGGTTCTCGGTGATCCAACGAGCAATGGACCGAATGGTGGACCAGTATGGGCTGCGGGCCACGTTTCCGTACCTGGATAACGTCACCATCTGCGGCCACGACCAGCAGGACCACGACGCTAACCTCGATCGATTTCTCCAGACGGCCCAGAAACTCAACCTCACGTATAACACAGAGAAATGCGTTTTCCGCACGACCAGGGTAGCCATCCTCGGCTATGTCGTGGAGAATGGAGTCCTGGGCCCCGACCCGGGCCGTATGTGCCCCTCTTAGAACTCCCTCTCCCTCATTGTCCCAGGGCCCTCAAAAGGTGCCTGGGATTTTTCTCTTATTATGCACAGTGGGTCCCTCAGTATGCGGACAAAGCCCGCCCACTATTTAAGACCACACTCTTCCCTCTATCGGATGAGGCTCGTCAGGCCTTCACTCGTATCAAGGAGTACATCGCCAAAACGGCCATGCGGGCGGTTGATGAATCCGTCCCCTTTCAGGTAGAGAGTGATGCCTCAGAGGTCGCCCTCGCAGCCACACTAAACCAGGCAGGGAGACCAGTCACCTTCTTCTCCCGAACCCTCTCTGCTTCGGAACTTCGACACTCCTCGGTTGTAAAGGAAGCACAAGCCAACGTGGAAGCTATACGTCACTGGAGGCACTACCTCGCAGGTAGGAGGTTCACCCTCATCACCGACCAAAGATCGGTTGCCTTTATGTTCGACAACTCTCAAAGGGGCAAAATCAAAAATGATAAGATCCTACGGTGGAGGATCGAACTCTCCACCTACAAGTACGACATTATGTACCAACCGGGGAAGCTCACGAGCCCCCAGATGCCCGGTCCCGCGGCACGTGCGCCAGCGCGCAAGACGACCGCCTGAAAGCTATCCACAATGACCTCTGCCACCCGGGGGTCACCCGGCTCGCTCACTACGTCAATGCCCGAAATTTGCCTTTCTCCACTGAGGAGGTAAAAGCCATCACCAGGGACTGCCCGATCTGTGCGGAGTGCAAACCGCACTTCTATAGACCAGACAGGGCCCACATGGTCAAGGCCTCTCGGGCCTTTGAACGCCTCGCTATCGATTTCAAAGGGCCACTTCCCTCGACCAATAGGAATGTGTACTTCCTGAACGTCATCGACGTCTCTCGCTTTCCCTTTGCTATTCCGTGCCCCGATATGACCTCCCACACAGTCATTAGGGCCCTGCACAGCATCTTCACCCTGTTTGGTTTCCCCAGCTATGTACACAGCGACAGGGGTTCGTCCTTTATGAGCGACGAGCTGCGTCAGTACCTGCTTGAAAAGGGCATTGCCTCGAGCAGGACTACCAGCTACAACCCCAGGGGGAACGGGCAGGTGAAGAGGGAGAACGCGACGGTCTGGAAGACCGTCCTACTGACCCTCCGGTCCAGGAAGCTCCCAACCTCCCATTGGCAGGAAGTCCTCCCCGACGCGCTCCATGCTATTAGGTCCCACCTATGTGCAGCCACCAACCAGACCCTTCACGAGCGGCTAATTGTTTTTTCCAGGGGCACTACCACATGGGTTTCGCTCCCAGCATGGTTGAAGACACTGGGCCCGGTTCTCCTCCGGAAGCACGTCCGGACTCACAAAACTGACCCACTCGTAGAGAGTGCTCCTGCTCCATCCGAACCCACACTACGCATTTATAGAGTACACTGACTGCCATCAGGATACTGTTTCCCTCCGGGACCTGGCACCTGCAGGATCTAACTCCGACATTATCTCCGCTGAGATACCCCTCGCACTATACCCCTCCCAACCCCCCGCGCCCGCGCCCCCACGCCTGCAGTTTCGCTGCCCGTGCTCTGCGCCCCCGGGGCTCCCCGCCACCAGTCGAACCAGTCGGATACGAAGCTCTGACCGAATCACCCCCGGAGTCCCCCATGCTTCCCTCGCCGACCGCCACCGCCCAGCCACCAGAAGAGGCTGCAACCCCGGTGCTTCGTTGATCCCAGAGGACGACTCGGCCGCCGGATCGATTTAATTTGTGATTTATAACCTGTAAATTGTAACTTGTAACTCGTAATTTGGATTTTGTAGATACATCACCCCCGCTGGACTCAATTGTTTTTACAGGGGGTGAATGTGGTGAATCACAGTCCGTGTAATTCACACTGTTATTATAAATGATGTACTGTGTCTATGTAAGCTCGGTATACGAGCAGTTGCGCGGCTCTGCCCATAGGGGGAGATGAGGAGTTTGTACTGGGCTCCACCCTTGGCTCCGCCCATGGCTCCTCCCACTAACCGGAAGTATAATGCTTGGCAGTCGTGAGCCTGCCTGCCAATTCATCTCATCGCAGGCAGGCTCTGTTGTAAGACTGTTCACTTCCAACCACATGTCGTGTGAATTGATGGTCACATCAGAAGTATAGAAGGTTTTCGGTTAGACAGGCAGCATGGTCGATGCAGGCTTGGAGGGCCGAAGGGCCTGTTCCTGTGCTGCACTTTACTTTGGTTCTTTATCCAAATTCAACTTACACCCAAAGAAGCAGCCAAAATGCCTAAATAACTTCATTTCTCATCCATGGCGAAGACTAGTTACATGATATAAAGAAGCAGATCATTTGCATACAAGAACACTCTGTGCTTCCTCCCTCCCCGTTTATCCCCCTCCATTCAGTGGAATATCTTAACAATATGGCTAAGGATTCGATAGCCAAATCAAACAAAAGTGGAGACAATGGACAACCCTGCCTCGTACCCTATTCAATGAAAGTAACCCAAGCTCAAGGCATTTGTGCAAACATTTCCGGTGGGGGCCCTGGACAGAAGATGAATCAAAGATATAGGGCTGGATTCTCCGCCCCGCCGCGCCACATTTCTGCCCCGACCCGTCGGCGGTATTCTCCGGTACGCCGGCCGGTCAATGGGGTTTCCCATTGTGGGGCAGCCCCACGCCGTCGGGAAACCCTCGGGGACCGGCAAAACAGAGAATCCCGCCCATGAACTTTGGCCCAAAACCAAACCTCCCAAGAATCTCAAAGAGATACACCAACTCCACTCTATCAAACACCTTTTCGGCGTCCATCGAGACAATCACCTTCAGTTCGTGCACTGGAGTGGAGGAACATAGGAAATAGGAGCAGAAGTAGGCAATTCAGCCCTTCAGGCCTACTCAGCCATTCAATAAGATCATGACTGATCTTTTCCTGGGCTTGGTGGGCAAGCGATGAGATCTAGATAGAGATGGTGGTGGCGGATCGGGGGGCAGGTATGTGATGATTATGGGTGTACTGGAGAGGAGGTTGGTGCCGTTGGAAAGCATATATGAACCCAAGTGGGACGATGCGGGGTTCGTGAAGAGAACACTGGCTGCCATTCCGAATCTGGGTACCCATGAGTTGATATCCCGGGCTCGAGGGAAATGGTGGGGGTTGGCCTGTGGAGATTTTTTACACCCAAGGGATGGGGAGTATTAGTTTATTTTTCCCCAGTGCACAAAGTGTTCTCTGGGATTGTCTTTTACATGGTGGGGAAGGCACTGTTGGCTGCAGTTAAGAGGCAGATTATTCGGCAATTGTGATCTCGGTTCAGGCTCTGCATTGGATGGATGTGGTACTGGAGAAGGGGGCGACCCAGAAGCCGGGATAGAGGATGGATGTGGCGTTGTTGACAGATCGGAGTTTCTGTGATAAGATAGGGAAGGTGATCGAAGAGTATGTGGGGTTCAATTGCACGGGGAAGGTCTCGCCGTCGGTGGTTTGGGAGGCTATGAAGGCAGTGTTGAGGGGTGAGGCTGATTGGGGCGGATCAGATGGGGTTCATTAGGGACAGACAGTGGAGAGGTTGAAGGCTGATTTGTTGAGGTGGATAGTCTTCCTCTTTCATTGGCAGGCTGGGTACAGGCAGTGAAGATGAATATTTAACGGGATTCTTGATTTAGTTTCGGTGCCGCTGGTCTTTTTCGCTTAACTCATTTTTCAAGGGATGGACAGGCTGAACTCTTTGTTTGTCTGGGCCTGGAAGGTGCACAGGATAAGGACGGTAATATTGCAGAGGGTCAGCAGTTGGGAGGGGGTTGGGCCTCCTGAAGCTGATGTACTATTATTGGATGGCGAATACAGAGACAGTTCAGGGATGGAATAGGGTGGGGCCTTTGTGGGTAAGGATGGAGGCGGGCTCATGTAGGGGATCGGAGTTAGCAGATGCTGGCAATGGCACCGCTCCCGATTGCCCCAGAGAAGTATTTGGTCAGTCCAGAGGTGGTGGTCTTGCTGAAGATCTGGAGGCAGTTTCGGAGCACTTTCGATTGGGAGCGGGACGGGACGGGGGGGATATGTTGATCAGAGGGAAATCACGGTCTTGAGCTGGAGAGGATGGATGCGAGGTTCCGGGGATGGGAGGTGAAGTGGATGAGGGAAATTAAGAATCTATTTCTGGTAGGGCAGTATGCGAGCTTGAAGGAGCTGAATGAGAAGTTTGAGTTGGCGCGGGGAGGAAGAATCTGTGGTACATGCAGGTGCGGGTCTGTGCGAGGAAGGTCTTCCCGACGTTTCCGAGAACATCCGCCTCCTCGGTAATGTAGGGAGTGCTGTCAGCAGGGGGGTTGGAGAGAGAGGTTGTCTCGTCGATTTATGGGAGGATATTGGAGGATAAGGTGTTCATGGGAGGATGAGCTGGCGGTGGTGCTGGAGGAAGGATTGTGGTATATGGTGCTGAGGAGGGTGAATGCCTCAACTTCGTATGAGAGGCTGGGGCTGATACAGCTGAATTTGTGTACAGGGCGCACCTGAAAAAGTCAAGGAAGCCGGCTGTTTGAGAGGGTAGAGAATGTCTGCGAGCAATGTGGGAGCGGCCATGCGAACCATGTGCATATGTTTTGGTCTTGCCCGAAGCTGGAAAGGTTTTGGAGTGCAGCTTTCAGCACCATCTCGGGGGTTTTGCATGTTGATATGAAATCCGACCGGAAGCCACATTCTGGGTGTCGGACCAGCCGCAGTTGCAGACGGGTGTGGGGGCAGATGTCTAAGCCTTTGCCTTGCTGATTGCTCTTTGTCTTGTTGCAGTAGGGGTCAACTTCTCTGCCCTGTGCGTTGGCATGGCAGGTGGACCTGCTGGCGTTTCAGCCCTGGAAACGGTGAAATTTGCTCTAAGGGTAGCGAGTGATGGGTTCTACAAAAGTTGGGGACTGTTCATTTTGCATTTTGGAGAGTCGTTTACCGTTGGCTGGCGAGGGAAGGGCTGGAAGGGGGAGGTATGTGTGGGTGGGGAGTTTAATGCATTGGGTGGGTTTTGTTACTGTTTTAAATTGTAAAAATGTTGAAAATTGCCGACCCTTGACAAAACCTGTCTGTACTTTGGAGATCACCTCTGAAAGGCAAGCTCTAACCGCACTGCAAGCACTTTAGCCAGCAACTTAGCATCAGCATTCAACAACGAGATAGGCCGATACATCCCACAGGGCCCTCGTCTTTCTTCAGAATCAGGGAGATAGAAGCCTGTGTTAATGTACCAGGGAATCCATCTGGGCCCGGAACTTTACCTGACTGCATTAAACCTGTACACTTCATAACCTCCTCAGGGCCCAATGGGGATTCCAACTCTTTCCTTTTTTCGCCCCCTCCACCACTGGGAAGGATAATCCACTCAAAACTGCTTCATGGGCAAACTCTCCTCTGGGGGCTCCGATCGATAAAGACTTTGGTAAAAGGCTTCAAAAGCAGCTTTAACGTTCAGTGGGCTGGAGAACAAACTGTCACTCGAGTCCCTTACCTGCACAATCTCCCAGAAGGAAGCCTGCCGCCTCAGCAGGCAACTGGCTTTCGCCCAGTGTGCATAGAACGTCACCCTCGAGTGTCACAGCTGGCTCACCACCTTACCCGTTGAGAGTAAATCATACTGTGTCTGACTCGGTGTAGGGGAAGTGAGTACGGATGGTCCACTTGAAGGATGGAATTCACAAGCCTCTACCGTTCCACCCTCCCAATCTTTTCATAGACCATAGAATTTACAGTGCAGAAGGAGGCCATTCGGCCCATCGAGTCTGCACCGGTCCTTGGAAAGAGCACCAGACTTGGCCCACACCACAACCCCATCCCCGTAACCCAGTAACCCCACCTAACCTTTTTTTGGACACTAAGGGCAATTTAGCATGGCCAATCCACCTAACCTGCACATCTTTGGACTACGGGAAGAAACCGGAGCACCCGGAGGAAACCCACGCAGACACGGGTGAAACTGTAAACTCCGCACAGACAGTAACCGAAGCCAGGAATCGGACCTGGGGTCCTATCGCTGTTGTGCTAACCACTGTGCAACCCTGGTGTGCCTTGTAGGAAATTATCTCCCCCGTAATTACCACGTTTAGGGCCTTTAATAACAGAAAATAAGATAGACTTATTAAACATAATATACTCTCCAATGGCAGAGGATATGCACTCATCAAATCTTTTGTCTGCCAGCAACTCCATCTCCAAATTCCACAGGAGGAGTTGCTGAGAGGGATAGGCTCTAATACCAAATCCTCAAATGTGGGGCATGGCCCATAAAACATTTGAGCAGACTTAGGCCACTCGGCCCTGTGGTGGTATGATTAACATAGCTGCCTGCCATTGGTGCAGAACACCGGCTTACCATTGGCCCTGGTCGGTGCCTCTCGACCGAGAGGCACCTGCCTCCAAGTTTCAGCCACGGAGCACATGGAACTTCTGATTAGAGATGCTTATGTGGCTGGGATGCAGTCTGCCGCTATCCGCCAGCGGATGCTGGAGAAAGACGACCTCAGCCTAACTGAGGCACGGGCTCTCTCCACCTCCCTGGAGGACGCCGATTTAAACACCCGCGCCTATGTCCCCAGCCGCGCTGCAGCACCCTGGGCCTCCTGGCACGCTTCCTCACCGCCATCCGCCGCTCTCAACCCCCCCTCAGGCCTGCGCCGTGGGACGCCCCGACAAGTCCGCGGGGCCCCGCTGCTATTTCGGTGGGTTCGCTAAACACCCTCGCCCGCGCTGCCCGGCCCGCTCCGCCCTCTGTAAAGCTGCGGGAAGAAGGGCCACTTTTCGACGGTCTGCTAGGCCAAATCAGTCGTTGCTGTACTGCGCAGCGACCGGGGATCCCCCCCTCCGGGCCCTTGTGGGCCCTTCCAGCACCGCGTCAATCTCTCCCCCCCGCCCCCGGGCCCCTGCGCCCGGCCTGCGCGCCTCCCCCTCTCCTCCGGGCCCTTCCAGCGCATCGCGCAAATCTCTCCCCCACGCCCCCGGGCCCCTGCGCCCGGCCTGCGCGCCTCTCTGCCCCCGCTCTTAGCCGCTCCGTTCGGCCAGCCGGCACCGCTAACCCCGCCCCCAGCGACCACGAGGGCCCTGTGGGCGCCGCCATCTTGGGCCCTGGACGCCACGTGCGGGTCTTGGGCGCCGCCATCTTGGGGCGCCGACTCCACGTGCGGGTCCTGGTCGCTGCCATCTTGGGGCCCAGACTCCACGTGCGGGTCTTGAGCGCCGCCATCTTGGGGCCCCGACTCCACGTGTGGATCCTGGGCACCACCATCCTGGACTGGCACGCAAGGTTCTGCCAGCACCTACTCGGCCGACGACGACTACGACGATGGTTCTTCTCCACGGCTCGCGGCCATTCAACTCGACCAGTCACGGCCACGCACGCTCGCCAAAACAACGACGCTGATCTACCTCAACGGCCACGAGACGGGCTGCCTGCTGGACTCCGGGAGCACGGAAAGCTTCGTTCACCCTGCCACGTTAAGACGCTGCGCGCTCCCTGTCCATGTCCATGTCCATCCTGTAAAACACAAAATCGGGTTAGCCTCAGGTTCGCATTCCGTCCGCATCACCGGCTGCTGCATCGCGGACCTCACGGTCCAAGGGAAGGTTTTTAAAAATTACAAACTCCTTGTCCTCCCTGACCTTTGCGCACCGGCACTCCTAGGACTGGACTTCCAGTGCAACCTGCAGAGCTTGACCTTCCAATTCGGTGGCCGTATACCCCCCTCACCATCTGCAGCCTCGCGTCCCTCAAAGTGGACCCCCCCTCCTTGTTTGCTAATCTCACCCCCGATTGCAAACCCGTCGCGACACGGAGCAGACGATACTGCGCCCAGGACCGGACCTTCATCAGGTCCGAGGTCCAGAGGTTGCTGAAGGAAGTGGTCATCGAGGCCAGCAATAGTCCCTGGCGAGCCCAAGTGCTGGTGGTCCGGACTGGGGAGAAAAACCGGATGGTCATCGACTATAGCCAGACCATCAACCGGTTTATGCAACTGGACGCGTATCCTCTCCCCCGTATTTCCGCCATGGTAAACGATATCGCGAAATACAAAGTCTTCTCCACTGTGGACCCCAAGTCCGCCTATCACCAGCTCCCCATCCGCGCGAGTGACCGCAAGTACACCGCGTTCGAGGCTGATGGGCGCCTCTACCACTTCCTTAGGGTTCCATTCGGTGTCACAAATGGGGTCTCGGTCTTCCAACGGGAGATGGACCGAATGGTCGACAAGTACGGATTACGGGCTACCTTCCCGTACCTCGATAATGTCACCATCTGCGGCCACGACCAGCAGGACCATGACACCAACCTCCGGAAATTTCTTCAAACCGCAAAACTCCTTAACTTGACTTACAATAAGGATAAGTGCGTGTTTAGCACCGACCGTCTAGTCATCCTCGGCTACGTAGTGCGTAACGGAGTGATAGGCCCCGACCCTGAACGCAAGCGCCCCCTGATGGAACTCCCTCTACCCAATACCCTCAAATCCCTCAAACGCTGCCTGGGTTTCTTCGCTTACTACGCCCAATGGGTTCCCAATTACGCCGACAAGGCCCGTCCCCTCATTCAGACCACGACCTTCCCGCCGTCGACAGAGGCCTGCCAGGCCTTTAGCCGCATCAAAGCGGACATCGCAACGGCCACGATGCGCGCCATCGACGAGTCCCTCCCCTTGCAGGTCGAGAGCGACGCATCAGAAGTAGCTCTGGCGGCCACCCTGAACCAAGCGGGCAGACCCGTGGCCTTCTTCTCCAGAACCCTCCAGGCTTCCGAACTCCGCCACTCCGCAGTGGAAAAGGAAGCCCAGGCCATAGTCGAAGCTGTGCGACATTGGAGGCACTATTTGGCCAGCAGGAAGTTTATCCTCCTCACGGACCAACGGTCAGTGGCCTTCATGTTTGATAATGCACAAAGGGGCAAGATTAAGAATGACAAGATCTTACGGTGGCAGATCAAGTTGTCCACGTAAAACTATGAGATCTTGTATCATCCTGGGAAGCTCAATGAGCCTCCTGATGCCCTGTCCCACGGTACCTGCGCCAGCGCGCAGATAGACCGCCTCCGCTCCCTCCACGCGGACCTCTGCCATCCAGGGGTGACCCGTTTCTACCATTTCATAAAGGCCCGCAATCTGCCTTTCTCCATTGAGGAAGTCAGGACAGTAACCCGTGACTGCCACATCTGCGCGGAGTTAAAACCGCACTTCTACCACCCCGAGCGCGCACATCTGATCAAAGCATCCCGCCCCTTCGAACGTCTCAGCATTGACTTCAAGGGGCCCCTTCCCTCTAGCAACCGCAACAAGGGGACGAATACTCCCGCTTCCCCTTCGCCATTCCCTGCCCCGACATGACCACGTCGACCGTCATTAAGGCCCTCCTCTCCATCTTCTCCCTGTTCGGCTACCCCGCATACATACATAGTGATCGGGGGTCCTCATTTATGAGCGACGAGCTGCGTCAATTCCTGCTCAACAGGGGCATTGCCTCTAGCAGGACGACCAGCTATAACCGTCGGGGTAACGGACAGGTCGAGCGGGAGAATGGTACCATCTGGAAGACCATACTACTGGCCCTCCGGTCCAGAGATCTCCCTATTTCTCAATGGCAAGAGGTTATCCCCGATGCCCTACATACTATCCGCTCACTCCTCTGTACCACAATAAATCAGACACCTCATGAACGTCTTCTTGTTTTCCCCAGGAGGTCGTCCTCCGGATCCCCTCTCCTGACATGGCTGACCGCCCCCGGACCCATCTTGCTCTGGAAGCATGTGCGGGTGCACAAGTCCGACCCGTTGGTGGAACAAGTCCAGTTACTTCACGCTAACCCGCAGTATGCGTACATGGAGTACCCCGACGGTCGGCAGGACACGGTCTCCCTCCGGGACCTGGCACCCGCCGGCGTGCGGCCTTCCCCCCCCCTTCACCACAGACCCCCCCCCGTTTTTTTTTCCCCAGCGCCCCACCCACCCCTTCCCCATCCATGGCGTCACCACCACCAGCCCGGGTGAAGGAGACAGTTCAAGGACCATCGCTCCCGGACTCCAGGACATCAGCGGAACCACCACCATCGGCTGAACCAGCGTCACCAACTCCACTGCGGCGGTCTGCCAGGACGTCACGGGCAACGAAAAGGCTGATCGAGTCTATTTAATTTTCAACAACACCATGGATCTTGTATGGACAATATGTACTATTGTTAAATGTCTGGGCCAGTGGGGAGCCAAACCCTTTTTTTTCCCCTTCTCTGGCTACTACTCATACCACCAGTTCTCCCCCCCCAGCTCTCGTTCATCCCATCCCCCCCCCCCCGGCTTCTTTCTCCGCAAGGGGTGAATGTGGTGGTATGATTAACATAGCTGCCTGCCATTGGTGCAGAACACCGGCTTACCATTGGCCCTGGTCGGTCCTGTGCCTCACGACCGATTGGTTGAGACCAGTCATGTGACGGCTCCCCAATTGGTCGAGAGGCTGAGTTAACCCTGCCTCCAGGGTGAGGTATAAATACCCAGCACGCCCGGCGGTCGGCCATTTACTGTAGTCGACCGCAGGGCTAACATCTAGCTTATTAAAGCCTACTTTTGTACAGCAACTCATCTCGCGTTCAATTGATGGTTCATCAGGCCTATCGAGTCTGCTCCGCCATTCAATCATGGCTGATATTTTTCTAATCCCCATTCTCCTGCCTTCTCCTCATAACCCCTGATCCCCTTATTGATCAAAAACCTATCGATCTCTGTCTTAAAGACACTCAGTGATTTGGCCTCCACCGCCTTCCAAAGATTTCCACAGATTCACCACACCCTGGCTGAAGAAAATCCTCCTCATGCCCCCGTTTTAAAGGATCATCCCTTTAGTCTGAGATTGTGTCCTCTGCTTCTAGCTTCTCCTACAAGTGGAAAAAACCTCTCCACGTCCACTCTATCCAGGCCACGCAGTATCCTGCAAGTTTCAATAAAATCCCCTCATCCTTCTAAACTCCCACGAGTACAGACCCAGAGTCCTCAACCGTTCCTCATATGACAAGTTCTTCATTCTAGGGATCATTCTTCTGAACCTCCTCTGGATCCTTTCCAGGGCCAGCACATCCTTCCTTAGATACGGGGCCCAAAACTGTTCACAATACTCCAAATGGGGTCTGACCAGATCCTTATACAACCTCGGAAGTACATCCCTGCTCTTGTATTCTAGCCCTCTTGACATGAATGGGAACATTGCATTTGTCTTCCTAACTACTGACTGAACCTGCATGTTAACCTTAAGAGAATTGTGAACAAGGACTCCCAAGTCCTCATGTCTAGCCCTCTTGACATGAATGGGAACATTGCATTTGTCTTCCTAACTACTGACTGAACCTGCATGTTAACCTTAAGAGAATTGTGAACAAGGACTCCCAAGTCCCTTTGTGCTTCTGATTTCCTAAGCATTTCCCCATTTAGAAAATAGTCTGTGCCTAAATTCCTCCTTCCAAAGTGCATAACCTCACACTTTTTCACATTGTATTCCATTTGCCACTTCTTTGCCCACTCTCCTAGCCTGTCCAAGTCCTTCTGTAGCCCGCCTGCTTCCTCAATACTAACTGTCCCTCTACAAATCTTTGTATCACCTGCAAACGTAGCAACAGTGCCTTCAGCTCCTTCCTCCAGATCATTAATGTGTATTGTGAAAAGTTGTGGTCCCAGCACCGACCCCTGAGGCACACCACTAGTCACCGGCTGCCATCCTGAAAAATACCCCTTTATCTCCACGCTCTGCCTTCTGCCAATCAGCCAATCCTCAATCCATGCCAAGACCTTACTCTTAATACCATGGGCTCTTAACAAATAACAGTCTCTTATGCGGCACCTTGTCAAAGGCCTTCTTGAAATCTAAATAAATCACGGACAGGGTGAGCAGAACAGATAGAAAAGGAGGCGATAAGTATGTGTCCCTGCTGTGAGCACTCATTGATTAAGGCTGATTTGGGTGGCACGATGACACAGTGGTTAGCACTGTTGCCTTACAGCACCAGGGACCCAGGTTCAATCCCGGCCTAGGATGACTGTGTGGAGTTTGCACTTTCTCCCCGTGTCGGCGTGAACTTCCTCCGGGTACTCAAGTTTTCTCCCACAGTCCAAAGATGTGCAGGTTAGGAGAATTGGCCATGCTAAATTGCCCCTTAGTGTCTAAAAGGTTAGATGGGGTTACTGAGTTGTGGGGTTAGGGTCGGGACATGGGCCTCGGGAGGATACTCTTTCCAAGGGTTGGGGCAGACTTGATGGGCCGAACAGCCTCCTTCTGCACTGTGGAGATTCTATGATTCTGTAAGACACAACTTGTGCAAGATGTTACCAGTGTTGAAGATATAAAAGTGAATGGTGATGTCCATTGTGTTGATAGTGAGAGATATCTCTGTAACTGGATTGTAACCCGGCAAATCATAGAATTTACAGTGGCGAGGAGGCCATTCGGCCCATCAAATCTGCACCGGCTCTTGGAAAGAGCACCCAAGCCCACACCTTCACCCGATCCCCGGAACCCAGTAACCCCAACTAACCTTTTTGGACACTAAGGGCAATTTAAGGCCAATTTAAGGCAATTTTTAAGGCCAATCTGGCAGGGGCTGTTTAGCTCACAGGGCTAATCGCTGGCTTTGAAAGCAGACCAAGGCAAGCCAGCAGCACGGTTCGATTCCCGTAACAGCCTCCCCGAACAGGCGCCGGAATGTGGCGACTAGGGGCTTTTCACAGTAACTTCATTTGAAGCCTACTCATGACAATAAGCGATTTTCATTTCATTTCATTTATCATGACCAATCCATCTAACCTGCACATCTCTGAACTTTGGGAGGAAACCGGTGCACCCGGAGGAAACCCATGAAGACACAGGGAGAACGCGCAGACTCCGCACAGACAAGTGACACAAGCCGGGAATCGAACCTGGGACCCTGGAGCTGTGAACCAACTGTGTTAGCCACTGCGCTACTGTGCTGCCCCATGCCAGATGGCTTTGCAAGAGTGAGAACTGAGTGCTAGGAGCAGGTCACTTACCTTGTGAAAGGGGATAAGATCATTCATCCTTTTTCTGCACGAGATTGCAGTCCTCTTTGGTAATGCATTTCAACTTTTCCACAAGCCTTGGTGAGATTGATGGACTCCTGGCTCCCATCGTGGGGTAAAGGTATCACCCACCAGTCCTCGGCTGCCTGAAGGAATTCCACCAGTGCAGTATCGACAAACGTCAGTGTACGTTTCTTCCTTCTGGGAGACATTCCTGTGCTTGCCACAACAAGTCCCAGCTGTAGAGAGTGAATGTGTGCATAGGTGCCTTTTAAATAGTTCACCTGGAAATATGGTACCCTGAAATGTGAGCCGACTGGGTAATGGCAGGGCGGATGAATCCTAGCACAATCCGCTACAACATATGGCATGCGTCATGTTAATATGCACATAATGAACAGAAAGGCAAACAATCTGGCAGGGAAATCCACCATGTCAGTCAGCAGAAAAAGAGCCATCTTTTCTTTCCACCAAAGCAATTAGTCTTGGGAGTGGAAAATTGCATCCAATGTGTTGCTAATAGGAGTCGTCTACAAATAACTTCGCTACTTTCTTTACATGTTGAAACAGTGATAACTTTGCACATCTTGAAGTGAATTTTTAGGTTACTTTTCAAGCACACACATAGGGCAGGATTCTCCGACGCCCCGCCGCATTGGAGAATTGCCGGGGGGGGCGGTGTAAATCCCACCCTGCTGCTTCAACAAGGCTGCCGAATTCTCTGGCGCCGTTTTTTTGGCGGGGGCGGGGATCATGCCGCGCCAGTCGGGGGCCATTGGCAGTGCCCCCCCCCCCCCCACCTCCCCCCCTTCACATTCCCCCCCCCCCCGGTGATTCTCCGGTCCTTGTTGGGCCGAGCGGCCGCCCGATTTCGGCCAGTCCCGCGGGCGTAGATTAGACCAGGTCCGTACCGGCGGGATCTGGCTCGGAGGTCGGCCTGCAGAGTTCTCGGGGGGGGGGGGGGATCCGGCAGCCTGGCCCGCGATCGGGGCCAACGATCTGCGAGCGGGCCTGTGCCGTGGGGGCACTCTTTCCTCCCACGCTGGCCTGTGTAAAGCTCTGCCATGGCCGGCGCGGAGAAGAAACCCCCTCCGCATGCACAGGAATCACGCCAGCAGTTCTGGGAACATGCTGGTGCTCCTGCGCATGCGGCAACTCACGCCGGCCGCCTGAGGCCCTTCGCCGCCAGTTGGCACGGCACCAACCACTCCAGCGCCGACCTAGCCCCCGAAGGTGCGGAAGATTCCGGAACTTCTGGGCGGCCCGCGCCGGAGTGGTTCACGCCACTCTTTGGCGCCGGTACAGCCCGCCCCGCCAGCTACCGGAGAATCCCGGCCATACTCTTTCACCTACACTTTTCGATCAGGTAGATTAACATTTTGAGAATCCTAAACCGAGTTGCATTAAAGTACAGTACAGTCTGCATCTCTCTGACTGAAAATATGAGGTCGGAAAGTAGGATGACTGATGCAGATAAATTCCACGACTAATGGGTGCCTTTTTGAAACTGGGGTAAAAGCATAATTTTAGAACCATAACAGGCCAGTCAGTGCCTTATGTTGACAGTGGGTAGCACTAAAGGAAATATCTTCCTTTCCATTCGCATTATTGGTACAAATTTCTGTTCAAAGCAATAAATTAGAAATTCGCAGAAGAAAAAAAAACTTTCCTTCAGCAACATCAATGACACCACCAAGCACGGTAACTACTTTTTGTTTACCTTTATTGTTCCTCAATAACTCAACGCCATTAAAATTATCCACAGCAGCTGCAATGTGGAGTGCAGTCCTTCCCTGATTGTCACCCTGGTTGATATCAAATTTATTTGTGGCCAACAAAGATGCTAACTCATTTGCGCCTGAGTGGGCAACCTGAAAGTAAAGTCCAATTGAAGAAATTTTAAATGCAATGGCACAATATCCAGCTAAAGTAAATTTTGCATTTGTAAAAGCTCACTTATTCTTATCCTTTACAAAATTTTGATGTTACACCAATTTCTCTCTGTATAATTCTCACAGAATTCTTAATTCTGGGGCAGATGGTGCCGTAATTGTAATTTCACTGGACTAGTAATCCAGAAACCCAGACTAATGGTCTAGGCACATGGTTTCAAATCCCACTAATAATAATAATAATAATAATAATAATCACTTATTGTCACAAGTAGGCTTCAAAGAAGTTACTGTGAAAAGCCCCTACTCGCTGCATTCCACCGCCTGTTCGGGGAGGCCGGTACAGGAATTGAACCCATGCTGCTGGTCTTGTTCTGCATTACAAGCCAGCTGTTTAGCCCACTGTGTTAAACCAGCCCCTATGGCAGCTGGTGGAGTTTAAATTTAGTTAACAAAATCTGGAATTGAAGCTAGCATCGAATTGAAACTATCATTGATCATCGTAAAAACTCATCTAGTTCACTAATGCCCTTTAAGGAAGGAAATCTACCATCATTGCCTAGTCTCACTCTGCATGTGATTCTAGGTCCACAGTAATGTGGTTGATCCTTAACTGCCTTTTAAAATGGCCTAGCAAACCACTCAGTTCAACAGCAATTAGGAATGGATACCAAATGCTTGCCCACATCACTAAATTAGACCCGTGCAAATTCTAAGTGCATGCAGCATCCAAAAACAATCATAGCAATGTTTAGCAGTATTCTATAATGGTGCACACATACTGCATGTAAATTAACTTCTCGAGAGCAGTATCCATAAATGTTGAAATTCTGTTAGGGAACTGCATATTATAAAGGGCTATACTCTAACATTGTTCATGTCATTCTGGACAATAATGAGATCTAAAAATGTTTCAATGTATAGTTGCCTTCACTAATACGTTGTATTGTATAAATTTATACACCCCTATCTAATTGGCGCTACTCTGAGAACACATTGCTGGAATACAAAATAATTCAACCTCAGTGATATACAGATGATATTTAATTATGCGATAACTTTTCTGGCCAGACTCACAATTCACCTACAAATGTGCACTCCCAGAATGAAGCTTTCTCCACTGTGACCATAAATTGGGAGGGGTGGGGGCGGGGCGGGGGGAGGGGCAGTTGTGCATATCCAGCAGTCTCTGATTTACATTCTTCTCCATCTACAGAGCTCTCTGCATTGTCTCCAGACCATTTGGTTCAACAATTGAGTCACAAGTTTTAATTTAATCATATTTTATTTTCAAGAAGATATTCTAGATTCCTTGCCTAGCCAATGGATCACTGCACCTGTCAATGGTTTCATTTAATGTATGCATTAATAAATAAATTTGCACGAACAACCCTCCCCAACCCTATTTTTAATTTTACAGGGGTGAATGGCGAATGCGTGACCCCGGGTCACGCCATCGGGACTTCGGCCCATCCGGGCCGGAGAATAGCGGGACCTGCGTGAAGCGCCTCATTTGCCCTCTCGGCGGATTCTCCGACGTGCGCAGCGCAGATCCCGAAGAAGCCGTTTGGGAGAATGGCGGGACGGCGTCGGACCAGCGTCGTGCGGGAAAATGGCGTAAACATCGATTCTCCGGTATGGCGTGGCATGGGAGAATCGTGTCCACTCTATCCAAAATTCCACATCACATCTTGCTGAACAAACTGATCGCTGTGCCCCAATTTTCAACTAGGATCTTGGTAGATAGATTCCAATTCCCATCAGGCAAACAATTTTATAAAACTTATAAAAACAACATTTTTTTGGAAATAATCAGCAGCTCTGACAATGATTCATGCCTGTGCCATTTCAACAGACTGGGAAAAGTTAGAAATGTGATAAAACTCCAGCAAATGAAAGTGGGAAGGTGGGAACGAGAACAAAAGAGAAGGTCCATTAAAGGCCAAAGGAAGTGGCAATGAGTCAAGTATAGAAAAGATGTGGCAGCTGTCTTTTGAAAGCAAATGAAAAGAAATGAGAGAAAATAGAAGGGAGAAAAGTAGACTAAAGAAAAACAGAACATAATTGGGGGTGGTGTGTCAGGTGCAAAGGCTATGATCTAAAATGCTTGCCTATAAAGTGCTCAATCATAAGGCAAAGTGCTGTTCTTCAAGCTTGCGTTGAATTTCTATTCAAAATGAAGGTGGAAATTAAAACTGACGAGGAGCACAGGAGCACACTTGCAAACTGAATGAGGTGTTCCAAAAAAAGTTAGAATGCTAATGGGAGGGAAAGATGCAAGCCTAAATTTTCCGATACCACCCACCACAGGAATCAGCATGGACGGGAGGTGAAATTTGACAGACCAGCAAAAAGTCCATTGGCCTCGGGTGGGCATTTTTGCCCCACAGGGGGCAGGATCAGAAAATCTCAGCATTGGTTGATGATGGTTGTGGGAATGGCAGAGAATGATCTACTGCAGTTGTGGGCAAACTTCAGCCCATTAGGGTTCTAAGGGTGGCACACAAGACATTTTGTTGATCATCACACACGGGGCAAGGTTGTCAGATTTCACTGGTTTCCATCCATGCAGTTTTTTTCTACCAGTGATCCATAAAACCGAGAATTTACAGTGCAGAAGGAGGCCATTTGGCCCATCGAGTCTGCACTGGCCCTTGGAAAGAGCACCCCACTTAAGCCCCACACCTCCACCCTATCCCGAAACCCCACCTAACCTTTTTGGACACTAAGGGCAATTTAGCCTGGCCAATCCACCTAACCTGCATATCTTTGGACTGTGTGAGGAAACAGGAGCACTCAGAGGAAACCCACACAGAAACGGGGAGAACGTGCAGACACCGCACAGACAGTGACCCAAGCCAGGAATCGAACTTAGGACCCTGGCGCCGTGAAGAAACCATGCTAACCACTGTGCTACTGTGCTGCTCTATATCCAATCAAAGCATAATTTCTTGTTGTTTTTACCATTTGAAGTTGATGATAATTCTATCAACATATGAATAGTTAAGCATTTTCTATATCTCATACAAAATATTTGGCGTGTATTAAATGTATCTGATCCTACTCATGAGGTCATCGTTAGTGTGTGTGCTCTTATGGTCCACTGAGGAGAAGAAAGGCCACTTATAATTGCCCATTCGCTAGCCTAGATTGCTCATTACTGATATACAGCCCATAGAGTCTGGAAGGTGAAGACCCAGTGGGAACCCTGTTGTGATTGCTTATTCTCCCTCAAACCATGCTTTCTGTAAGAACTCCATTCCATGCTCCCAGTTTCAATGTCTCTATCCCATTTATTTTGATGATGTAACCGTGCATATTAGTGCTATGTATTGCTTTTTCCTCAAAAAAGGACTTCCTCCTCAAGATGGTGAACAGAGCCTTGAGTGTGCCTATTCTATTTCATGCATTTCTGTCTCATTCCATCCACCCCACCCATAGCTTTGGTATGAACCCTTGTCAACACATCCCACCTCACCTGCCTCTGTATTCAACGGATTATCCTCTGCCATTTTCACAACCTCCAGCGCGATGCCATCACCAGACACATCTTGTCCTCCCCTTTCACCATTCTGAAGGCTCAAATCCCTCTGCTAAATCCTGATCCACTCCTCGGTCATCCCTAATTCCACATCACTTTCCGACAGCATCTTTCAATGCAAGCACAGGAAAGAAAACACCTGCCCTTTTACTTACTCCCTTTGCACTATCCAAGACCCCAAACATTCCTTCCAGGCAAAATAGTGATTTTCTTACGCTTCATTCTTTTTTAAAGTGTCTTTTGTAATGGACAGGAGGGGGTTAATTTTAACTTCATTAATTTTACCTCTCATCACCCGTCAGTACACAGATAGGTGTTCTGATTTGTTTCCCTCTTAATAATGAGGTAGTGTAAGGTACCCCAAGCCACCCAGTTTCTGCGTGATCCAAGTTTCCATTCATAGGCCCATATCAAACTCGAGATTGAAGCGTTAGTATATTTGCAGCACTCAAAACGTGGGGAGAAGGGTTTGCAACGTTCCCTCCACACTCAGACGACAAAGAGATGGATGGAAGGAAGAAAGATGGTTTTTACAGTACAGAGTCCAGAGAAAATAAATAGTGTTGCATGTGAGATCCAGGATAATGAGGTACTCCTTCACAGAGGTTGGCAGGCTTAAAACAGATGCCGCACAATTACATTTTTCTGGTCTTGTTGACTTTACAAGATGAGATAGGCACATAGATGAATCAGTCTTGTTCAAAATGTTCAACAGTAGCAGTATTAATGGGGGTCTTGTTCACAAAAGGCTGTAAAAGGACCAGCCCACCAATTAAAGACCAGTCAGTTTAACTGCAGTGATGGGAAAGCTTCTGGAAACAATTATTCAGGATAGAATTAGTAGCGACATAGAAAAATGTAGTTGATTAGGAAGAGGCAGAATGGATATCTAGAAGAAAAATTGTGCTTTTTGAATAGGTAACAAAAAGGATCAATGAGGGTACTGCTGTTGATGTTGTGCATGGTCTTTCAAAAGGCATTCAACACAGCGCCACGCAAAAGGCTTGCGAGAAAGGTCATTGCTCATGGAATGAAAAGAACAGTAGCTACATGGATACAACATTGGCTGAGTAATCGGAAATAGAAATGGCCAATAGATATTTTTCAGGCTGGAGGGAAGTTGGTAGATTTCCACATGGGTCAGTATTGGGACCTTTGCTTTTTGTGAAATGTATCAATGATCTAGATCTTGGTGTGGAGTGGACAATTTCAATGTTTGCAGATGACACAAAACCTGAAAGCACTGTAAACCGAGGAGGCAATGTAGAACTTCAAAAGGACATAGACAAGTTGATGGAGTGAGCGGTTGGTGGAAGATGAAGTTCAATGCTGAGAAGCGCGAGGTGATCAATTCTGGTAGGAAGAACATTGGCAGACAATATAAAATAGGGGCACAATTTTTAAGGGGCGCACGAGCAGAGAGCCCTGTGTGTGTATGTGTATAGATTGTTGAAGGTGGCAAAATGGACAGATGGAGAGAGCAATTAATAAAGCATAAAGAAGGCTTTATTAATTGGGGCACAGAGTACAAGAGCAAGCAAGTTATACTGAAGTTATACAAGACACTGGATAGACCTCAGCTGGAGTTGTGTGTACAGTTCTGGCTGCCACACTATAGAAAGGATGTGAACGAATTGGAAATAGTGCAGAAGCAGTTTACATGTTTGGTTCCAGGGATGAGAAGCTTCAGTTATGAGGATAGATTGCCGAGTTCGGGACTGTTCTCTTTGAAGAGAAGGCGGCCAAGAGGAGAATTGATAGATGTTTTCAAAATCATAAGGGGCTGGCCAGAGTAGATAGGGAGAAACTGTTCACACTCGTAAAAGGATCGAGAACAAGAAGACACAGATTTAAAGTGATTTGCGAAAGAAACAAATGTGATAGGAGAAAATCATTTTCATACAGCAACTAGTTTGTATCCGGAATGCACTGCCTGGAAGTGTGGTGGAGACAGGTTCAATCAAGGGTATTAGATGATTATTTGAGTAGAAATAATGTGGAAGGGTACAGGGAAACGGCAGGAGAATGGCACTAAGTCAAAATGCTCATTTGGTGAGCCATGCAGACACAATGGGATAAATGGCCACCTTCTATGCCATATCAATTTGGTGATTCTGTGAAGTGTACAACTTGGGCAGAGTTCCTTTCTGTGTGGCTGCTAATCGGATATTAACGAGCAGACTGAGCTATTGAGCTGAGCAAGGCAATATTTAATGTGTTCTGGGTCACAGAACCTACAACCAGTTTTTGACAGCAACCTCTTGCCCAGTTCTCTTTCATCACTCCTGTTGGTGCTGCAGAGTCTGCTGCCAGACCAATGGATGTTAAATCATCTTGAAGGATGTGGATTTGCCCTGACTTTTAAACTAGTCGTAGTGGGGGGAACAGCTGGAGCCACTGCCTCTTTGTAAAGTTCTACTGAAAAGTTTCAGATTTGTGATCTTACTTCAGCACTGGGAAATGTTAGAAATGTAATAGATTTTGAGAAATTAAATAGGGGAGAGGGTGGGAAGAAGAACTAAAAGGAAGGTCTGTGATAGAGCGGAGGGAAGGAGATTAAATGACAAAAGGTTTCATGTTACAGCAAATACAAATGGGCTATTTAAAGAAAATATGTCTAAGGGGGGCATGGGTGGTGGAATCCTGAATAGCTGGCATCAAAATGGAAAAGAAAGAACAGAAACTACAGCCAGAAACCAAGCCCAAAATATCAGCATGATAGGAAAGTAAAGTACTTTCCAAACATTTCCACATTGTGACCCCATTTTAATGCTTGAAAATTTGTGCATACCTCAGACAGAGCAGTGAGGAGGCATGTGAAGAGAGTTGTTGAGCAAAATCGGACAGAGGGGTAACTTCAAGTGCCACCAAAACTCTATAGGATAACGATGTGTCCTTTTACAACTCCCTCTTCATTCTCATCCTGACATCAAGCAAGAAATGGAAGCTACACACCACCTTCCTCATCCCTACTTTTCCCTTCTGTTCTGCTTCTAGATATCAAAAAACTGCTTGGAGAGCCATAGTGCACCCAATCTGAAAATAGAGTGCAACCTTACACCAGTGCTACAATGAGGAAGCAGCTCCATTTGTTCTCATACTCACAGCCACCAACTCAGATACTGACATTCCATAAAAAACCTACAGGGTATTGTAGCCACCTGGGTTGGCCACTTTCTAGTACAAAATGGAAGAACGCAAAGATTGCATGGTAAAATGGACATTTGCAAAGAAACCAGCAGTCTGCAGAATCCCCTGTATTCTAGCTGCCACAGAAACCCGACAGAATTGTAACTAACAAGCTCCGCATATTAATGAAGCGATTTACGATGATTCCCAGGCACAATGGACACAACAGTTAAACATTCTATGGAAGACCAGACATTCCGGCGCCAGTAGAGTCTAAGACAAAGGGCACCAATAAGATGTAAGGAATCGGCCGGTGATCGAGGGACAGCCCCGTTATTGGGGAAATTCAAATCAATCGATTGGGAAGAGACCCAATCGATTGCAGGTTTATAGTGGGTCCCACCCTGAAGGAGACGAAGCCCCTGGGACCTATAAGACAGGTCCCAGAACTGATTTGCTCTCTTGACCAGCTCTCTTAGCCAGCCTCTCCTTGACCAGCCAGCCGTCCCAGCATAACACCGTTGCAGCAGAAGACCTTGAGAAGGAGAGGCCTTGCCAACAGCAGTCGCCATCAAGTAAGTGTCATACAATGCACACTACGAGAGTAGACACTCCTGACCCCTTTAGTCCACACCGACTGGAAGCCTGCGGATCCAGAACAAAGCAAGAGGCTGTTGTTCCCTGATCTGGCAGTTCCCTTATTCCAGATAAGTATTGGCCTGTTAGTGGTAGGATTAGCCTAGTCTTGTAGTTTTATATGCATAATTAGTAGATAACTGTATTATAATAAACATGTCTTGTTTGAACTTACTAACTGGTGTATTGAGTTCTTGGTCTGAACTTGAACTTGAAACTTGTGGCGGTATCTTAACGATACCTGGCGACTCTAGAGCTAAGTAACGAAACAGAGCCAAATTGAGTGTAAAGCACACTCACCAGTGCCAGAGATTTTTATTTAGAAACAGTGGAGGCGGCTGAGGCGCTTGTGAAGGCAGAAGGATTGGGACAGACGTGAGGAGCGGAGCTGGAAGAGAGACTGTGGACTGATTGGGGAGCTGGAAAAGTATAAATGCTATAACTATCTTTTCATTGACGTGTATTGTAATTTACTTCACTTCATATTGTTATAGAGTTTAAGTTTTTGTTTGGGTTGATTACCATTCTTTGTTGCGACGGTTATATCTTATTTTAGTGAATTGTAGGGTAGGATTGTTGTTTTTTTTCTTCTGGGACTGGGTGGGAGGGAACGCCTTGGAGGGGCGGGGGGGGGGGAAGGAAGGGGGGCACCTGCACTTGCTAACTAAAGTCAGCTAATGAATGGAGGTGAGGGGAGAGGAGGGCTGCTGACATTGGAGCCTGGTTAGCAGGTTTCAATGGGCCTAGGAGGCGAGCAAGGGGGTGGTGGTGGAAAAGGGATCGATACTGGGAGATGTTTCTTCAAGAGGCAGCGCAGGGGGGTGGGATTCTGGGAGGGGGAAAGGGGTTCGATGTTAATAATGGATAGGGGCAGGTCAGGCTCATGGGGAGGGCCAGGTGGTATGATGATGGTGGATAAGAAGGTGGACGGTGAGAGATCGCAGTTAGGATAGTCATGTGGAATGTGAGGGGGTTAGGAAGGTCCAGTCAAGAGGTCACGAGTGCTTGCACATCTTAAAAGTTTGAAAGCCGATGTAGCAATGCTGCAGGAGACTCACTGAAGGGTGAAGGACCAGGTGAGCCTTAAAAAGGGCTGGGTTAACCAAGTGTTTCACTCTGGATTTGACGGAAGGGCTTGAGGGGTAGCGATAACGGTCAGCAAAAGAGTTCGGTTCCAGATGGAGAATGTCGTTGCAGATCAGGGGGGTAGATATGGGATTGTGACAGGGGTGCTGAAGGGGAGGTTAGTGGCACTGGTAAGTGTATATTGTCCCAGTTGGGACAATGTGGGATTCGCGAAAAGGTGTTTGGGGCCATCCCCGACTTGGACACAAACAAACTGATAGTGGCTGGGGGGGGGGGGGGGGGGGGTTGGTGTAAATTCTTGGCAGTTTCTGCACCCAAGAGAGCGGGAGTACTCGTTTTTCTCAGCAGTCCATAAGGTATACCCGCGGATCGACTTTTTTTTTGGTGGGGAAGACTTTGCTGGCTGGAGTTAAGGGGCAGAGTACTCGGCAATTGTAGTATCAAATCATGCTCCACATTGGGTGGATATGGTACTGAAGAAGGTGGTGGTAGTACAGAGACTGGCTAGAAATTAGATGTGGGACTGTTGGGGAACCAAGGGTTCTGTGACAAAATTGAAAAAATAATTGAGGAATATGTAGGTTTCAATTTATGAGGTGTCGAAGGCAGTTGTCTGGGAGGCTGTAAAGGAGGTGGTGAGGGGTGAGATGATCTCATTTAAGGGCAGGTGGACAAAGAGGAGAGGTTGGAGCGGCAGAGGGTAATAGATGAGATGCTGGAGTAGATAGGAGTTATGCAGAAGATAGGGACCCAGCGGAGTTGGAAAAGAGGAAGGAACTACAGGCGAGCATTGACCGACTATCTACCAGGAAGGCGGTGCACCAACTGAGATGAGCAAGGGGGGTGCAGCTTACGAGCATGGAGAGAAGGCGTATGTTAGCGGGTCAGCTTCAGAGGGAGGCGGCGGCAAGGGTAAATTGTTCAGGTGAGGGACAGAGCAGGGAAGTTGGTGGTGGCTCCGGATCTGACAAGGTCTTTGAGGAATTCTATGAGAGCTGTACAGGTCAGAGCCACCTGGGGGAGACCAGGAGATGCAGGAATTTCTAGATGGGCTGGAGTACCCGAGGTTAGGGTAGGGGGACAGGGCTACATTAGAAGGAGCGATAGTGGAGCAGGAGATAAAAGATGCGATTGGGAGGATGCAGTCGGGGAAGGTGACAGGGCCGGATGGGTTTCCAGTGGAATATAATAAAAAATTCAAGGATTAGCTGGCACCCCTGATGGTGGGGATGATTGAGGAGGCGATAGGGAAGGGGGTGTTACCACAAACTTTGGGGCAGGCATCGATTTCCCTGTTGCTTAAAAAAGATAAGAATCCAACAGAGTGTGAGTCGTATAGGCCCATATCACTTTTAAATGTGGACGCAAAAGTATTGGCAAACGTACTGGCAGGTAGGCTGGAGGAGTGCCTCCTGAAGGTGATAGGTGAAGATCAGATGGGATTTGTGAGAGGGAGGCAGCTGTTTTCTGTTTTCAAACATTAGAAGGTTATTGAACATGTTTATGGCACCGGCGGAGGGGAAGGAAATAGAGGTAGTTGTGAACGCCAAGTAAGCATTTGACCGGGTAGAATGGGGGTACTTGATGGCAGTTCTGGAATGGTTTGGGACTGGATCAAGATTTGTGGACTGGGTAAAGCTATGAGGAGCCAAGGGAGAGTGTCTGCACCAATAACATCAGCTCGAGATACTTTTCGTTCCTCCGTGGGACAAGGCAGGGATGTCCCTGCTGTTTGCACTCGTGACTGAGCCTTTGGCCATCGTGTTAAGACGTTCGCGGGTATGGAAAGGGATAGTGCTGGGGGGATAGAGCATAGGGTGTCCTTATATGCTGATGATTTGCTGTTATACGTTTCGGAACCGAGTGCGTCAATAGGGGGAATATTGGACCTGCTTCGGGTGTTTGGGTTTTCTCGGGGTACAAATTAAATCTAGACAAAAGTGAGTATTTTGTGATGTCTCGGCCGGGTGTGGGGGCAGGGGTGGGGGGGGCTGCCATTCCGTAGGGCAGGGATTCATTTTCGATATCTGGGGTGCAGGTGGCACGGGATTGTGGGGGGCTCCATAGGTACAACATTACTCCTTTGGTGGGGAGGGGGAAAACGGATTTGACAAGGTCGGATGGTCTCCCTCTGTCGCTGGCAGGTCGGGTACAGGCAATTAAAATGAATGCATTGCCGCGATTTCTGTTTATTCTCCAATGCCTGCCGATTTTCCTGCCAAAGGCATTTTTCAGAGAGATTGAAGGAATGATTACCTCGTTCATATGGGGAAGGAAGGTGGCCAAAATCAAAAAGGTGCTGCTACAGAGGGGAAGGCAGGCAGGGGGTTTGGCTCTTCGGAGCCTGATGCATTATTACTGGGCAGCGAATGTGGAGAAGGTGCGGAGCTGGGTCAGAGGGATTGATTCCCAGTGGGTCAGAATGGAGGAGAGTTTGTGTAGGGGGTTGGGATGGAAGGCGCAATCAACAGCGCTGCTTCCGATGGCCCCGGGGAAATACTCAGGAAGTCAGCTAATAATAGCTTCATCGAGAATTTGGAGGCATTTTCGCCAACACTTCGGGTTGGGGGCAGGGTCGGGGAAGCACAGATTTGAGCCAGGGAAGTGGGACGGGAAATTTCAGAAATGGGAGGAGAAGGGGATTAAGACACAAAGCTTTGTTTCTTAGGGGTAGGTTTGCAGGATTGAAGCAGCTGGGAGCAAAGTATGGGCTGGGGGAGCAGCGGGAAATATTTAGATACATCCAGGTTCGAGATTTTGCCAGAATGGAGATACAGAGCTTCACGGTGGAGCGAGCCTGTTGGAATTCTTGACTCTTGAGAAGGTTAAGTTTGAACTGAGGGGAAGGATGGAGGAGTTCTACAATTCATGGGCGTTATTCATTATGCACTTCACAGAGCCAGCGTCCACTTTGCTGGTGGAGGTGCTGACAACAGGGGGCCTGGAGAAGAGGGTAGTGTCCGCGGTTTACGGGGCTATTTTGGAAGAGGACAAGGCACCATTGGAAGGAATCAAAGCAAAGTAGGAGGAAGAGTTGGGAGAAGGTATGGAGGGGTGGTTCTGGTGTGAGATGCTCCGGAGAGAACACCTCCACCTCGTGCACAAGGTACGGCTGATACAGCTGAACACAGAACATCAGAACATACAATATGGAAGGAGGCCATTCGGCCCATCGAGTCTGCACCGACCCACTTAAGCACTCACTCTATCCCCGTAACCCAATAACCCCCTCCTAACCTTTTTTGATCACCAAGGGCAATTTATCATGGCCAATCCACCTAACCTGCATGTCTTTGGACTGTGTGAGGAAACCAGAGCATGCGAAGGAAACCTACGCAGACATGGGGAGAATGTGCAGACTCCGCACAACAGTGACCCAGGGGGGAATCGAACCTGGGACCCTGGCATTGTGAAGCCACAGTGCTACCCACTTGTGCTTCCGTGCTGCGCGAAAGGTGGTGAAGGTGATATATAGAGCACACCTCACAAGGGCGAGGATGAGCCGACTCTTTGAGAGGGTAGAAGATGTAGAACGCAAATCACGTTCATATGTTTTGGTCCTGTCCAAAGCTGGAGAATTACTGGAAGGAGGTTTTCAGGGTAATAAAGTGGTGCACGTGAAACTGGACCCGGGCCCTCGGGAGGCCATATTCGGGGTGTCAGACCGGCCGGGGTTGGAAACGGGCGGGGAGGCAGATGTTGTAGCCTTTGCCTCGTTGATCGCCCGAAAGCAGATCCTGTTGGGATGGAGAGCATCCTCCTACTCTGTGCCCTGGTGTAGCGGGGGCCTGTTGGAATTCTTGACTCTTGAGAAGGTTAAGTTTGAACTGAGGGGAAGGATGGAGGGTTTCTACAATTCATGGGCATTATTCATTATGCACTTTCAAGAATTGGATAGCATCAAACATTAGTGGGGGTGGGGGGGACTATGGGCCATTCCTGATTCCCCTTTGTTATTTGTTGATGTTAACATGCGGCAGTTGTTTGGGGTTTGGCGGGTGGGTGGGATTGTTGTTGTGCTATGGGGATTGACATTATATTCGTTACTGCTTGTTTATTGTTGATGGGTGCAAATTTGGGAGAAAATGCGAAAAAGGATGAGAATAAATATATTTTTTTAAAAAGGACGCACAGGCCAAGTGATGTGCCACTGCTGCGGCATTCTGCTTTTGGAAGCTAGTGTGATCCAGGACAAATACATCTGCGGTAAGTTTTTGGTTCCGCTGCAAACCCTGCGACACATCAGGGAGGGGAAAGGTTCCTGGATGGTTCTGGGGGCAGTCATTTTTCTATGTTTTTTTCTATGTTCTATAACCGTTGAGATAGAGTATTCTGATTTCATCAGGGACAGGTGAGTGTGACTTAAAGGGAAGCAGGTAAGGGACCCTTTGCAGTTGTCTAACAGGTTTGAGATTTTTCAGCTTGTTTGGATGAGTGGTGGCTGCAGGATGGATGAGCTGACAAAACACGGCGCAGTGCTCCAGGCATCCATTCAAGTGAGTGGAGCAAAAATGAAATGTAGTGGGCAGTTTAGAGGGGAGAATTGACACTGTTCCTTGCAGCAAAGATCAAGAGTCCAAACGACTACATTGTCTGTCCAGTGCCATGGTTTGGGACACCTGCTCATAACTGGAGATGAATTATCAGTGAGAGGGGAAGGATCCAGTTTGGCTTGGTACATGTCAGTACCAACATAGCCAGGGTGAGGAAATAGGTTCTACACAATCACTATGAAGAGCTACGCACCAAACTAAGAAGCAGAACCTCAAAAGATAATCATCCCTGGATTACTGCCTGAGCTCCATGCAAATTATCATAGGAACATAAGATTAAAGAAATAAATTCATGGCTCAAAGACTGGTGTGACAGAGGTGATTTCCGGCTCATGGAGCACTGACACCAGTACTGGGAAAAGTAGGGACTGCACCAGTGGGACACTTATTACAACCCCAGACTAGACCCCAACAGTGGCTAAGATACTGGACAGAAACCCCAATATTCTATTTTAATTTTGTAAGACTGTGAGGAACGGATACCTCACTCCAGGAATGATTTCATGCAAAATAGGGATATTAAAACAAACTTTATTACTAATAGTGTTAAAATATCTTTAACATCATACAAGTAACCTTTCCCCTCCCTGATGTGTCGCAGGGTTTGCAGTTTACAATACCCCTTACACAATGCTCAACAATAATGACACAATAACTCATAACTGCTATCTTTATTCACACTCAAACAACAAAACCATCTCAGTTCTCAATCCACTTTCAAATACAGTTATCACTCAGGAATACCTTCTGTACAAAGAAGTTTTTTGGATACTCTTTGAGAAAGAGAGATCTATTGACACTGCTTTAAAGAAAATACCCGAGTCAGAACCATGCAGAAATTCTAGCTTTATTTCTTCAGAAGCTGCTTATCAGCTGGTTACAGCTCACCTTCCCGCCAAACAATTATGATATCTTTGGAAAGATACTGCTAATCTGTCTACAGGCATATCTTTAAGTGAACTGCAGTGAGAGCAGGAGCTTGACTTCTGCTCACATCCCAATCTAAAACATAACTAAATTGTTTTCTGCAAAATGCCTTGTACCTTAGCTCCTCCCATTAATGGCATAATTGTACTAAGCTGAATGTATCTAATTAACTCCACAGGGAACTCCCTTAATCCAAACAAAACTCCATTAGCTCAAGTCTTTATGATATCTTAATTGCACCTGATTCCCAAAACCTTTCAAACAAGGTTTCTTTAAAAACACTACTGCAGCAGTCAAATACACACTTACCCAGGCTTTTAACCTTTCTGCACCAAATACATACATTCCTACACTCATCACATATTCCACATCTAAACTGTGCAGTGTTCACGTCACCTGAAATACGAGAGAAGTAAAGAGGTTTTTAACTAAATAGTTTTTTTTGTAATTCATTTTTTCAGGGTGTGAGCTTCACTGGCTAGGCCAGCCTAATTAGGCCCATCCCTAATTGCCGTTTAGAAGGTGGATGTGAGCTGTCTTCTTGAACCGCCTCATCCACGTGGCGTAGGTACACCCACTGTGCTATTAGGGAAGGAGTTCCAGGATTTTAACCCAGCGACAGTGCAGGAAAAGCCATATATTTCCAAGTCAGAATGGTGAGTGACTTGGATGGAAACATCCAAGTGGCGGTATCCCAGGTATCTGTTGCCCGTCCTTCTAGATTGTAGGTGCTGCCTAAGGAGCCTTGGTGAGTTCCTGCAGTGCATCTTGTAATGGTACACACTGCTGTTACTGTGCATCATTGGTGGAGAGAGTGAATGCTTGTGGAGGGGGTACTAATCAAGCAGGCTGCTTTGTCCTGGATTGTGTAGAGCTGCTTTGTCCAGGCAAATGGAAAGTATTCCATCACACTCTTGATTGTGCCTTGTTAGGTGATGGACAGGCTTTGGGGAGTCAGGAGGTGAGTTACTCGCCAACGGTTTCCTAGCTTTTGACCTGCTCTTGCAACCACAGTATTATATGGCTAAACCACCATTACGTCCCCACCTCAATGAATTCCGGGCTCAACATGATGTTGAACTCTTCTTTCGTCGCCTTCGGCTCCATGCCCACTTCCACTGATCCATTTATGTGCCTCCAACATTCTGCCTCCAAGTGGACCCCCTCGCCGGGACAGTTACCTGCCCTTAATCTTTTCTGCCCCCCCTCACCTATTCCAACCTCTCTCCTTCCGAACTTTCTGCACTTCACTCCATCAGGTCTAACCCCAACTTTGTCATCAAACCTGCCGACAAAGGGGGTGCTGTTGTCGTCTGGCGCACTGACCTCTACTTTGCAGAGGCTGAGCGCCAATTCTCAGATACTTCCTCTTACCACACCCTGGACCATGACCAGACCACTGAACATCAAGCCACTATCTCCAACACTGTCGGCGACTTCATTTCCTCCAGATGCCTTTCCTCTGCGGCTTTTACCTACTTCCCAAAATCCACAAAAAGGGCTGTCCCGGCAGGTCCATTGTGTCAGCATGCTCTTGCCCCACCAAACTTATTTCCTCTTATCTTGACTCCATCCTCACTCCTCTGGTCTATTCCCTCCCCACCTACATCCAGGATTCCTCTGATGCACTGCATCATATTGACAGCTTCCAGTTCGCGGGCCATAACCGCATTCTATTCACCATGGATGTGCAATTCCTCTACACCTCCATCCCACACCAGGATGGCCTGAGAGCTCTTCGCTTCTTTCTCAAAAAGAGGCCCGGACAAATCCCATCCACCACCACTCTCCTCCGCCCTGCTGAACTCGTTCTATCTCTCAACAACTTTTCCTTTACCTCATCTCACTTTCTCCAAATCAAAGGTGCATCAATGGGTACCCGCAATTGACCTAGCTATGCTTGCCTTTTTATGGGGTATGTGGAACATTCCTTGTTCCAGGCTTATCCAGGCCCCCTCCCACAACTCCTTTACCGATACATTGATGACTATTTTGGTGCCCCGTCATGCTCTCGCCTGGACCTGGAAAAATTAATCAATTTTGCTTCCAGTTTCCACCCCTCCATCACTTTCTCCTGGTCCATCTTCCCTTCCCTTCCCTTCCTTGATCTTTCTGTCTCCATTTCCGGCAATAGACTAGCCACTAATAACCACTACAAGCCCACTGACTCCCTCAGCTAAGTGGACTACAGCTCTTCGCACTCTACACCCTGTAAGGACTCCACCCCTTTCTCTCAACTCCTTCGCCTCCGTCGTATTTGCTCCGCAGTTTGCGGCCCATCTCCCACGCCACGACCCTCGCCCCCTCCACTCCCTCCCAGAACAAGGATAGAGTCCCCCTCGTTCTCACACTTCATCCCACCAGCCTCCGTATGCAAAGCATAATCCTCCGCCATTTTTGACAACTCCAGCATGATGCCACCCCCAAACACATCTTCCCTTCACTCCCACTGTCAGCATTCCACAGAGAATGTTCCCTCCAAGACCATTTAATCCACTCCTCCACCATACCCAACCTGGGTATTCACCAACTGCCATGGTGGGTTTCGAATAAAGGTCCCCAGTGCAGAGTCCTGAGGAAAGATGATAGAGATAGTTTTAAGAAAGTTATATTTGTATTTTGTGGGTGTTAGGAATAAGATATGGCTTTAAGGTTTAAGTTAATTTATATTTTTGAAGTTCGGTATTAAGACTTAGTTCCACTTTAAAAGATGCCTGCATTTTAATAAGATTTTAGGGGATAAAAAAAAATGTTGTTGTCTTGCAACACGGGGCCCACAAAGAGAAATGGCAGTTTTAGGTCATATGTAAGAAGCATTCCACTGAAAGTGGCAGAACAAGGGCAGAAAGCAAGTAATGCAAAAAGTAACAGGAAGCAAACACCAAACTAAAGAAGGTGATTCAAAAAACCTGAACAAAGGGGGTTTGCAAAAAGCAAGAAGGTCCAAGGAGATCCAAAGGTTGGTGACTCCTTACTACTGGCCTGTGAAGCAGTGGTGTTCGGTTGGCAAATATCTGAGAGATTGCGCGGAAGGCGAAGCTTGAATGTACATGGTGTTCCAGGGCAGACAAATATGAAAAGAAGAGGTTGCAACCCTGGAGGTGGATCCTTAGGAAAAACATCCAAGAGAAAGCGCTGTTTGGGAGAAGATTCCAAGATGTATTCTACGAGAGTGGAAATTGGAAACTCGAGTGTGAAAGATGACAAGCATCGGAGGAGGGGGTGGGGATATAGATTTTCTAACTTAAGTTATCCTTACGAATCTGTACACCTGAAGCATTTTCTACCACAAGGCTGTGGGAGCTGAGTCACTGAATGTATTTAAGAAAAATATGTTTTTTTTTTAAACAGTTTTATTGAGGTATTTTTGGCATTGTAAACAGTAACAATATACATTAATGTGCAGATAACAATTACAAAAAAGTGTAAATAACAGTACCTCTCTCGTAAATAGACCCGCCTATTCTTCCCCCCTACTGTACACTATTCTACTCGTGCCCCCCCCCCCACCACGATTGGTTCCCCGCGAAGAAGTCGATGAATGGTTGCCACCTCCGGGCAAACCCCGACAGTGAACCTCATAAGGCGAACTTGATTTTTTTCCAAGCCGTGAAAGCTTGCCATGTCCAACAGCCATACTTCGGTCCTTGGGGGCTTTGAGTCCCTCCAGGCCAACAGTGTTCGTCGTCGGGCTATCAGGGAAGCAAAGGCCACAACGTCGGCCTCTATCCCCTCCTGTACTCCCGGGTCTTCTGACACCCCAAAAATCGCCACCTCTGGACCCATCGCCACCTTTGTTTTCAGTACCCGGGATATGACGTCCACAAATCCCTGCCAGTATCCCCTGAGTTTTGGACACGCCCAGAACATGTGGACATGGTTCGCTGGTCCTCCCCCACATCTAGCACACTTGGCCTCAAGCCCAAAGAATCTGTTCATCCAGGCCACCGTCATGTGGGCCCGGTGAACCACCTTGAACTGAATCAGGCCGAGCCTGGCACATGTTGCGGTTGCATTTACCCTCTTCAGAGCGTCTGCCCATACGCCTCCCTCCAACTCCCCACCAAGCTCCTCCTCCCACTTAAGTTTCAGTTCCTCGGTCCCGGTGTCCTCCGCTCCCATAAGCTCCTTATAAATATCTGAGACTCTCCCCTCTCCTACCTCACCCCTGGAAATTACCCTGTCCTGGATCCCCCTTGGTGGAAGGCGTGGAAAGGATGGGACCTGTCTACGTACGAAATCCCGCACCTGCAAGTACCGAAAGTCAGTCCCCCTCGCCAGCCCGAATTTCTCCTCCAGCACCCTCATGTTCGCGAAGCTCCCTTCCAGGAACAAGTCGCCCATCCTTCCCACCCCCGCCCTCCGCCATGCTCGAAACCCGCCATCCACCTTCCCCGGGACAAATCGGTGGTTGTCACATATTGGGGACCAGACCGACGCTCCCACTTCCCCAGCATGTTTCCTCCATTGGCCCCAAATCCGCAAAGCCGCCACCACTATAGGGCTGGTGGAGTACCTGGCCGGTGGGAGCAGCAGGGGAGCAGTGACCAGGGCTGCCAAGCTGGTGCCCCTGCACGAAGCAGCCTCCATCCGCTCCCAAACCGACCCCGTACCCACCATCCATTTCCTTATCATGGCTATATTAGCCGCCCAGTAGTAGTTGCTGAGGTTCGGCAACGCCAGCCCCCCCTCGCTACGGTTCCGTTCCAGCATCCCCCTCTTTACCCGCGGGGGCTTCCCTGCCCAAACAAATCCCAGGATGATTTTATTGATTCTTTTAAAGAAGGACCGCGGAATGAAAATAGGGAGACACTGAAAAATAAACAGGAATCTCGGAAGGGTCGTCATCTTCACCGTCTGTACTAAGAAAGGTATGTTCTATATGTAACTATTGGAAATAGATTAGGCATCAAGGGGAATGGTTAGAGAGCGGGTGTGTGGCATTGAGAAAGAAGATCAGCTGTCATCACATTCAATGGTGGAGCAGGCTTGATGGGCCAAATGGTCTACTCCTGCGACTACTTTGTATATTTCTATAACTGTGTAGTTGGGGTGAAGGAGTAGTGTATATAGTTCACCATGTCCTGTTTAAGAAATGTTTTATTCTTTTTAAAAGTACATCAGGCATCTCTGATACACGTTTCAAACCACAATATAAAAGGATCTATCAAGCCAGATTCCATCCTGGGATCTGATCTATCCAGGAGTATCAACTGGGTTGGTAACAAGATGCACTGGAAGCAATTCAGAGAAGGTTTACCAGACTAATATCTGGAATGGGAGAGTTGTCTTAGGAGGATAAGTTTGACAGGCTCGGTTTGTATTCGCTGGAGTTTGGAAGAGTCAGAGGTGACCTAATTGAAACATTTAAAATCCTGAGTGGTCATGATAGGGTCGATGTGGAGGGAATGTTTCCTCCAGTCGGAAAATAGAATTAGGGGTTACTATTCAAAATTAAGGGGTAACCCATTTAAGACAAAGATGAGGAGAATTATTTTTCTTCAGAGGATGCAGAGTCTTTGGAACTCCCTTCCTCAAAAAAATCTTTGACTTTTTTAAGGCAGAGGCTGATTAAGGTTATAGGGGTAAGGCAGGAATGAGCTAAAGTTACAATCAGATGTTACGAATTGCAATACAGGTTCAAGGGCCAAGTGGTCTACTTCTGTACCTAATTTGTATGTTTATAAGCTCTCGTAGCATAATTCTAGGTTTGTATAGGTGTCACGGCAAGTATTTATTCTGTTATTTGCAATTCCCAAGATAGAAACCATTTACTGATAGCATGCAGAAACTAAAATCAGATCGGTTACGCAAGGGAGTTATGAGGAAACTGGGTCCAGAAATGAGACGCCAATGTAATAGGCAATTTAGGAGTTGAACAGACTGAGAGGAAAAAGACTGCTAGCATGAAGTCAGAGCCCACACCTGGTTGAGTTACATTATCCCAGTCAGACATAAACTCGTTGGTGGAAGATGCGGGAAGCCCAGGATCCATTGTTCTTCGGGACATTCCTGTCTGACCAGCCATTAGTCTATTACAGTCGGATGGCCTCTTTGCCTGTCAAGGGAGGTTAGTTGCATATCAATAGCATGGCTCTGTTCTTTTGTATAAACGGGAGTTGGTAATCGAACAGCCAAGATACCAATGATAGGTTCAAGAGAATCTTTGTTTAAGGGTCTGGGTGGAGCTTAGAGAGAGAGAGAGAAAAAAAAAAAAGAGAGAGAGAGAGAAAGAATGCTGTTCTGAATAGTTACAGAGTAGAACGCTTTGGAAATTGATTGAGAGAGGTCATGAGAATTGCCACCGAGGTAGGCTTTGGAAAAGGGTTCTGAAAGAATGTCCCTCATGGACGGAAAATTGCTTCATAAATGCAAGTACTGCATTTGCCTGTCTGTGAAAGCGGAACAAGAGCTCCATGTTTCTTTAAAGTGGTGTTTAATGGGTAGTGCGTTAAGGTTAAGAAACTACATGTAATTTGTTAGTGTTAGAATTGAAGTCTAAATATTGTTTTCTTTTCATTTAATAAAGTTTATTTATAAAATAACCAAGGCATATATCTGGAACAAATCTATCTTTCTACACCATCTTAAAACTTTAAAAAGTCATGACATCTGGTTCAGTCTCTTACCACTGTTAAGAGCTGACCAGGCATCCGTATCAGATCAACAATTCAGTTTAACTACAATAAAATAAGATACTGCAAATCTTACCTTATGCAGTTCATTTTGTCCATACTTATCATGGATAACTTGGTCGCTGTCGCTGACATCGCTGACATCGCTGGCACCTACCTATAAAGTATAAAAAAATGTCAAAACAGCGATGCAGAAAAATGAATGCCTTCCCACCAACCTGAGTATATTCTATTCCCTTGGAGCAAAACTAAGTGCTTCTTACAATGCGGGTTCAAAACGGTGGCAGTTGTTGCCAATTAGCAGAAGGTTATTTGTCCATGTTTAACCTCATGACATAAGACTTCACTAGGTTTGGGGTCAACGTTGAGGACTCCCAGTCAATCCCTCCTGACAGGGCCGCTGTCCCACCAACTCTGCTACAATTATGATGTTAGAGTTGGATAAAGATTGAACTGTTTGGGTTACAGCTTAGTGAACATAGAACATCGACATTGCTGAGGGAGGTCCTTCAGCCCATCAATTCTACACCAACCCTTTGAAAGAGCACCCTACCAAGGCCCACTCCCCCGCCCTATCCCCGTAACCCCACCTAACTTGCACATCTTTGAACACTGAGGGGCAATTCAGCATGGCCATCTAATGTATACATCTTTGGACTGGGAGGAAACCAAAGCACACGGAAAATTCCCACGCAGACACTGGGAGAACGTGCAAACTTCACAGTCGTGCAAGGCCAGAATCGAACCCGGGTTCCTGGTGCAGTGTGGCAGCAGTGCTAATCACCGTGCCATTGTGCTGCCCAATCCCTCATGGTTAAGGTTAGGAAACTCTGTTGACAATGCCTGTTACAAACATACAATTCTATTCCAGACAACTATTATAAAGGCAAATGGTTTACTCAGTATCTTTCGACTGTGAACTGCCGTTCTGGACTTCCTGCATCTACCTTGTCTACTCCGGTTAGAATTTTATATGTTTCTAGAAGAATCTCTCTCCTCATTCTTTTAAACTGCAGCAAATATAATCCTAACCAACTCAATCTCCCCTCATACATCAGTCCCACAATCCCAGGAATTGATCTGATAGACCTTCGCTGCACTCCCTCCAGAGCAAGATAAGGAGACCAAAACTGCACACAATATTCCAAGTGTGGTCTCACCAAAGCCCTAAGTGACTGCAGCAACACATTCCTACTCCTGTAGTCAAATCCTCTTGCTACAAAAGCCAATATACCACTTGCCTTCTCTACCACCTGCTGCACCTACATGCTTACTTTCAGCAACTGGTGCACAAAGGACACCCAGGTCTCATTGCACATTTTTCTATCCCAATCTATAGCTGTCAGATAATAATCTGCCTTCCTCTTTTTGCTACTAAAGTGGATAAGTTCACAAGTATACACATTATACTGCATCTGCCATGCATTGCCCACTCACAACTTGTCAAAATCACACCAAAATATTCTGCATCCTCCTCACAGCCCACCCTCCCACTCAGCTTTGTGTCATCTGAAAATATGTAGATATCACATTTAGTTCCCTCATCTAAATCATTAATGTACATTGTGAATAGCTGGGGTCCTAATACTGATCCCTGCAGTACTCCACTACTCACTGCCTCGCATTTGTAAAAAGACCTGTTTATTCCTACTCTTTGCTTCCTGTCTGCCAACCAGTTTTCTATGAATCTCAATTCACTACCCCCAATCCCATGCGCTTCAATTTACATGCTAATCTCTTCTGCGGGACCTTGTCGAAAGCCTTCTGAATGTGCAAATCACATCCATTGGCACCCCCTCATCAATTCTACTGGTTACATCCTCGAAGAATTCCAGTAGATTTGTTAAGCATGATTTCCCTTTCATAAATCTATGCTGACTTTGTTCGATCCTAGAGTTACTATCCTCTGATATTAACTCTTTTATAATAAACTCTAGCATTTTCCCCACTACAGAAATAAGGCTGACTGCTCTATAATTCAGTTTTCTCCCCACCTCCCTTTTTAAATAGTGGGTGTAGAATCCAATGAAGAGATACATAGGAAAGCATGGTAGGATGTCAAATGAACATCGGTTTATTTATAATAATAGCAAATGAACATGGGTTTATTTCTAATAATAATCTTTATTAGTATCACAAGTAAGCTTACATTAACACTGCATGAAGATACTGTGAAAATGCCCTAGTCACCACACTCTGGCGCCTAATCGGGTACACTGAGGAAGAATTCAGAATGTCCAATTCACCCAACAAGGACGCCTTTCGGGACTTGTGGGAGGAAACCGGAGCACCCGGTGTTGCTCTGTTTCGGTCCCAACAGCGTCGCTAATACTGTGGGTATTTCTATTTATCTCAGTGAACCACAAGCCTTCCCTTAAATTAATCAAATGACCACACAACCAGTTAGTTAGTTTAAAAAGATGGTTTATTTGCATACACAAGAGTTATCTCAACATGCAAACACAATATCTACTATGAGTTAAACTACACCTATCAGCTACAATAACCTACTTAACTTCAGAGCGACCGGCACTGTGCAAATGGATAAGGCCTTTAATCTGGATTTCACTTGGCTGGTTCGAAGAAAGTGGCTCTGTCTCTGCTGGGCTCATCCGTCAGGTAGCGATCATTGGTCTTGAATTTAGTTGGCTGTTCCTGCTGCAACTGGGCTGGCACAGGCTGGATATAAAAGAGACAGAACATATGGCTGTCTCTCTTTTATCCCTCTGGGATTTCGCGCTCTTTGAGGCGGTCCTTAACCTTGGAGCCAATAGTTCAACAGGGCTCTGATTACTGTCTTCGATTTCGGCCAGTAAAGTGGCGGGTGTCCTGGTGGCTGGGTGGGTCCTTAGCGGTCACTGACCTTGGCAGTTGTGCTTTCTGAGTAAGGGGAGTGGTGCCGATCAGTCTGTGGCTGTACCGGTTGCAATATTGAAGTTCTATTGTCCTGGGAAAATGGGCCATTAAAATGCAAACAAAGGGGGGTTTCGATCAGGTCTGGTTACCTCTGTTTCAGACACACATAGGCTCTATATCTGTCGGAGTCCTGGGTTGGCCATAATTCCCATGGTCCTTTGCAGGTGGCCATCTTAGATAACTACACCCGGAGGAAACCCATGCAGTCACGGAGAGAACGTGCAGACTCCGCACAGACAGTCACCCAAGCTGGGAATCGAACCCGGGTTCCTGCCGCTGTGACACCACAGTGCTAGCCACTGTGCTACCTATTTAATATACACGGCAAATTCTCTTTGCCCCAAAAGGTCACCCTCCCCGACCTGGGCACAGGTCAGGGTTTAAATACAATCCCCTTGTTGAGGGGAAACCCTGCCCTGTTTTCTCGTTTTACCAGGGGAGGTTCATATTCTGTGGTAGTCACGGAGAACCGGAACGTGCATAACCTGTGACCTCCAAGGGTATCGTAACATCAGCCCCCCTCCCCCTCATGTCTGGAGATACGTCCACGCCCACATCCATCGGTTACAGTGCAGGTCCCCTGGTCCATTTGCATTGGGACACGTTCTGACGTCAATGGAGCATGGTCGGGGGGGGGGGACGTGTTTAGCACTCGCATTTGCACGTGGATCATCAAGGCTGGACTGATGTGGGTTCCGATATGGGCAGCAGTTTCACAACATTCCCTAGTAGACAAATGTCTATGTTGTAATCGGTGTCCGAGACCATATGGCCTGTGTTTGGCATTTCGGCCACCAGGATATCGACAGTTGGAGAAGGCGGCGGAAGGGATGGTAATTGAGGCTGCAGGAAGACCGGGCTCAGAGCGTCATAGGAATGGTCCAGCAGCTGCTGGGTACGGTGGCGGATGAGGTGCACGTAGCGGCCTGCCTCCTTTCCTTGTGTGTGGACGGAGTACAAGACTGGTCCAAATGGGCAGTACCACACCTGGGAGATATGTGGCACCGTCACCAAAATTCAACACTGGCCTCGAAACAGTGCAGTGATGCACACCAGTCCTGTCCTCGGCGGACCCTTTCCCCGATGTCTGAGATAACCAGGCTTAAGCCTGTCCAGAGACATCTTGCCATCAGTAGTTCCGCCCCCATGGTGGTGTGGGGTGTGGTCCTGTGGCTAAATAGGAACTGGGCTAACCGGTGCCCCAGGAACTGGTGGTCAGCTTCTTCATCCCGCGTTTGAATATTTCGACTGCCTGCTCGGCCAGGCCTTTTGATGCAGAGTGAAACGGGACGGTCCGCATATGGCAGATGCCGTTAGCAGTCATGAATGTCCTGAACACCCCGCTGGTAAAAGCAGCGCAGTTGCGAGATACTATTTCTTTGGGGATGCTAAATGTGTGCAGTAACCGGTCTAAGGCCTCCCTCATGGTTGTGGCTGAAACCTTGTGCACTTCACAAGGCTGGTTTAGCTCACTCAGCTAAATCGCTGGCTTTTAAAGCAGACCAAGCAGGCCAGCAGCATGGTTCGATTCCCGTACCAGCCTCACTGGACAGGCGCCGGAATGTGGCGACTAGGGGCTTTTCACAGTAACTTCATTGAAGCCTACTCGTGACAATAAAGCGATTTTTTTTTTTTTTTTTACAGATCACTTGGAGTGGGCATCCACAATGCTCAAAAACATTGCCCCATGAATTCGGCCTGCAAAGTCAATACGTATTTCTGGACCACAGTCACCCTTGCCATTCCCACGGGTGCATTAGCGCTGCAAGTGCAGTTTTTTGATGCTCTTGGCATGGGCCGCAGCATATGTCAGCATCGATTCCGGGCAATAAGATGTAGCTACAGGCAAACATAGTCATCTTTGACACCCCGGGGTGACCACTGTGAAGGTCCTGCAGAAGTGAGGGAGGGTGCGGGGGGGGGGGGGGGTCTGCATTACAGGGAGACTACCCATGTCCCCTACAGTAAGATGCTGTCTTCTATGCTGAGCACTGGGAGTTTTGTTGTATAGGCCCTCAGGTCATCAGGCACCTCCGTATAAAATGATGTAGTAGAACCTGGATAACTGTGGGTTAATTAGGATCCATTCCTTGATGCGAGCAGTCTTGACCGGCTCGAGAGTCCAAAAAACACAGGCAGTGGCGACTTCCTTGGCCGGGCGGGCGGCGGTGGCCTGATGGAGAGGGGAGGCAGCTGAAGTCGCGGCATGAGTGATCCATGTGCCAGAAATAACCCGAGCAGTGGCTAGCGATTGGTGTAGACTATAAACACGTGGCCGTAGATGAACTAGTGGAACTTGTGAACCCCAAAAACTATAGGAAGACCTTCCTTCTCAATCTGTGCGTAGTTGCGCTCCACGGTGGTGAGTATTTGGAATGGAAATGCCATGGATCGTTCTGATCCACGGACAGGCCGTGTGCGAAGACGGCCCACACCCTGAAAAGGGAATGCATCACATGTTAACAGAAATGGCTTGGCGGGATCCAAGTGGGTGAGCAGTTTCTTGGAGGTTAGTTTCCTCTTACTTCAGTGTACGCCTTCTGCTGAGGAGGGGCCCACTCCCAAAGGTGACCCTTCTTCAATAATTGGTGGAGCAAGCTGAGCAGTGTTGCCAAGATCTAATGGTTGACTAGCCTTAAGAACCGAGTTAACTCGGTTTGTCCTCCCTGGATGGATTCCTGCTTGATCGCCTGCACCTTGACCTCTACCGGTGTAGGGTGTGTCTGTCTACCCTATACCCTAAGTAGGTGACCTTGGGGACATTGAAAACACATTTCTCCCTTTGGAGGCGGATGCCGGCCTGCTCGAACCGCGGGAGGATTTCAGCCAGGTTTTCCTTGTGAGAGGTTCCAGTGATGAGGACGTCATTCAGATACACGGCCATCATTCAGACACAAGGCCACCCTGGGCAGACCCCACAGGATGTCCTCCATCACTGGTTGAAATATTGCACAGGCCACTGAAATGCTGTATGACAACTGGGCATATTTGTAATACGCCCAGTTTGTTTAGCAAGCAGATCAGCAGACCCACGAGATGAGGGGTCCCCGGCGACCCTCGAGCGAGGGAGACCGGCAATCCGAAATGCGAGCTCCCCTCCCAGGTGATTGGATGGAAGACGTTCCTCACCAGGGAACTGAAGGACGATATTCAGGCCAAAATAAAGGTGGCAGTCAAGGTGGCAGTGGCAGAGGCATTGGCCACCATGTAGGGGCCCAGGACAGTATGGGAAAGAGATTGGAGGCCCAGGAGAGCACGATAAAGGAGCTGTAGAAAGCCTTAAATTGTCACCCTGGAGGCCAAAATTAAGGAGGGGTGGTGACCCAGGGAAGCTTGAAAGGAAAGGTGGAGAACCAAGAAAAATCGATCGAGGTGGCTGTTATGGGCCAGGGTTTATTAAACTCCAAAATTTATCTTGGAGTTCATCTAACCTACAACTGTTTATTGAATTTGGCTAGGATGAGCACAAGAGACTGTCTGCCTCTCAAATGCGATTCAACAGAGCTCTTAGGCGCTTTTAATCAAAAAATCAAGCTTTATTCTACGAATTTACTTAACATTTGTATAACCATACACATGCAAGAATTTTTTTAATCAACTACAAACATCTATATCCCACACAGCCACAGTAATCTATTTATAACCCTTAATGAATCTCTCTTAACTGTTGCAATTTAATAACAAGATCCCATAAATGAAAAACCCCCTTTACCAAAACAGTAGGTAAATGTAATTATATTGGATTTCTTCCTTGGAATGATTCTTTAAAATTGAAAATAGAGAGACAGGCTTTTGTGAGGGCCATGAAGAATCCAGCACAAGTCTTCAGGATACAAAGAAATAACATTTATTTACAATAAAATATATACACAACAGCAGCAACTTCCCTTGCAGCTAACTCCTCTCTCTCTGCTGGTTCCAAACTGGCCAGCTTTATTTATGCAGAGAGTCTGCTAATGATTTCTCCGCCCCCCCTCATTGGGGAAGCTCATACTCCCACAGGATTGTGGGATTGTCATTAGTCCCCAGCCAATGGTAAGCAGGCAGGTTATAACATCCCTCCCCCCCCAAAGTCCAAGGAATCCACCGAAGACCCTGGCGAAGGAGGGCGTTGGACTAATTTTGCCGCAGGCCGGACCCCATTTGCACGAGGCGCTGGATCGGACGGCGTGTAACGAGATGGAGACCGGCGTTTCCATGATGAACGGCGCAACGGTGGTCCATCCACGACCCGTGGGCCCGAGGATTCCCCCTCTGAGGTGTTTTGTGTCTCATCTCGGAGTCAGAGTCTGCTGCCTCCGTCATCTCGGCGTCGTTATCTCCACGCGGTTCTGTCACGACCTGCGCAGGCTTTGAGTGAGGAAGATTGTGAGGAATACTTTCCATTGTGTCTGGTCTCGGTGGCTGTAGAAATGAGCTCCTGGGGCGGGGAATCTTTGGAAGTGATAGTCTTCTGGACCGAACATGGTCTACATGTTTGCGCTGGAGACGATCCTGGGCTTGCACCTGGTAAGAGATAGGGCCCGTTTGGCGAAAGATTACGCCAGAGACCCACTGGGCACCACCAGCAAAATTCCGAACGGACACTCCAGACGTAAACTGCCGAATCGGCCAATGCCGAGAAAAACCATGCCCCTGCCGTTCTTGTGTGCGGCGTACTTTCGCGCCAATGACCGGGAAAACCATACTAAGGCGGGTGCGAAGTCTCTGGCCCATTAGGAGTTCTGCGGGAGTGACCCCAGTCACCGCATGGGGGGTGGCCCTATATGAAAACAAAAAACGAGCCAGTCTCATATCCATCGACCCGGAAGACTGCTTCTTTAGGCCTCATTTGAAAGTCTGCACTGCGCACTCCGCCAACCCATTTGAAGCCGGGTGGTAAGGGGCAGTGCGGATGTGGCGTATGCCGTTCACCTTCATGAACCTCGCAAACTCCTCACTTGTGAACGGAGTGCCGTTGTCCGTGACCAGCACCTCGGGGAGGCCATGCATACTGAAAGACAAACGCATCTTCTCGATTGTTGCGCAGGACGTTGTGCCTCCCATCTTATGCACCTCTAGCCATTTAGAGTGCGCGTCGATTACTGGCAGGAACATGGATCCTTGAAAAGGGCCGGTGAAATTCGCATGCAATCGTGCCCCAGGCCGCCCTGGCCATTCCCAGTGATGTAGGGGCGCGGCCGGCGGAAGCTTCTGATGCTCCTGGCAAATGGAGCAGTTTTGGGCCACCTTCTCAATGTCGGTGTCGAGGCCTGGCCACCAGACATAACCCCGGGCCAACATTTTCATTTTGGTCACACCTGGATGCCCATTGTGCAAGACTCTCAGTATCAGCTCCTGTCCTTTTTCCGGGACAATCACACGCGTCCCCCACAAAAGGATGCTGTCTTCCACACTGAATTCGGACAGCTTGGAGGAAAATGCCCGCAACTCGCCTAGGAGCTGTCTATGCTGCCAACCTTACAGGACTATCTGCCGAACCTTTGACAGGACTGGCTCCGTCTGGGTCCACTCACAGATCTGTGATGCCGTGACAGGCAAGGTGTCCATAAAATTTAGGGTTGCAACCACCTCACGCGTGGGGGTCGACATGGGGCCGGTCGATAAAGGCAATCGGCTCAGTGCGTCGGCATTCCCTATCTGGGTTCCTGGTTTGTGCTCCAGAGAATACTCGTATGCAGCAAGCAACAAAGCCCAGCGCTGGATCCGTGCGGAAGCAATGGGCGGTATTGGCTTATCCTCTCCGAAAAGTCCCAGGAGACTCTTATCATCAGTCACGATAGTGAAGTGGTGGCCATATACGTACTGGGGTCCATAAACGTTTCACCGCAAAGACCACTGCCAGGCCCTCCGTCTCGATCTGCGCATACTTTTTTTCCGCTGCAGTCAGTGTGTGGTCTGCGAAAGCTATCGGCCGCTCGGCCCCTTTCTCCATCTTGTGGGACAGGACAGCCCCAATACCATACGGGGATGCACACATGTGACGAGCAAAGGCTTTCTAGGATCATAGTGGGTTCGTAACCCAGACAACGACAATTGTTGCTTTACCCGCCGGAAAGCAGTTTCTTGCGGCTGACCCCAAACCCAGGTGTGATTCTTCTTTAGCAGAAGGTGCAACGGGGCCAGCGTAGTTGCCAGATTGGGGAGGAATTTTCCGTAATAGTTTACGAGGCTGAGAAACGAACAAAGATGCAAAGTGTCAGTCGGGGCGGGGGCCTGTTGAATCGCGCGCACCTTCTTTGCGACTGGGTGCAAACCTTCGCGGTCCACACAATAACCCAGGTAGACGACTTCCTTCGCCTGAAAAACGCACTTTGTGCGACGTAAACGAACTCCGGCCTCTGAAAAGCGTCGAAGGATAGCCTCCAAATTTTCCAGATGTTCCTGCTCCGACATCCCTGTGATCAAAAGTCATCCAAGTAGACAGCAACACGCGGTAAACCTCTCAAAATGCCCTCCATAATGCGTTGAAAAATAGCGCAGGCAGAGGATACTCCAAAGGGAAAACATGTATATTCATACAGGCCCCGGGGTGTATTAATCGTTACATATGGCCGGGAGACAGGGGCCAGCTCCAACTGCTGGTAGGCATGATTCATATCTAATTTTGTGAACGAGAGTCTGCCTGCAAGCTTCGCATAGAGATCCTCTATGCGAGGCATTGGGTATCGGTCGAGTCGGGAAGCCGTATTCACTGTAAGTTTATAGTCGCCGCACAAGCGAACTGTGGCATCTGGCTTCATTACAGATACAATTGGTGCTGCCCAGTCGGCGAAACGGACGGGCCTGATGATACCCAAAGTCTCCAAGTGAGTGAGCTCCCCTTCTACCTTCTCGAGCAAGGCGTAAGGCACCGGGCGCGCCCGGAAATAGTGCGGCGTGGCTCCTGGTTTGACTTGGATACGGGCTACTGCCCCTTTTATTTTCCCCAAACCAGGCTGGAATACATCTGGGTATCATCCTAGCACCTCAGTCAACCCTCCAGAAACTGTTTGGAGGATGTGCTGCCACTGCAACCGCAAATGGCGCAACCAGTCCCGACCCAACAGGCTGGGCCTATGGCCACGCACCACGATCAGTGGGAAACGCCCCTCCTGGCGTCCATAAGCAACAGGGGTAATCGTAGTTCCTGCAATGTCCCATGATTCCCCTGTGTAGATGGGCAACCTGGCCTGTGTCAGTTAATGAAAGGGTCTGTATACCCTGCTTGGTGCGGTCGAGTGTCCTCTGGGCGATCACGGAGACTGCTGCGCCCGTGTCCAACTCCATCTCGAGCGGGTGACCATTGACCCGTATTGTCACCTTAATGGGTTCCACACGAGGAGCTGCCACACAATGCAACTGCAGGCAGTTGTCCTCCGTCTCCACGTCCTCGGGAGTAGTCGCCGCAGGTTCATCCAAATGAAAGGTACGGCCCTGGGCTGGCCCCAGTTTCGGTCGGAACGACGGCGCCTCTGGCGCCCCCAAGACCGGCGTCCGCGACGGGGTCGGCGCCTACAAGTCTGACACGGACATGGCTCCTCATCAATTGGTTCTGGAGAAGGCTCCCTTCGGGGAGGAATGTCCGGCGGTCACTGGCGTCGATCCGAACGTCGCCTTGCCCAAGGTACCGCAGGGGAGCAGGGGGACGCTTTCGGACGGAAGGGGTTGCACCCCAAGGCATGCACCTCTATTCCCTGTTGCTCCTGCACTCCTCGTTCTGCGCTCTCTCGGGACAATACTATTTGAATGACCTGCTGAAAAGTCAATGTTGGCTCGGCTAACAACTTTCTCTGGGTGGCCGCATTGTTAATACCGCAAACCAAACGGTCGCGTAACATTTCTGATAAGGTCTCACCATAGTCACAGTACGCCACAATCCTGCGTAGCCTGGATAGAAAGTCGGCAAGGGATTCTCCTGGGATCCTCTCAGCAGTATTAAACCGGTAACGTTGGACTATCGTGGAAGGGGTTGGGTTAAAATGTTGCCCCACTAAGTTCACAAGTTCATCAAACGTTTTGGTGTCCGGCGCAGCTGGGTACATAAGGCTCCTAATCATCCCAAACGTATGCGGGCCGCAGGCGGTGAGCAATATGACCACCTGGCGCTCGTTTTCGGTGATATTGTTTGCCCGGAAATAGTAACGCATCCGTTGTGCGTACTGGTTCCAGCTTTTCAGCTCAGCATCAAAAACATCCAAACGTCCATAGAGAGGCATGGTGTGATAGAAAACAACTTCCAAACTGTACCCAACAAAAATCTAGGGAGGTGGCTTCAGCAGTGTAGACAGCTATTCACTTTTACCCTCGTCGCCAGTTTTGTGAGGGCCACGAAGAATCCAGCACGAGTCTTCAGGATACAAAGAAATAACATGTATTTACAATAACATATAGACACACAACAGCAGCAACTTCCCTTGCAGCTAACTCCTCTCTCTCTGCTGGTTCCAAACTGGCCAGCTTTATTTATGTAGCGAGTCTGCTAATGATTTCTCCGCCCCACTCATTGGGGAAGCTCATACTCCCACAGGGTTGTGGGATTCTCATTAGTCCCCAGCCAATGGTAAGCAGGAAGGTTATAACACAGGCCAAAATACTTCTCGGTCTGATCCTACAGCCGCCAAATGTGAAAAAAAGTAAAAACTCAGAGCCACAGCCCAGCTCCATCCACACAATGACATCACTGAAGACTTGTGATAAGCAAAAATATTTCTTAAAGGGATACTCCCATGACAGCGGCAGCACATCAGAATAATAGGCCAGCCATAGGGAGTCGAGGGCAGGGACCCAACTGACTACGTGGCCAAAATGCTTGGTAACCTAGTGGGGAGAGACAGCTTCCCCAGGCCGCCGGAGATCAACAAAAACCCAAGGCGGGGAAGCAGCTGAGATCAGTCATAGCCAAGCTGCCCAAATACCAAAACCAGGAAAGGATCCTTCGCTGGCCCAGGCAGACGAAGGCTTGCAATTGGGAGGAACACAAAATCAGAGTCTACCAGGACATTGGGATGGACCTGGCAAAGAGCAGAGCAGAATTTAACAAGGCAAAATCAGCCTTGTACAAAAACAAAATTAAATTTGGGATACTGTACCCAGCCACGCTCTGGGTAACATACCAGGGCAAGGAACATTTCTTCACTGGCCCTGCAGAAGCGGGCGATTTCGTCCAAAAGAATGGTCTAGACAGATAGCAAGGGAGACAGCAATAAAGGCAGCACTGACAAGGCAGAGAAAACCCAATGGACAATTTTGTACGGGACACACTAGTGGGAAAGATAGCAGCAGGAGATATGAGTGAGAGGGAGGCCGCCAGGGAGAGAGTCTGGTGGGAAGGGGTGGGGCACAACACCAACGCTGGGCAAGCAAGAGTGAGGAGAGAGGGGGGGGGGGGGGGGGAGAGAGGAAAAGAGAACATCCACAAGGGAAACAAAACAACGGGGGGGGGAGGTGGTGGAGGCTATGGACTGGCTTCAGCAGGTCACTCTTGGAAATGTGATGCCACGAGTAGCCATTTTGGAGGGTCCCTGAACAAGTGACCCTGGTGAAGGAGGCCATTTGGCCCATCGGGTCTGCACCAAACTTCTGAAACACCACTCTTCCCAGGCCCACTCCACCACCCTATCCTCGCAACCCCATAACCCCACATAACTTACTAAGGGGCAATTTAGTATGGCCAATCCATCTAACTTGCAGATCTTTGGACTGTGGGAGGAAAACGGAGGAAACCCAAACAGACACGGGAGGAAGTGCAGATTCTTCACAGTCATCCAAGGGAAGAATTGAGAAGGTGAAGAGAGTGGAGGATGGCTGACGCAGCACAGCGATCAGCTCACCTCGATGGGGTCTGAGCTGCGGAGGGTGGTCGAGGCCAAAAAGGGGCTTCGAGCAAAGCTGGAGGACCTGGGGAACAGGTCGAGGCAGAGAAATTTGAGGATTGTGGGTTTTCCCGAGGGGATGGAGGGCTCGAGGCCAACGGAATACTTCGCCAAGATGATGGCGGACTTAATGTGGGAGGGAGAGGTGCTCTCCTGGTATGAACTGGATCAAGCCCATCGGTCGCTGTGGCCCAAGCCAAAGTTAAATGAGCCGCAGTGATCGTCTGCTTCCACAAGTACCACATGAAGGAGAAGGTTTTGAACTGATTGAAGCAGAAGCGGGAGGTGCAGTGGGCTGGTGCTGGAGTTTGCATATACCAGGACTTGGCGGTGGAGTTGGCAAAGAGGCTTTCGGCGAAGCTAAGACGTCATTATACAACAGCGAGGTACAATTTGGTTTGGTGTATCCAACGAAGCTGAGGGTGACCTACAATGTCAGAGATTTCTACATCGATATGGTGGAGGCGTTCGTGAAGGCAGAAGGTTTGTGACAGAAGTGAAGACAGGTACTAAAGAGGGGTTGTGAACTGTGAATGGGGAGTTGAGAGCGTGTATAAATGTTTTATTTTTTGATATACATTGTTCTTTATTTACTTCATGCTGTAAAAGAGTTTTAAGTTTTTTGAATGTCATTCTTGTTGCAACGGTTTTATGTTATTTTATTGAGATGTTTGTGTTTGGTTGTTTTTTTCATGGGAGAGGGCGGGAGGGGAGGGGAAAGCCTTGGATGGGGGCCCCCGTGCTAGCTAACAAGTCGGCTAGTGAACGGAGTTGAGGTGGGGGGAGGGGCTGCGGACATTGGAGTCTGGCGAGGATGTTTCGATGGGCCTAAGAGTTGTGAAAGGGCGGAGAGGGGAGCGATACTGGGTGAGGGTTCTTCGAGGGGAATTGCAGGGCGGGATTCTGTGAGAGGGGTTTGGATGTTAACAATGAATAGGGGTGGGTCAGGTTCATGGGGCAGGGCCCAGTGTTATGATGGTGGTGGATAAGAAGGGTGTGATGAGAGAATCCCGGTTGGGATAGTTACGTGAGGGGGTTGGGTGGCCCAGTTAAGAGATCATGGGTGCTGATGCATCTGAAAGGTTTGAAGGCCAATGTGGAAATGCACGCCTGTGGCTGAAGGACCAGGTGAGGCTTAGGAAGGGTTGAGTTAGCCAAGTGTTTCATTTGGGATTTGATGGTAGAGCTCAAGGGATAACGGTCCTGGTTAGCAAAAGAGTACGGTTCCAGATGGAGAAAGTGGTGGCAGACCAGGGAGGCAGGCATGTAATAGTGTAATAGTGTAATGTAATAGTGACAGGGGCATGGAGGGAAGGTTAGTGGCGCTGGTAAGCCTGTATAGTCCCAACTGGGATGATGTAGGATTTGTGAAGGTGTGTGGGGCCATCCCCGGCTTGGATTCATACAAACTGATAGTGAGTGGAGACTGGAACTTGGTGCAGGAGCCGAGATTGCACAGGTCCTCCTGACGTGGGAGGGGAGGGTGTTGTCTGGACTAATGGTGGAAATGGAAGGGGTGGACCCTTGGAGGTTTCTGCACCCAGGGGAACGGGAATACTCATTTTTTTCTCCTCAGTCCACAAGGTTTATTCACAAATTGACTTTTTTGTGGTGGGGAAGGCACCGTTGGCTGGGGTTAAGGGGTCGGAGTACTCAGCAATTGCGATATCGGATCATGCGCCGCATTGGGTGGATATAGTGTTGGAGAGGGGGGGCAGTGCAGAGCCGAGTGGAGATTAGATGTAGGATTGTTGGGGGACCATGGGTTCTGTGATAAGATTGGGAAAGTAATCGAGGAATATATGGGGTTCAATTGTACGGGGGAGGTCTCACAGGTAGTGGTTTGAGAAGCTCTAAAGGCAGTGGTGGTGGGGGGGGGGGGGAAGAGGGGGGTTGATCTTGTTTGAGGCAAAGGTGAATAAGGAGGAGAGGGTGAAGCATCAAAGGGTAATAGATGAGATGTTGGAGGTACTCGGGAGCTATGCAGAAGACAGGGACCAGTGAAGTTGGAAAAAAGGAAGGAGTTACAGGCGAGTTTTGATCGGCTGTCCACAAGGAACGCACTGTGCCTATTGAGGCGGGCAAGGGGAGCAGTTTATGAATATGGAGAGAAAGCAGGGATGTTGGCATGTTGGTAGGCTAGCTTCGGAGGGAGGCAGCAGCGAGGTCATTTGTTCAAGTGCGGGATAGGGCATGGAAGTTGGTGGTGACAGATTAATAAGGTGTTTGAGGTTCACGAGAGATTATATAGTGTGGCCATCTAAAATGGCCGCCCGCAAAGGATAATGGGAATTATGGTTGGGACACAGACGGTACACAGCCCCTGTGTATTGTGCAGAGGGAATCCAGACCTAACTGAAACTCACACCTGCTAATGGTCAATCATCGATTTCCCCAGGACAATGGGACACAGATCGAAACATAGCAGCAGTAGCAGACTCGGGGCACCTATTTACCCTATTTGGGAGTGCATACGTGCTTTGGACAATATCAGCTAGGACCCGCCCAGCCATCGAGGTACCCGCCCTTAATTGGGCAGAATCGATTAGGGCGATCGAAACCCTATCGATCCATTGGATCCCGAGTTGGGACCGCCCAAAAGTGCCTGAAAGATCGGAGGATAAGAAGAACTGCGCAACCAGTATTCGGCCTCTTTTGGGACCAGCCTCTGCCCCGACCAACTGCAGCACATCGAACAGCCAAGTTCAAGGACCCGCGATCGCTACCTGAAGGACGAGCCGCAGCCGAGACGAACCTGACGACTTCCAGCCGCCACACGTGAGGATCCAGATAAAGGCCTTATCTAACCTACACAGAGTTGGTCACTTGGAAGATAAGTAAAAGGTCATTTTAGTTGTTAGGTGTAGTTTAATAAGTAGCCGCGCGTAGATTATTACGCATAGAACCAAGCCAGTGTTTAATAATAAACTAGAATTGAACTAAAATACTGGTTGTGTGGTCATTTGTCCAATACAAGGAACGTACTCGCTTCTTGTGGTTCAGATAAAAGAGCAACATTTACTGGCGACTGGTGCGACTCAACTAGAAGTCACTTTGTTACTCCGAGAGGAGTCCACAACTTTGGATTAAAATTGGAAAAAGGAAAAATGAACCACAAGCTTAAGTTTCATATTGGCCAAATAACCAAATTTAGGAAGTGTGCACTAACAGCATGCGTAACTAACAGGGAAGGATAGGGTAACGTCTGCAGGCTTGCACGCAAATCCAGAGGGATTGTGAACCGGAATATAGCCATCAGCCGTACCCGATGTTCGATTGACTCCCTATTCCCCCTGTTCCAAATTAAATTAGTGAAGAGATGGCAGCACAATTGTTAGAGAAGGCGATGAATCCGCAGCAGCAAGTCAGGTCCAGGGAAGATAGAACAAACTTGGTGGGAAGATTTGTGCAACATTTACAAGAAAAATGCGACAAAGTTTAAGAAGCCAATGACGATAGTGTGCTGCTTGGCTCAGTTAAGAGGAACTGAGGAGGCCATGGAGGCACTCTGTGGTCATCTAATAGGGAAGAAGGAGGAGAATAAGAAAAATGATGAGAAATTCCAAGAGATGTTAGCCGCTAAGGATACGGAAATCGCGGATATTAAACGCGTCCACCAGTCCAGTATAATCCATTTTAGCAGCTTCCAGACCCAGTACGACAAGGCCCACCAGGACACACAATGTGCTATCTTGGTAAGAGAGAAGAATGAATAAAAGTCACTCAGCTAACAGACAAATGTGCCAATTTACAGGCAGCTTTAAGAGCGCTCCACCAGTCCACTAAGGAGCAAAGGCAAAGTAATGCTGACCACCCCAAGTGCCTGCGAGAGATAGGAAGTTTACAGACGCTACTTTTGGTTCAAAATGGATTTATGTGTGCCTTCAGGACAGCAGGGACAGAGGAGGAAGAGATGGCTGATTGGGGATAGTTACAGGAAAGCGTGCAAATGTATGTAGACGGAACCGAAAGTCGAAAGCAAGCACCATCCATCCCAGCAAGAACTGCACCAGCCGTACCAGCGGCCCGGTTGCACAGGTCACCCCAACCCCAGCGAGTAGTGAAGCTGCCGCGGCACCTATGAATCCCGTCACTACGGAAAGAAAAATAGGGAATACTCCAGGCCCCGCTATGACCTACACCACCCCCCTAACGGTAACCCGTTAAGGGACGTGTGTAACAAAATCACCACGTTTGAGCCCACTGCAGACCTGCATAACTTCTTTGAAGAAGTGCATCAACAGGAGGTTATGTACGGTCTAGACGAAAGATAAGAGGTGAAATTAATAATGATGAGTCTTGGCCAATCCATTCAATCAGCTCTATCTGAACCCCAAAATGTAGGATGGGGAACCCTAGACGAAATGAAGCAGGGTAGCATGGTGGTTAGCATAAATGCTTCACAGCTCCAGGGTCCCAGGTTCGATTCCCGGCTGGGTCACTGTCTGTGTGGAGTCTGCATGTCCTCCCCCTGTGTGCGTGGGTTTCCTCCGGGTGCTCCGGTTTCCTCCCACAGTCCAAAGATGTGCGGGTTAGGTGGATTGGCCATGCTAAATTGCCCGTAGTGTCCTACAAAAAGTAAGGTTAAGGGGGGGTTGTTGGGTTACGGGTATAGAGTGGATACGTGGGTTTGAGTAGGGTGATCATGGCTCGGCACAACATTGAGGGCCGAAGGGCCTGTTCTGTGCTGTACTGTTCTATGTTCTATGTTAATTGGGGGGGGTGGGGGGTTGTTGGGTTACTGGTATAGGGTGGATGCGTTGACTTGAGTAGGGTAATCATTGCTCGGCACAACATCGAGGGCCGAACGGCCTGTTCTGTGCTGTACTGTTCTATTCTATACTAGCCGCTGTCGGTTAGAATAAAGGGGACCTAGTAGATGGCTTGAACAAACGTAGACAGAGGAGAGACTTCCGGTGGCATGGGCGCGCAGGACGGCCGCAGCGCGAAGAGCTCCCGCCGGTGGCCACAAGTCGCGGTGATCTCGGGGAAGTCCCCGAGTTTCGACGCACCCCCCGATTACCGTCGGCCTTTGGGGCCGTCGCGAGCAGCCAGCGGGGCCGGTTTAAAAACCGGTGAAGAACCCCGCGCAGGTGTTGGGGGGCGGGGGCTGAGGTCCTGGGCCCAGCGCGGCGTCGGGGCCAGAGCTACGAGAAGGCCGAGGAGGGAGGCCCGAGTCCAGGGCACCATGTAAGAGCAGTGTCCCACAACGGATGGCTCCCACCTAGGCGGAAGAAAGAAGGCTGGAACCTGGTCCCAGAGGAGTTCTGGATGAGTACAGAGGGGAAAGAAAGAAAGGTGGAAGATTTAAAGAAATTTAAAGAAGTTTGGTGAAGTTTTTTTTCCTTCCCCCTTGTCTTTAAAAAAAAGAATAATTCAGATTGATGAAGGACAGAAGGGTGGAGGGAGCGAGAGGAGAAGAGAAAGAGAGTGAAAAACAATAAATTGCTTAAGGATGCGAAAAGCAGCGTCGAAGAAAGGAGGAAATGCGGGGTCGCCGCTTGAGGAGAAGACGAATAAAAGAGGTGAAAGGATGGCCGAAGCCGAACTGCAAAGCGGGGCTGCACTATTTACGGCGGAGAAGATGACCGAGGTGATGGCGGGGGAGCTGGAAAGACAGTTTGCGAGGCACATGGAGGCCTGGAAAAAGGAGACAGCGGCCGCATTGAAGTTACTGGTGGAGGAGGCAATCGCTCCGATAATTGCCCTGTTGAAGGTGGCGGTGGCAAAGGCATTGGCCGAGGTGAGAGAGCAGGGCGAGAAGATGAAGGAAGTGGAGGAAGCCATGTCACGACACAGCGACCAGGTCACCTCGATGGGAAATGAGTTGCGGAGGGCTGTGGAGATTAATAGAGGTCTCCGAGCAAAGCTGGAAGACTTGGAAAACCGCTCAAGGCGGCATAATTTGAGAATTGTGGGCTTGCCCGAAGGAACAGAGGGCCCAAGGCCAACACAATACTTCGCTAAGAAGTTGGCGGAGCTGATGGGGGAGGGTGACAGCCCCTCCCAGTACGAGGTAGACCAAGCCACTCGGTCATTAAGGCCGAAGCCCAAAGTGAACGAGCCACCAAGGGCAGTAATTATCTGCTTCCATAAGTTTTTCATGAAGGAGAAGGTATTAAACTGGTACTACAGTCCAGATCTACCAGGACCTGACGGTGGAGTTGGCAAAAAGACGAGCGGCGTTTGGGCGAGTGAAGGCGACGTTGTACAAGAAGGGGGTACAGTTTGGTATGGTGTACCCAGCGAGGTTGAGGGTAACGTAGAACGGCAAAGACTTTTATTTTGAGACAGCGGATGCGGCTGAGGCGTTCGTGAAGGCAGAAGGCTTGGGACAGACATGAAGAGCGGAGCTGGAAGAGAGACTGTGGACTGTATTTGAACAGCCAGAAAATGTATAAATGTTATAACTTTCTTTTTACGGATTTGTATTGTATTCTACTTCTCTTTGTATTGTTATAGAGTTTAAGTTAATGGTGGGTTGATGGGCGCTCTGTGTTGCGACGGTTAAATGTTATGTTAGTGAATTGTATGGGTTGGATTGTTGGGTTTGGTTTTTTTTTTCTCTGGGACTAGGTGGAAGGGGATGATATGTCTTGGCGGGGGGGGGAGCCACCCGCACTAGCTAGCTAAAGTCAGTCAGCTAGTGAACGGAGGTGAGAGGAGAGGAGGGCTGCGGACATTGGAGCCTGGATAGCAGGCGTCAATGGGCCTACGAGGCGAGCAAGAGAGAGGGGGGAGGAAGGGTTGGATGCTGGGGGATGTTGTTTCTGGGGGAAAGGTAGGGGGGGTTTTCGGAAGGGGGGGGAAGGGGTTCGATGTTAACAATGGACAGGGGCGGGTCAGGCTTATGGGGCAGGGCCGGCGGTATGTTGATGGTGGATAAGAAAGGTAGGGGGGGGTGAGAGACCCCCAGTAAGGATAGATACGTGGAACGTGAGAGGGCGAGGAGGTCCGGTCAAGGGTGCTTGCGCATCTTAAAAGTCTGAAAGCCGATGTGGCAATGCTGCAGGAGACTCACTTGAGGGTGAAGGACAAGGTGAGCCTTAAAAAGGGCTGGGTTAGCCAAGTGTTTCACTCTGGATTTGAGGGAAAGGCTCGAGGGGTAGCAGTGCTGGTCAGCAAAAGGGTACGCTTCCAGATGGAGAAGGTAGTGGCAGATCAGGGGGGTAGATATGTAATTGTGGCCGGGGCGCTGGACGGGAGATTAGTGGCGCTGATAAGTGTATGCGGTCCCGACTGGGACGGTGCAGGATGTGCGAGGAAGGTGTTTGGAGCCATTCCTGACTTGGACACACACGAGCTGATTGTGGGGGGGTGACTGGAACCTAGTGCAGGAGCCAAGGTTGGATAGATCACGACCGCGCTCGCTGGTCCCATCAGGGGGGGCAAAGGCGCTAGCTGGGCTAATGGTGGAAATGGGAGGGGTGGACCCTTGGAGGTTCCTGCACCCAGGGGAACGGGAATACTCGTTTTTCTCAGCAGTCCATAGGGTATACTCGCGGATTGACTTTTTTGTGGTGGGAAAGGCTTTGGTGGCTGGAGTCAAGGGGTCGGAATACTCTGCAATTCCTGTGTCAGATCACGCGCCACATTGGGTGGATATGGTGCTGGAGAAGGGGGTAGTGCAGAGGCCGGGGTGGAAACTGGATGTGGGGCTTTTGGGGACCAAGTATTGTGAAAAGATTGAAAAGGTAATTAAGGAATATGTAAGATTCAACTGTACGGGTGAGGTGTCAATGGCAGTCAACTGGGAGGCTCTAAAGGCGGTAGTGAGGGGTGAGGTAATTTTGTTTAAGGCAAGGGTGGACAAAGAGGGGAGGTTGGAGCGGCAGAGGCTAATAGATGAGATGTTGGAGGCAGACAGGAGTTATGCGGAGGATGGGGACCCAGCGATGCTGGGAAGGAGGAAGGAACTACAGGCGAGCTTCAACTGACTATCCACCAGGAAGGCGGTGCGCCAACTGACGTGAGCGAGGGGTGCAGTTTATGAACATGGAGACAAGGCGTATGTTAGCAGGTCAGCTCCGGAGGGAGGCAGCAGCAAGGGAAATTCTTCAGGTAAGGGATAGGGCCGGGAAGTTGGTGGTGGCTCCGGAGCTGATTAACAAGGTTTTTGAGGAATTCTACGAGAGGTTGTACAGGTCTGAGCCACCCGGTGGTGACCGTGAGATGCTGGAATTTCTGGATGGGTTGGAGTACCCGAGACTAGGGGAGGGAGACAAGGCTACATTAGAAGGAGCAATACTGGAGCAGGAGATAAAAGACGCGATTGGGAGGATGCAGTTGGGGAAGGTGGCAGAGCCGGATGGGTTTCCGGTGGAATATTATAAAAAATTTAAGGATAAGTTGGCACCCCTGATGGTAGGGATGTTTGAAGAGGCGATAGGGAAGGGAGTGCTGCCGCAAACCTTGGGGCAGACATCGATTTCACTGTTGCTTAAAAAGGATAAGGATCCGACGGAGTGTGGGTCGTATCGGCCCATTTCACTTCTTAATGTGGACACAAAGGTATTGGCAAAAGTACTGGTGGGTAGGCTGGAGGGGTGCCTCCCGAAGATGATAGGTGAGGATCAGACAGGGTTCGTGAAAGGGAGGCAGCTGTTTTCGAATATTAGGAGGGTCTTGAACGTCGTTATGGCACCGGCGGAAGGGAAGGAAACAGAGGTGGTGGTGGCACTGGACGCCGAGAAGGCGTTTGATCGGGTGGAATGGGGGTACCTGATGGCAGTGCTGGAACGGTTTGGGATTGGACCACGATTTGTGAACAGGGCAAAATGATCATATAAGGAGCCGAAGGAGAGTGTCCGCACAAACAATATCAGTTCGAGATACTTCTCTCTCCACCGTGGGACGAGGCAGGGATGTCCTATGTCCCCCCTGCTGTTTGCGCTTGCCGATTGAGCCGTTGGCCACCGCATTAAGAAGTTCGGGAGCATGGAAAGGGATAGTGAGGGGGGGGATAGAGCATAGAGTGTCCTTGTATGCCGACGACTTGCTGCTGTATGTGTCGGAGCCGAGTGCGTTGATAGGAGGAATATTGGAGTTGCTGCAGGTATTTGGGTCTTTCTCTGGGTACAAGCTGAACTTGGACAAGAGTGAGTATTTCGTGGTGTCTCAAACGGGGATGGGGGCAGGAGTGGTGGGGCTGTCATTCCGTAGGGCAGGGACTCACTTTAGGTATTTGGGGGTGCAGGTTGCCCGGGAGTGGGGAAGGCTTCGCAGATACAACATCACTAGTTTGGTGGGGAGAGTGAAAGCCGACCTGGCGAGGTGGGGTGCAGGCGGTTAAAATGAATGTGTTGCCGCGATTTCTGTTTATTTTTCAATGCCTACCGATTTTCCTGCCAGTCTTTTTTCAGGGAGATTGAGGGGAGGATTACCTCGTTTATATGGGGAGGGAAGGTGGCCAGAGTGAGGAAGGTGCTGCTACAGAGGGGAAGGCAGGCAGGGGGTTTGGGTCTCCCGAACCTGATATACAACTACTGGGCGGCGATTGTGGAGAAGGTGCGGAGCTGGGTCAGAGGGGTTGATTCCCAGTGGGTCAGAATGGAGGAGAGGTCGTGCAGGGGGTCGGGGCTGAAGGCACTAGCAACTGCCCATCTCCCGATAACTCCGGGGAAATACTCATGGAGTCCGGTAAGAATAGCTTAATTGAAAATCTGGAGGCAGTTTCGGCAACACTTCAGGTTGGGGGCAGGGTCGAGGGAAATGCCAATCCGGGAGAGTCACAGATTTGAGCCAGGGAGCTGGGACGGAAGCTTTCGGAAATGGGAAGAGAAGGGGATTAAGACTCTAAAAGATTTGTTTCCTCGGGGTCGATTTGCAGGATTGAGCGAGCTGGAAGCGAAGTATGGGCTGGAGCAGGGAGAAGTGTTTAGGTATGTGCAGGCTTGGGACTTTGCCAAGAAGGAGATACAGAGCTTCCCGAAGGAACCGGCCTCCACATTGTAGGAGGAAGTGCTGGCGGCAAGTGGACTGGAGAAGGGGACAGTGTCAGCGGTATACAGAGCTATGTTGGAAAAGGATAAGGCACCATTGGAGGGGATCAAAGCGAAGTGGGAGGAAGAATTGGGAGAGGTTATAGAGGAGGGAGTCTGGTGTGAGGTGCTCCGGAGAGTGAATGCCTCCACCTCGTGTGCGAGGTTGGGGCTGATACAGCTGAAGGTGGTGTACAGGGCACACCTCACCAGGGCGAGGATGAGCCGATTCTTTGAAGGGGTAGAATATGTGTCTGAACGTTGCCTGGAAGGAGGTGTTTAGGGTACTTTCCAAGGTGATGCATGTGAAGCTAGACCCGGGTCCCCGGGAGGCCATATTCGGGGTGTCGGATCAGCCAGGGTTGGAAACAGCGGCAGATATGGAGTGGCAGATGGGGCAGCACGGTAGCATTGTGGATAGCACAATCGCTTCAGAGCTCCAGGATCCCAGGTTCGATTCCGGCTTGGGTCACTGTCTGTGCGGAGTCTACATATCCTCCCCGTGTGTGCGTGGGTTTCCTCCGGGTGCTCCGGTTTCCTCCCACAGTCCAAAGATGTGCAGGTTAGGTGGATTGGCCATGATAAATTGCCCTTAGTGTCCAAAATTGCACTTAGTATTGGGTGGGATTACTGGGTTATGGGGCTAGGGTGGAGTTGTTGACCTTGGGTAGGATGCTCTTTCCAAGAGCCGGTGCAGACTCGATGGGCTGAATGGCCTCCTTCTGCACTGTAAATTCTATAATTCTATGATATCATAGCCTTCGCCTCGTTGATCGCCCAAAGGCGGATCCTGCGGGGATGGAGAGCGGCCACTCCACCCTGTGCCCTGGCGTGGCGAGGGGACCTGTTGGAATACTTGACCCTTGAGAAGGTTAAGTTCGAACTGAGGGGAAGCTCAGAGGAGTTCTACAAGTCATGGGCACTATTTATTATGCACTGTCAAGAACTGGATAACATCGAACATTAGTTTGGGCGGGGGGGGGAATGGTGGGTGGGGTGCGGGGGGAGGGGGGCTATGTATGTTGAAGATGGCTATGGGTAATCCCTGATTCATTTTTTTTTTCTTTGTCATTTGGTTATGTTAACGTGCGGGCTGATGTCTGGGCATGGTGGGAGGATGGGCTTGTTGTTACTGTTATGGGGTTTGAGATATTTGTTGTTGGTTATTGATTGTTGTTGGATGTAAATTCGGGAGACAAATTGTGAAAAAGGAGGAGAATAAAAATATATATTTTTTTTAATGTAGACGAGGAAAGCAGAGCATCCGACTGACTTTGCCGGTCGCCTCTGGATACATTTCAAGGTAGTATTTGGGGATTTAAACCGCACTAACCTAGATGCTGAAGACACTACTAAATGGTCCCGCACTTTAGTTTTGCATGCCTCAGAAACAGGTAGAAAGGCTTGCACAAACTACGACCCAGCAGAGTAGACGCAAAACGAAGCATGGGTACTTAGGCGTCTATCTGGGGCATGGGAACAGTCGCTGCAGGAACAAATACAATGGAATGGCTCAGAAGGTACCATGCACCTGTAGTGATATGTATCACTGTATATACACAAGGGGTTAATGTAAATACACTACAACTAAGTAACGACTAGAGGGAGCATCAGAGATGTATATATACATAGACAAACAGGAAGTCAACGCACTCTTCACAGGAACGGCAGCTGGTGAGCAGGAGACAGACTGGCAGTTCAGATGTAACATAGTATAAGCGCTGGAGAGAGAACAAACCCATAAAAATAAAGTATCTATTTCAACTGTAAGACTACGAGCTTTATTCAGAAACAAGGAATAATACGGCACCCAGTTAGGATTAGTCAGGAACCCGCATGGATAAATGAGGGCAGAGGAGAGGAACAATATCCAAGGGAACAATACCCCAGAAAGCAATACACCAAAGCACCAGGTCTATCCCACGCGCCCTGAGGGTCATGTTACAATTGTGGACAATCGGGACACTTCGCCCGCGAATGTAGACAGAATCCGGCACCTTATAACCGATACCAAAGACCACAGGGACACCCTAACCCACCGCCAAGAAACAATAGGCCCGACCACGATCTCCACCCACGCCAGCTAGAAGGCAACGCTCGCCCCATGCATACCATAAATGCTCGCACAGATGATCTGGCCTATAACTCCCTCAACTGATGGTGTCCAGCATCCCCAACGTGGATCTGTGGAGCTGGGATAATGTCGGAAGACCAGTAGACACAAGCAAAGTTCGGGGTCAGTCGGTCGATTTTCTCTGCGACACAGGAGGCTCCCGGACCACGCTAAATTCGTCCACCCCATTCATCGAAATCCCCTGGCCAATTACAGACACCATCACACTAAGCGGATTTACTGGGCACATGCAGGAAGGGTACATTACAGACCCTATACCTGTCCACCTGGGAACCATAGCCACTAATCACCCTGTTGTTCTAGTCGAACTACTCCCAACCGCAGAGCATGTTTTAGGAATGGATTTTATGAATGCTAATCATCTCTCATTTGACCCCGTAAATAGGTGTGTATGGCAGATGTCTACAATAACAAGAGCCCCTGTAACCTATCAGTAGGCGATTATGTAAATAGAATCTGCTCAGTGGGAGAGAATTGTTTCGATCCTTCAGCAATTAGCACTGACACGACCATCAGGGCGGTGCTCAACAAACACAAAAATGTCTTTGCTACGCACAAGTACGATTGCGGGCAAATATCAGGAGACGTTATGATTTCAGGCCCAGATCCTAAACTGCAGAAACAGTACGGCTTTCCCCAGCAGGCTGAGAACAAAATTTCCAAGGTAATAAGCAGTTTACTACAACAAAGCAACAATACTCCGATTTGGCCAGTCAGAAAGCGTTATAGCTCATGGCGCCTCACAACTGATTACCGCGAGTTGAATAAAGGTAACCACTTTAACAGCCCCCACCGTTGCCACGAGTCCCACGACCATTCTTAAATAGGGAATGCAAGCAAAATATTTCACCATGCTAGATATTAGCAATGGTTTCTGGTCCATTCCTTTAGACCGAACTTGCCAATACAAATTTGCTTTTAAGTTCCAATGTCAGCAGTACACGTGGGCATGTCACCCACAAAGTTTCCACAACTCCCTCTCCATTTTCCGTAGACAAGTAGCCGCTGGTCTTTCCAAATTCTCCCGCCCCAAATGCCTTGTACAATATGTAGATGACCTGCTCCTGAAAATTGACACCAAGGTGAGCGTGTGGCTCTGCTAGCCAAACTGCTAGCCCTGCTCCATTCCATCGGATGCAAGGTAAACCCCAAGAAAGCCCAAATAATGAGGGAGAAGGTACTCTATTTAGGGACAATTATCACCCATGGTAAAAGGGAGATTGAGCAAAAGCGCATGGACACCATCATAAAATTGCTCCTGCCCGGGGGCAGCACAGTAGCACAGTGGGCAGCACAGTGGCACAAGTGGATAGCATTGTGGCTTCACAGCGCCAGGGTCCCAAATTCGATTCCCCGCTGGGTCACAGTCTGTGCGGAGTCTGCACGTTTTCCCCCGTGTCTGCGTGGGTTTCCTCAGGGTGCTCCAATTTCTCCCACAGTCCAAAGACGTGCAGGTTAGATGGATTGGCCGTGATAAATTGCCCTTAGTGACCAAAAAGGTTAGAAGGGGTTATTGGATTACAAGGATAGGGTGGAACTGAGGGCTTGAGTAGGTCGATGCAGACTCGATGAGCCGAATGGCCTCCTTCTGCACTGTATGTTCTATGTTCTATGCCCCGTAATGTAAGTACACTCCGTTCAATTCCTAGGTTTGGTAGGATATTGCAGGAATCACATTGATAGTTTCGACACCTACTTACAGTCTTTTGAGCAGTTCAATATTTTGCATACATTACGGGCCTGAATCCAGTCACGATTTTCACCGAACACACGCCAACTCAAAACTTCTGTTAGATGGTAGAGTTAAGGAAGGTTCAGTTAGCCAGGTCAGAGCAGTGCGCTGGACCCTACTATTGCAAGGCAGGGACATCTCGGTAAATCGCACGAAGGTCCCCACATTTTTAGCAAACAATTTAAAATATGCAGGAACCCCACAAATGCCAAATCATTACAGCCAAACACCACACAGGACCCTTTATTCCCAAGTCACTATGGCAACGAGCAGACAGCAAGAAACCAGATTCCCAACACTCAGGGGACACATTTAAAATCTACGTGGATGGCTCCTCCACAATGGAAGATGGTGTTCGGATAACTGGGTGGCGGTGGTAGTGGAACCTGTGCGTGCCAGGTCCCGGAGGGAGACCATATCCTGTCGGCCGTCGGAGTGTTTGATGTATGCGTACTGTGGGTTGAAGTGTAGGAACCGGACCATCCCGACCAGGGGGTCGGACTTATGGCTCCTGACATGCTTGCGGAGCAGGACGGGCCCCGGTGTCTTCAGCCAGGACGGAAGCGAGGCCCCTGAGGTGGAATTCCTGGGGAAAACAAATAGGCGGTCATGAGGGGTTTGCGGCCGTGCAAAGTAGGGACCTAATAGAGTGACTGCGTTGGGGAGGACCTCCTGCCAGTGGGAGACCGGGAGACACCTGGACCGCAGGGCCAGCAGGACGGTCTTCCAGACCGTACCGTTCTCCCTCTCAACCTGAGCGTTACCCCGGGGGTTATAACTGGTCGTCCTGCTAGAGGCGATGCCCCTGCTAAGCAGGAATTGACGCAGCTCATCGCTCATAAAGGAGGACCCCCGGTCGCTGTGGATGTACGCGGGGTAACTGAACAGGGAGAAAATGGAGTGGAGGGCTTTGATGATGGTTGTCGTGGTCATGTCGGGGCAGGGGATGGCGAACGGGAAGCGGGAGTATTCGTCAATCACATTTAAGAAATACGTGTTGCGGTTGTTAGAGGGGAGGGGACCTTTGAAGTCCATGCTGAGACGTTTAAAGGGGCGGGAAGCCTTTACCAGATGCGCCTGCTCGGGGTGGTAAAAGTGCGGTTTGCACTCTGCGCAAATGTGGCATTCCCTGGTCACAGTCCTGACCTCCTCGATGGAGTAGGGCAGGTTGCGGGTCTTAATGAAATGAAAGAAGCGGGTTACCCCTGGATGGCAGAGGTCCGCGTGGAGGGTGCGGAGGCGGTCCACCTGTGCGTTGGCGCAGGTACCGCGGGACAGGGCATCAGGAGGCTCGTTGAGCTTCCCAGGATGATACAAGATAAAGTAGTTGTACGTGGACAACTCGATCCGCCAACGCAAGATCTTGTCGTTCTTTATCTTGCCCCTCTGTGCATTATCAAACATAAAGGCCACTGACCGTTGGTCTGTGAGGAGGGTGAACCTCCTGCCGGCCAGATAGTGCCTCCAATGTCGCACAGCTTCTATGGCCTGTGCCTCCTTTTCCACTGAGGAATGGCGGATTTCGGAAGCGTGGAGAGTCCAGGAGAAGAAGGCCACGGGTCTCTCCGCTTGGTCGATGGTGGCCGCCAGAGCTACATCAGACGCATCGCTCTCGACCTGGAATGGGAGGGACTCATCGATAGCGCGCATCGTGGCCTTTGTGATATCCGCTTTGATGCGGCTAAAGGCCTGGCGGGCCTCCATCGACAGGGGGAACGTGTTGGACTGGATGAGAGGACGGGACCCACTGGGCATAATAGGAAAAGAAGCCCAGACAGCGTTTGAGGGCTTTGAGGGAGTTGGGGAGGGGAAGTTCCATTAGGGGGCGCATGCGTTCAGGATCGGGGCCTATCACTCCGTTACGCACTACGTAGCCGAGGATGGCTAGACGGTCGGTGCTGAACACGAACTTATCCTTATTGTAAGTGAGGTTAAGGAGTTTTGCGGTACGGAGGAATTTGCGGAGGTTGATGTCGTGGTCCTGCTGGTCATGGCCACAGATGTTGACATTTTCGAGATACGGGAAGGTTGCCCGTAAACCGTATTGGTTAACCATTCGGTCCATCTCCCTTTGGAAGACAGAGACCCCATTTGTGACACCGAATGGAACCCTTAGAAAGTGGTAGAGGCGCCCATTCGCTTCGAACGCAGTGTACTTTCGGTCACTCGCGCGGATGGGTAGCTGGTGATAGGCGGACTTAAGGTCCACCGTGGAAAAGACTTTGTACTGCCCGATCCTGTTAATCAGGTCGGAGATACGGGGAGAGGATACATGTCTAGCTGCGTAAACCTGTTGATGGTCTGACTGTAGTCAATGACCATCATGTTTTTCTCCCCAGTCCTAACCACCAGCACTTGTGCTCGCCAGGGACTGTTGCTAGCCTCTATGACTCCTTCCTTCAGAAGCCTTTGGACCTCGGACCTGATGAAGGTCCAGTCCTGGGCACTGTACCGTCAGCTCCTGGTGGCGACGGGTTTGCAATCCGGGGTGAGGTTTGCCAACAAGGAAGGGGGGTCGACCTTGAGGGACGAGAGGCTGCATACAGTAAGGGGGGAATAGGGCCGCTGAATTTGAAGGTTAAGCTCTGCCGGTTGCACTGAAAATCCAGTCCTAGGAGTGCCGGTGTGCAGAGACGGGGAAGGACGAGGAGTTTATAGTTTTTAAAAACCCTCCCCTGGACCGTGAGGTCCGCTACGCAGCACCCGGTGATTTGGACTGAGTGCAAACCAGAGGCCAGAGCGATTTTGTGTTTTACTGGGTGAACGGGGAGTGCGCAGCGCCTTACCGTGTCGGGGTGGACAACACTTTCTGTGCTTCCGGAGTCCAGTAGGCAGCTCGTCTCATGACCGTTGAGGAGGATCTGTGTGGTCGCCGTGGAAAGCGTGGGGCCGTGATTGATCCAGTGTCACTGCGGCGAGTCGTGGCAGGAACTCAGAATCGTCATCCATCATGGAGTAGTCACTTGCGGGGTCATCCAGGCTGATCCAAGATGGCGGCGCCCGTTGGCCGCACGTGATGGGGGGTGAACAAGATGGCGGCGCCCAGGGGTCGCACGTGGAGTCGGGGGCCCAAAATGGCGGCGCCCGGGGCTCGCACGTGGCATCGGCGGCCCAAATTGGCGGCGCCTGTGGATCACTCGTGGCGGTGGGGAGTGGAGGCAGCGGTTCCGCAGGCCACACGGGGCCCTAGAGGAGCACGGGGGGACCCGCTGTCGCTGTTCGGGACGGCAGCGACCGATTTTGATTGGCAGATAGCCGCATAGTGGCCCTTCTTGCCGCAGCTTTTACAGGTTGCGGTGCGGGCCGGGCAGCGCGGGTGCTTGGCCTGACCGCAAAAGTAGCAGCGGGGGCCCGTGGGCTTATCGGGGTGTCTCGCAGCACAGGTCTAGGGGGTGTCGGAGTCGACGGGGGTGAGGGGGGGGGTCGCGTGCCACACTGCCCAAGGGCCTGCCGCGCAGCCGGGGGCAAACGCGTGGGCGTTGCGGTCAGCAACCTCCAAGGAGGATGCGAGGTCCGTGCCTCAGCGAGGCTTAAGGTGTCCTTTTCCAGAAGCCTCTGGCGTATCTGGGCTGATTGCATGCCCGCGACGAAGGCGTCCCTGATCAAGAGTTTGGCGTGCTCCGCTGCGGTGACTTGCTGGCAGGCGCAATTTCTCCCCAGGACAATGAGGGCCCAATAGAATTCGTCGAGGGACTCCGGGGAATTGTTGCATCGTAGTCAGGAGGTGCCACGCGTAGACCTGATTCACTGGCCTTATGAAATGTCCCTTCAGCAGATCCATAGCGGCGTCATAGTCCAGTTCATCCTCTATCAGGGAGTAGACGGCAGTGGCCACGCACGAGGGAGAATGTGGAGTTTCTGTTCCCTCATTGGGCGGTTTTCTGCTGTGGCGAGGTAGCTGTTGAAACATGCCAGTCAATGTTTAAACGCTGCTGACGCGTTTGCAGCATGCGGGCTGATGCGGAGGCAGTCTGGCTTGATCCGTAGCTCCATTTCAAAATTCTAGTGTATTAAATTGATGCACCATCAATTGGACTCGAGTCGTGAAGTAGTTCCAAACAACAGGCTTTAATACACTAGATGTGTGCCCGGCAGTAGACGTACAGAGAAAGGCCGACTGCCAGCCGGTACGGGTTCTTTTACCCCACCTCATAGGCGGAGCTACCAACCTCTCAGCCAATCGGCGGGTAGTCACATGACTAGCCTCAGCCAATTGGCAGAGAGGCACATGACTTGCCTGAGCCAATGGGCAGCGAGTCTTCTGCACCAATGGCAGCATGGTTCTAAGGTACCGTAATCTCCCTAGTCATACTACCACACAGGGTATCTGGGGGCTCGTTGAGCTTCCCAGGGCGATATACTATATGTAATTATAAGTGGAGAGTTTGATCCTCCACCTCAAGATCTTATCATTCTTGATTTTGCCCCGCTGCGTATTGTCTAACATGAAGGCTACCGATCGTTGGTCGGTGACGAGGATAAACCACCTACCAGCGAGGTAGTGCCTACAGTGCCGCACGGCGTCCACGATGGCTTGGGCCTCATTTTCGACTGAGCAGTGTCGAATTTCAGAGGTGGTGAGGGTTCGTGAAAAAAACGCTACAGGCCTGCCTGCCTGATTGAGGGGAGCTGCGAGGGTGACCTCTGATGCGGCGCCCTCCACCTGGAAGGGAACGGACTCGTCCACCGCATGCATCACGGCTTTGGCAATATCTGCCTTGATGCAGCTGAAGGCCTGGCGGGCCTCAGCTGCCAGTGGGAAGATGGTGGCCTTGATTAGTGGGCGGGCTTTGTCCGCATAGTTGGGGACCCACTGGACTGAATATGAAAAGAACCCGAGGCACCTTTTCAGGGCCTTGGGACAGTAGGGAAGGGGGAGTTGCAGGAGGGGCCGCAAACGGTCGGGGTCGGGTCCTAGGACCCCGTTTTCCACGATGTAGCCGAGGATGGCTAGTCTGGTCATGCGGAAAACGCATTTCTCCTTGTTGTAAGTGAGGTTAAGGGTTCGGGCAGTTTGGAGAAATCTCTGGAGGTTGGCATCGTGGTCCTGATTATGGCCGCAGATGGTGACGTTGTCCAAGTACGGAAATGTGGCCCGCAGCCTGTACTGGTCTACCATTCGGTCCATCGTTCTTTGGAAAACCGAGACTCCGTTCGTGACGCCAAAGGGGACCCAGAGGAAGTGAAAGAGGCGGACGTCTGCCTCAAAAGCCGTGTAGTGGCGGTCCTCCGGGCGGATTGGGAGCTGGTGGTACGCAGACTTCAGATCCACCGTGGAGAACAACCGGTAGTGTGCAATCTGGTTAACCATGTCTGTGATCTGGGGAAGGGGGTATGCATCGAGGTGCATGTACCTGTTTATGGTTTGGCTATAATCTACAACCATCTGGTTCTTTTCCCCGTTCCTGACGACCACCACCTGGGCTCTGCAGGGGCTATTGCTGGCCTCGATGATTCCCTCCCGCAAGAGTCGTTGGACCTCGGACTTGATAAAAGTCCTGTCCTGGATACTGTACCGCCTGCTTCGGGTGGCGACTGGTTTGCAGTCGGCGGTGAGGTTTACGAAGAGCGGGGGGGGTCAACCTTTAGGGTCGCGAGGCTACATACAGTGAGTGGGGGTAGGGGCCTGCCGAACTTCAGGGTGAGGCTCCTGATGTTACATTGGAAATCCAGTCCCAATAGAAGAGGAGTGCAGAGGTCGGGGAGTACATATAGTTTAAACTTGGCGTACTCGGCGCCCTGTATTGCGAGGGTTGCGGTAGTGCACCCTCGGACCTGCACCGAGTGCGACCCGGAGGCTAGGGAGATCGTTTGATGCGACAGGAAGATTGGGAGCAAGCAGCATCTTACCATGTCTGGATGAATGAATCTCTCTGTGCTCCCAGAGTCGAAGAGGCAGGGCGTTTCGTGACCGTTGCCGGACGGTCATCATAGAGCTCCGGAGGTGTTTGGGTCGCGACTGGTCAAGGGTGACTGCGCTGAGTTGCGGGTAGCCGGGGTAGTCGAAGGTGCTGGGGCGGTCCCAAGATGGCTGTCCCCATTGGTCGCACGTGTCGGGTGGCGTTGCAGTTGGTGGCCAAGATGGTGGCCCCCGTCGGTCGCACATGTCGGGTGGTGAGGAAGATGGTGTCCAAGATGGTGGCCCCCATGAATCGCACGTGGCGAACCGCATGGGTGAGGATGGCCAAGATAGCGGTCCCCCGTGAGTCGTACATGTTGTGCGGGCTTGGAGATGGCTGCCCCCACGGACAATACGAGGCCGATGATGCGTACGGGGAGGGGCGGAGCCGGCAGGCACGCTGCCACTTTGACCTGGCTAGGCAAACTTTAGCAAAATGTCCTTTTCTCCCGCAGTGACTGAAGTTCGCGTTCCAGGCCGGGCAGCGTTGCCTGGGGTGTTGAGCCTGGCCGCAGAAATAACAGGGTAACCCCCCATGGTGAGCGGGCTGCCGCACTGCACAGGCCTGGGGTATTCTTTGGTCGGGGGTCCACGAGGGGGTTGCGTGATCGGACGGGAACACGTTAAGACTTTGGAACGCTACTTCCAGAGAGGAGGCTAATTTTACCGTCTCTTCCAGGTCTAGGGCACCTTTTTCGAGTAGGTGCTGTCTCACGTAGTTGGAACTGACTCCAGCCACGTAGGTGTCCCGGATGGCGAGGTCCATATGTTGAGTGGCCGTGACGGCCTGGTAATTGCAGCTTCGTGCAAGGACTTTGAGGTTGCATAGATGATTCCCCGGGACGCTGGCGGCGAGTGGTGAGGAGATGCCGCGCGTATACCTCGTTCACGGGCCTTACGTAGAGGTGCTCTAGCATCGCGAGAGCGTCTGCGTAGGTGGAGGCTTCCTCGAGTTGAAGAGAGATTCGATTGCTCACCCATGCGTGGAGGAGACTCAGCTTCTGTTCGTCGGAGGTGGAAGGCGAGGAGGAGGCGGTGAGGTAGGCCTTGAAACAGCAGAGCCAGTGCGAAAAAATCTCTTTCGCCTCCACGGCCTGCGAATCGAGTTCCAGTCGGTCAGGTTTGAGGGCCGATTCCATAGTGGCGTTGTAGTTGATTAAATTGATGCGACCATCAACTCACACGAAACCAGGAGTAGAAGTAAACTGTGGCTTTAATCAACTAGAACAGTGCCTGCCTGTGACTGGTCAGCTCGTGGGAGCCACCTACAGGGCGACTGCTCTTTATACTTCCCCTCAAGAGGTGGAGTCAGGGGCGGAGCCCTCACAGCAGCATGCTACATTATAGGGAGTACCATACAATGGTCCATAGATGGAGCCCACATGAGCAACAGCGTAATACAGATAATCATATGGCGAATTGTTACAGCAATACTTTCACCACAATATATGGAAGATTCACAGGGACGTTCACTGTAAGAAATAGCTTTAAAATTGCCAGGATATCTAGGAGCCCAAGCAGCAGAACTTGCAGCCATAGCTTATGTAATCATCCACCCGGAGTCTTTCCCAATGCCTGCGGACATACACTCAAGACAGCATTTATGTCTGCAATAGTTTGACCGAATTCTTCCTCCTATGGGAAGCTCATGGTTTTGTGTCGGCCAACAGTAAACCACTACCTTTGGCCCCTTTACTGAAACACAGCCTTAAAGAAGCCACCAGCCGCACATACAGCATAATTAAAGTGAAAAGTCATCACCGCACCGTCCCACCCGGTAACTGCAAGGCAGACGCCTTAGCTAAAGCTGGAGCCCGCATTGGTCACTTCTGGCAGCCACCTAAAGACGAGCAAATGCATGCAATCCAGGTATCCCAACCAACATCGCGGACCTATCCCAAGCCCAGGCTGCAGACGAATCCCTCAAACAAATTTTCAACGGTACCTACCCAACCCCTTATGATAAATGGAAGGATACACTCACTATACATGACGGCATAGTACTAAAGGCAAGGGTTTATGTGGTCCCCACCGAGGTCAGTAATCAGCTAATAAACCAGATCCATGACGGTCACGGACATCAGGGGATAGACACTACCATTGCCCATTTATAAACTTTGTGCTGGTGGCCTGAATTGAAGAGCGACGTCACCCATTATGTTGCGAACTGCCTCATTTACGCCCAAAACAATCTCGATGGTTATGCAAAAAAGGGACAATTAAGACACAGGCGTCCTGTAGAAGGCCACTGGGCAAACCTGCAAATTGATTACATTGGACCCGTCCTACCCTGCAGAAATGGTTTAAAATATGTTCTGGTCGTCATCGATACCTTTACTAAATGGGTCGAAGCCTTTCCCACCCGCTCCAACACAGCAAAAGCTACAGCTAAAATTCTGACCCATCAAATATTCACGCGCTGGGGTCTTCCACGCAGCATTGAGTCAGACCAAGGCACCCACTTCACCGGCAGGGTAATGCAAAACGAGACTTCCGGTTGCGGCTATGTGGAGCTAAGCCGCACGTTCGGCACTCCTGCTATTTAGGGACTTTTGGGCCGTTTCGAGGGCCCCAAACGGCGCTGTTTCTATGCATCCTGGTGGGGGAAGGTGCCTGGAAGAACTTGCCCCACATTATCTGGTGAAAAAGGCTACAGTAACGCCCCCAAAAAAAGGGAGAAAAAAAACAAAATGGCGGCCGGCGCTCCCGCTATTTAAGGACTTTTGGGCCGTTTTGAGGGTTCCAAACAGTGCTGTTGCTACGTATCCCGGTGGGGGAAGGTGCCTGGAAGAACTTGCCCCACACTATATGGTGAAAAAGGCTGCAGTAACTCCCCAAAAAAAACGGGGGAAGAAAAACAAAATGGCGGCCGGCGGAACACCCGAGGACTGGTGGAAGTGGGCACAGGAGCAACAGGCCTCGCTCCTACGTTGTTTTGCTGAGCTGAAGGCTGAGCTGCTGGACTCCATGAATGCAACTACGGCCAAGCTGCTTGGGACCCAGGCGGCACAGGAGGAGTCTATTCGGGAGTTGCAGCGGCAGGTCATTGAAAGAGAGGAGGAGGCCGTGGTCCTCGTTGGGAAAGTGGAGTTGCACGAGGCACTTCATAAAAAGTGGCAGGACCGCTTGGAGGAGCTGGACGTTCGCACGAGGCGAAAGAATCTGAAGATCCTGGGCCTGGCGGAGGGGCTGGAGGGGTCGGATCTCCCGGCGTATGTGACCACGATGTTGAGCTCGTTGATGAGAGCGGGGTCCTTCCATTTTCCCCTGGAGCTCGAGGGAGCGCACAGAGTGATGGCCAGGAGGCCCAAGGCAGGTGAGCCCCCGAGGGCGGTGCTGGTGCGGTTCCACCGATTCAGTGACCGGGAGTGTGTGCTGCGCTGGGCCAAGAAAGAGAGGAGCAGTAAATGGGAGAATTCGGTAGTGAGGATCTACCAGGACTGGAGTGCGGAGGTGGCTAAGCGGCGGGCCGGGTTCAACCGAACGAAGGCGGTGCTTCATGCAAAGCAGGTCAGGTTTGGAATGCTGCAGCCTGCGCGCCTGTGGGTGACATACAAGGACCGGCACCATTACTTCGAGTCCCCGGAGGAGGCGTGGGCCTTTGTACAGGCGGAGAAGCTGGACTCGAACTAGGGCCTGGGGACATACTTTGGCCGCCGTTGTTTCCGCTGTGGCTGTTTTGTTCCAACTGTTTCAACTTCGACATGTGTGTTATGTATGCTGGTTTTCTGTTTGCTCTGGTTACGGGTGGGTTTGTTTGTTGAGCATGATTGTGGGTTAGGTGGGGAGTGTTGGGGGTTTGTGTTCTATATGTTCTCTTCTGTACGGGGCTGGGGATTGAGGAGAAACTGGATTTTGGGGAACTGCGTCAGAAGTTCCCGTAACAGCCTTCCCGAACAGGCGCCGGAATGTGACGACTAGGGGCTTTTCACAGTAACTTCATTGAAGCCTACTCGTGACAATAAGCGATTTTCATTTTCATTTTCAGAAGGGTGGGGTGTGGCAGTGTGAAAGCACGGGCTTTCCTCTGGTTTCCCGCGCTGCGGGGCAGGGGGGTGGAGCTTGCGGTGGGGGCGGGGCCTCTACGGGTCTTTTTTCCCGCGCTGCAGCAATGCCAAGGAGGTGTGGCAAGAGGGGGATGACCCCAAGCCGGGAGGGGATAGGTTTTGGCGGGAGCTGCCGGGGTCAGCAGAAGTCAGCTGACTCACGGAAGTACCATGGAGGGTGCGTCGCGGCTAGGAGGGGTCCTAGCCTGGGAGGGGGGGGGGGGGGGGGCCGGGTTGCTGCTGGAACGACTAGGAAGGAGCCGATGGGGGCCGGGGGGGAAGAGGAGAGGCGCTGTCGCCATGGGGAACGGGTCGAGCAGGGTGTGCTGGCCTGGGGCGAACATCTGCCAAGCTATGGCTAGTCGGCGGGGGAGGGGGGCGGGTTGCCCTCTGATCCGGCTGATTACCTGGAACGTGAGGGGGCTGAACGGGCCGGTTAAGAGAACCAGGGTGTTCTCCCATTTAAGGGGGTTGAAGGCGGACGTGGCTATGCTCCAGGAGACTCACCTGAAGGTGGCGGACCAGGTCCGTCTGAGGAAGGGGTGGGTGGGGCAGGTTCATCATTCAGGATTGGATGCGAAGAACCGGGGGGTGGCGATTCTAGTGGGGAAGAGGGTGGCGTTTGAGGCGACTGAGGTGGTGTCGGACAAGGAGGGCAGATACATCATGGTGAGGGGTAGGCTGCAGGGAGAGAAGGTGGTGCTGGTGAACGTATATGCCCCGAATTGGGATGATGCTGGCTTCATGAGGCGATTGTTGGGCCGCATCCTGGACCTGGAGGCAGGGGGCCTGATCATGGGGGGAGATTTTAACACAGTGCTGGATCCCACACTGGACCGGTCCAGTTCAAGGACGGGTAGGAGACCGGCGGCGGCCAAAGTGCTGAGGGGATACATGGACCAGATGGGAGGGGTAGATCCCTGGAGGTTTGGGAGACCGAGAGCGCGGGAGTATTCCTTTTTCTCTCACGTCCATAGGGTTTATTCCCGGATAGACTTTTTTGTCCTGAGCAGGGGATTGATCCCGAGGGTGCAGGATGCCGAGTATTCGGCCATAGCGATTTCGGACCATGCCCTGCACTGGGTTGATCTGGAGATGGGGGAGGCACGGGACCAGCGCCCGTTCTGGCGCCTGGATGTGGGGATGCTGGCGGAGGAGGAGGTGTGTAAGAGGGTTCGGAGAAGCATTGAGGAGTATCTGGATACCAACGATACGGGGGAGGTCCAGGCGGGATGGTTTGGGAGGCTCTGAAAGCAGTGATCCGGGGGGAGCTGATCTCCATCCGGGTCCACAGGGAAAGGAGGGAGAGGAAGGAGAGGGAGAGGCTGGTGGGAGAGCTTCTGGAGGTGGACAGGAGATATGCGGAGGCACCGGAGGAAGGGTTGCTGGGAGAACGGCGCAGGTTGCAGGCCAATTTTGACTTGTTGACCACCAGAAAGGCGGAGACACAGTGGAGAAGGGCGCAGGGCGCGGTATATGAGTATGGAGAGAAGGCGAGCAGGATGTTGGCGCATCAGCTCCGTAGGCGAGACGCGGCTAGGGAAATTGGGGGAGCGAAGGATGGGGGTGGAAATGTAGTGCAGAAGGGGACAGAAGTAAACGGGGTCTTTAGGGACTTTTATGAGGGATTGTACCGGTCGCAACCTCCGAGGGGGAGAGAGGGGATGGAGAGCTTCATGAACAGGCTACGTTTCCCAAGGGTTCAAGAGAGGCTGGTAGAGGGGCTGGGGGCGCCGATAGAGTTGGAGGAGCTAGTCAGGGGGATCGGGCAAATGCAGTCAGGTAAGGCCCCGGGGCCGGACGGGTTCCCGGCAGAATTTTACAAAAAATATGCGGACCTGGTGGGCCCCCTGTTGGTGCGAGCCTTCAATGAGGCGTGGGAGGGGGGGGCTTTGCCCCCGACGATGTCCCGGGCACTGATCTCTTTGATCCTAAAACGGGATAAGGACCCCTTGCAGTGCGGATCATATAGGCCTATCTCGCTCCTTAACGTAGACGCTAAGTTGCTGGCGAAGATCCTGGCTACCAGGATAGAGGATTGTGTGCCAGAGGTAATTCATGAAGATCAGACAGGATTTGTCAAGGGGCGGCAGCTCAACACGAATGTGCGGAGACTGCTCAATGTTATCATGATGCCGGCAGTGGAAGGGGAGGCGGAGATAGTGGTGGCGCTGGACGCAGAGAAAGCGTTTGATAGAGTTGAGTGGGGGTACCTGTGGGAGGTGCTGGAGAGGTTTGGATTTGGGGAGGGATTCATCAAATGGGTGAGGCTGCTTTACGCGGCGCCGATGGCGAGTGTAGTCACAAATGGAAGGAGATCGGAGTATTTTAGGCTTTATCGTGGGACCAGGCAGGAGTGTCCCCTGTCCCCCCTGCTCTTTGCACTGGCGATTGAACCGCTGGCCATGGCGTTGAGGGAGTCAGGGAAGTGGAGGGGTCTGGTGCGGGGTGGGGAGGAGCACCGGGTATCGCTGTATGCGGACGACCTGCTGTTATATGTGGCGGACCCAGAGGGGGGAATGCCGGGGGTGATGGAGCTGTTAGCGGAATTTGGGGGCTTCTCGGGCTATAAGCTGAATTTAGGAAAGAGCGAGGTATTTGTAGTGCACCCGGGAGATCAGGAGGAGGGAATTGGGAGGCTCCCCTTCGGGAGGGCAGTGATGAGTTTCAGGTACCTGGGGGTGCAGGTGGCCAGGAGTTGGGGGGCTCTTCATAAGCTTAACTTCACCAGACTAGTGGAACAGATGGAGGAGGAATTTAAAAGGTGGGACATGGTGCCACTATCGCTGGCGGGCAGAGTGCAATCCGTCAAAATGACGGTTCTCCCGAGGTTCTTGTTCCTCTTCCAGTGCTTGCCCATCTTTATCCCTAGGGCCTTTTTTAAAAGGGTGACCAGCAGCATCATGGGATTTGTTTGGGCGCATGGCACCCCGAGGGTGAAGTGGGTCTTCTTGGAGCGGAGTAGAGATGGGGGGGGGCTGGCGTTGCCCAACCTCTCGGGGTACTACTGGGCGGCCAACGTGTCAATGGTGCGTAAGTGGGTGATGGAGGGGGAGGGGGCAGCATGGAAACGGATGGAGAGAGCGTCCTGTGGGGATACAAGCCTGGGGGCCCTGGTAACGGCGCCGTGGCCGCTCCCTCCCACGAGGTATACCACGAGTCCGGTGGTGGCGGCTACCCTCAAGATTTGGGGGCAGTGGAGGCGACACAGGGGAGAAGTGGAGGGCTCAATGGAGGCTCCGTTAAGGGGGAACCATAGGTTCGTCCCGGGAACATGGCTGGGGGATTTCGGGGATGGTATAGAGCGGGCATTAGACAGCTGAGGGACCTGTTTATCGACGGAAGGTTTGCGAGCCTGTGGGAGTTGGAGGAGAAATTTGGGCTCCCGCCGGGAAACATGTTTAGATATCTGCAGGTAAAGGCATTCGCTAGACGGCAGGTGGAGGGATTCCCTGCGCTCCCCGCGAGGGGGGTGAGTGACAGGGTGCTCTCGGGGGTCTGGGTCGGGGAGGGGAAGATATCCGATATCTACAAGCTTATGCAGGAGGTGGAAGAGGCGTCAGTAGAGGAGCTGAAAACTAAGTGGGAGGGGGAACTGGGGGAACAGATCGAAGACGGGACATGGGCTGATGTCCTGGAGAGGGTAAATTCTTCCTCCTCGTGTGCGCGGCTTAGCCTCATCCAATTCAAGGTGCTGCATGGGGCCCACATGACTGGGACGAGGATGAGTAGGTTCTTTGGGGGTGAAGATAAGTGTGTCAGGTGCTCGGGGAGTCCAGCGAACCATGCCCATATGTTCTGGGAATGCCCGGCATTGGAGGAGTTCTGGAAGGGGGTGGCGAGGACGGTGTCATGGGTGGTGGGATCCAGGGTCAAGCCAGGATGGGGACTCGCGACCTTTGGGGTTGGGGTAGAGCCGGGAGTGCAGGAGGCGAAAGAGGCCGGTGTGCTGGCCTTTGCGTCCCTAGTAGCCCTGCGAAGGATTTTGCTACAGTGGAAGGACGCGAGGCCCCCAAGCGTGGAGACCTGGATCAATGACATGGCGGGTTTCATTAAGCTTGAGAAGGTTAAATTCGCCCTGAGAGGATCGGTGCAAGGGTTCTTTAAATGGTGGCAACCTTTCCTCGACTTTCTGGCTCAACGATAGGGTACTGGGACAGTAGCAGCAGCAACCGGGGAAGGGGGGGGGGGGGGGGGGGGGGGAACGTTGATTATGTTGGCTTATTTTATTTAAATTTGATTTATTTAATTTTAATTTATGGTTAAGTTCTCTTGTTGGGGGGGGTGGGGGGAGTGTGATACATGTGATGTTACGGTATGGGGGGAATTGTGGGTGTTATGGGGCTGTTAGTTGCATATTACTGCTTTTTGCTATACTTGTTATATTTTTATATTTTCTGTAAAATATTCCAATAAAAATTATTTTTTAAAAAAAGGGTAATGCAAAACGTAATGGCAATATTTGGAATTCAACTAAATTTTCATATAGCATACCACCCACAGTCCAGTGGCATCGTCGAGCGCATGAATCACACTTTATAATCAATCATTCGGAAAACGGTGCAGCAAAACACCACTTGGGACACAGTACTTCCCTTCGCCCTCATGTTCATTAGGAACACGATTACTAGCTCCACAGGCTTTACCCCCCCACACACTTATGACTGGCAGACCCATGAAAGGAATTGAGTATTTACTAGGACTTGATTTGGCCAATCCCTCAGTAACCGCCCTCACCCACGAAAAAGCAGTGCAACAGGTCACAGAGAACATTAAAGCGGCACAACTGGCTGCTGCTGTCCAACTAGATGCTAGTAAAGCCTACTTTGACAAAAAGGTCCACCCCATAGAATATACAGTCGGCCAGCAAGTTATGATCTCGTTGTACAACCCAAGCTCCTTCCTATCCCCTAAATTTGCAGGTCGTTTTGTCATTTCAGACAAAGTAAACCCCTCCGTTTACAAGATAGCGTACCCTAACGACAAGACTGGTTGGTTCCACATCAATCAACTCAAAACGTAGGGAGCTCAATGTAATCTCACCCGTCACGTCAACTTGGCAACAGGAGAGGATGACGCCCCGCCCACTGACCAACCACTCCCCCCTCATGACAACACCATTCCCATAGCCCAGCCCACACAGGCTGCCTTCACACTTGAACTTGGCTCAGATGATGACCTCCTGACCTTAACAGTAACCCTGACAACTTGCTCGATCTCTCGCACAGCGGCCCCGCAACGTTCTAGACCCCCTACGGGACACCGACCCACTGGAGACAAATGATTGGCTTGACTCTCCCCACACCAATGACTTACTTCACTTCGGCTCCATGACTGCCTGGCGCCCACCACCGATTTATCCGCACTCACCTTGCAGCTCCGTGACCACAGACCATAACCCTCCACTATGGCACCATGATCCTACTCGCACACCGGTGCACAATGACGGATCAGACAATTCACAGGCCCACGCGGCACACAGCACGCCTACTGTCATGAACCTACAGACGTGAGTATGGCAGCCAGGAGACGTGGATGATTCAGGGAATGAGCCTCTTTTGGGGAATTTACAGAACAGCTGAGGCATGCACTGTTCTAAGCAGATACCTGAGGGGTCCAGATGATGACCAGCGGACACCTAATAAGAATTCAGGTGTCCAATTTCTGATGGAGCCTGCCCACCTTCTTCTTCCGCAATCTTTCTTTCTTTTTCAACCCCTGGTTTTAATTCACGTCGGCTCGACACACGCCTCAAACTCATATATGTACATTGCAGAATTCACACTCGGTAGGAATCCTACGTCGGCAAGACGGAAAATCAAACACATACATGAAGATTGCCGAATTACCGGTTCAGTACGACTCACACGTCGGCGACATACCGAATAAAATTCATACAAGTACACCGCAGAATTCACGATTCAATACGAGGACACCCAAATTAAATTCATAGCAGTACACCGCAGAATTGCCACCCGCAATATAGTACACCGCCAAATTGTCATTTTGCACAGAATCCCACCCACATGAACACACACTCTTCTCGTTCTCCACAGTCACTCAGGTAGGGAGACACGACACTGATCCCCGCCCTGCCTGAGGACTCCAAAGCTGGTCAAGTAAAGCTCAGGTAGTGGAGAAACGGCATTTCCCCCGCCCTACCAGGGGATCCCACACATTCGTCACCCGTCGCAGCCCATACGCACCTCATGGCATCTCCAAGCTCTCTGGAATGGTTTACAGCACACTACCTTGACCTGGGCAGGTCTTAATCTTCACTTCAACTCTGACTCTCTACCTTAAGGTTGGTTGTGGGATGAACCCTTATCTCTTCAACTCTTTTTTATCTAGACAGCTTTGGGTCGTCCCCACATGCTATTTACACTTAAACACACAACAGTTGTTGATCACTGTTCCAAACACTGAATTCCTCTGTGCTTCTGGGACGAAATTTTATAAAACTGGCCACCCAAAAATTTGGCTGGTTAAGCAAAAGCGTCAACCACCCATGGTTGTGAATAAAATGGAGGCTGGTCGGAGAAATTGTCCGCCCACTCCATGCATCAGCCAGACAGGCTGAGAGAAACACATTCTTGATTTTCAGCGCTTTACTTTAAATTTCTGGTCTCTCTCCTAAACTTATTTAAAACAAAAAATGGGGGAGTCACACACGTTGACAATCAATTATAACAGGTAATTGGAGCAAGGGAGAGAGAGAAATAAATGCAGATGTTAAATAAGGGTAATAACACAATATTATGCTTGATCCCCTAGGAATACATGGACGACAGACAAAACTACAGAATGAATCCAGGAACAATGCTCATCGTACACCTGATGATCGGAGCCACCGGACTCAATTTACAGGATAATCTAACTGCACATGACAACGTAAAACCTTTACCGTTACACTCAGGGTACCTATGGTTTGCACCACCTAGTGCAGGAGAATGGGAGGATGGCACTTTATGGATGAACCCCGACATAAGCATCCTATTCAGGTGTAATAATTAAAGGGCACTGTACAAAAGGCCCAACGGGAAATGGGACCACATCTGCATGCTACATCAGCAAAACCGGAAAAGGGGATTGGTGGGAACTTATTAACGAAGGATGTCCCGAAATTGGATGTTTAAAGAGAAGCCCAGGGAAAGGATTGGGAATCAGACAAAATTGCCCCGGGACACTCACTAAAGCTAACTTGGTCTTGCACAGAATCAGGATAGGACATAAGCCAGGCCCAAACACTACCACCCAACAAACCAAGACCACCAGTCAGGATACCACACAACTGTTAGAAAACGACACCAAAACCCCCACCAGGTGGGACGACAAATTGAACCCGCCTCTCCTACATAGTCGAGGCTCTCCTCCTGATTGAGGTTATATTATCGTCCTCACATGCCAGCTCCACAAACGGAAGGCAAAAGCCTCCCACCCACAGATATACAAGGTCCGAGCTCCCCTATTTGGAATTCAATAAGAAGGTGCGGTAAAAGAATGCCACGGGTCTGCCTGCCTGGTTTAGAGTGTTGCTCTCTACTTGAAAGGGTAGTGTCTCATCCACTGCATGCATCCCGGCCTTGGCTATGTCTGCTCTAATACGGGCGAAGGTATGTTGTGCCTCGGCCGTGAGGGAAAATTGAGTGGACTGTATCAGTGGGCGGGCCTTGTCCGCGTATTGTGGGACCCACTGGGCGTAGTACGAGAAGAACCCCAGGCAGCGTTTGAGGGCCTTGGGGCAGTGGGGAAGGGGGAGCTCCATGAGGGGCGCATGCGGTCGGGATCGGGCCCCAGGAGTCCGTTTCGGACTACGTAGCCGAGGATGGCCAAGCGGTTAGTGCTGAACACGCACTTCTCCTTGTTGTAAGTGAGGTTGAGGAGAGATGCGGTGTGGAGAAATTTGGCACGGTTGGCGTTGTGGTCCTGCTGGTCATGGCCGCAGATGGTGACATTATCTAAGTTCGGAAACGTGCCCTGCAGTCCGTACCGGTCAACCATTCAGTCCATTTCCCTTTGGAATACTGAGACCCCGTTAGTGACGCCGAAGGGAACCCTAAGAAATTGATAGAGGCGACCGTCCGCCTCAAAGGCAGTGTATGGACGGTCCGATTTGCGGATGGGGAGCTGGTGGTATGCGGATTTAAGGTCAATCGTTGAGAAGACCCGGTACTGCGTAATCTGGTTGACCATATCAGATATGCGAGGGAGGGGGTACGCGTCGAGCTGCGTGTACCGATTGATGGTCTGGCTGTAGTCCACAACCATCCTGTGTTTCTCCCCAATTTTAACCACTACCACTTGGGCTCTCCAGGGGCTATTGCTGGCCTCGACAATACCTTCCCAAAGCAGCCGCTGGACCTCGGACCTGATGAAGGCCTTGTCCTGGGCGCTGTACCGTCTGCTCCTGGTGGCGACGGGCTTGCAATCCACAGTCAGATTGGCAAAGAGGGAGGGAGGGTCAACCTTGAGGGTCATGAGGCCGCAAACGGTGAGTGGGGGTAGGGGCCCGCCGAATTTGAGGGTGAGACTCTGGAGGTTACATTGAAAATCCAGGCCCAGTAATAGTGTAGCACAGAGATTGGGGAGAACGTACAGGCGGAAACCGCTGAATTCAACGCCTTGCACGGTGAGGTTGACCACACGTAAACCTCGGATCGGGACAGAGTGTGATCCGGAGGCCAGGGAGATCCGCTGGTTGCGGCGGAGCAGCGCCTTACTGTGTCCGGGTGGATGAAGCTATCGGTGCTCCCGGAGTCTAGTAGGCAGGAGGTCGCGTGGCCGTTAATGAGCACCGTCGTCGAAGCGGTGGCCAAGTTGTGAGGACGGGACTGGTTCAGCATCATGGAGGCAAGCAGGGGGCGGTCGTCCGAGGAGTCCGATGAGGTGCGGCAGCGACCCGGGTCCGGCGGTCCAGTCCCGAGGGGGTGCCAAAATGGCGGCGATGGCGACGTCCGAAGGACCTGTGGGGGAGAAGATGGTGGCACCCATGCAGCGCACGTTGCAGGCACGGGGCAAGATGGCTGTGCCCATGCAGCGCACGTTGCGGGCGCGGGGTAAGATGGCGGCACCCACTGGCTGCACGTGGTCCTGGGGGGAGAAGATGGCGGCGCCCATGGTGCGCACGATATGGGGGCGGCGCAAGATAGCGTTGCCCACGGGCCGCACGTGGACCTGGGGGGAGAAGATGGCGGCGCCCATGGTGCACACGTTGTGGGGGCGGCGCAAGATGGCGGCGGCCATGGGCCGCACATGGACCTAGGGGGAGAAGATGGCGGCGCCATGGTGCGCACGTTGTGGGGGCGGCGCAAGATGGCGGCGCCCATGGGCCGCACGTGGACCTAGAGGAGAAGATGGCGCGCCCACTGGTCGCACGTGGCCCCGGGAGCAGAGGATGGCGGCGGCCATTGTGCGACCGGCTGAGGGAAGGGAGCGAAATCGGGTGGGCCGCGCGGCGAGCGGGGTAGGACTGGACATTACGAGAAGCGACCGTCATGGAGAGTGCTAAGGCTTTCGTCTCCTTTAGGTCGAGCGCAGCCCCTTCCAGCAGTCATTGCCGGATGGGGTCCGATGCAATCCCCGTCACGAATGCATCACGCATGAGGAGATTGGAATGTTCCGTGGCTGTGACGGCCTGGCAGCCGCAGTCCCGTAGCGGGATAAGGGCCCGCCAGAAGTCTTCAATCGACTCACTAGGTAGTTGTACGTGAGTGGCGAGTACATGCCTTGCAAATGGAGCGTTCGTCTTCTGAACGTAGTTTTCTTTAAGGAGGTCCATGGCGCCTGCGTAATTTGGCACATCCTGTATCAGCGGGAACACGCTGGAGCTCAACCTTGAGTAGAGAACCTGGATTTTCTGAGCTTCCGTCGGCTCGGGGGTCGCTGAGTTGATATAGGCCTCAAAGCAAGCCAGCCAGTGATTAAAGTCCTTTCTGGCGTTTGGCGAGTGCGGATCCAGCTGCAAGCGATCTGGTTTGATCCTGATGTCCATGATGCGGAAAATCTAACTGTAATAAATTGATGCGCTATCAATCGTACTAAAGACTCAAATGGGTACAATAGAGGCTTTATTACAGTTAGATGTTTATCCTTCGACTGCAGCTGGTAGAATGGCTGCTCAGGAGAATGGCGGCTCCTTGTGGGCGGAGCTAGCCGGCAGGGACTACCGGCGAACCAGTAGTACAGGTACTACTGTAAATCCCCTGGTATAGGCACACACACAATTACACAGTGGATCGCCACATTCAGCAGGGGTGAATAAGGCGTTTATGGATTTCTATAGCAGGTTGTACAGGTCGGAACCCCCTACGGGGCCGGAGGGGATGAGGCACTTCTTGGAGGGGCTGAATTTCCCAATGGTGGACGGGGAAAGGGTAGCATGGCCAGGGGGCCCAACTGGGCTGGAAGAGACAATGAAGGGCTTGAAGGCCATGCAGGCGGGTAAGGCCCTGGGTCTGGATGGGTACCCAGTGGAGTTTTATAAAAGGTTCTTAGGGATATTGGGGCCAGTGTTGTTGAGGATGTTCAATGAGGCAAGGGAAAAATGGGCGCTGCGCCCGGCGATGTCACAGGCAACGATTTTGCTGATCCTTAAGCAGGACAAGAACTGTGTGGGTCCTACAGGTCGATCTCCCTGTTGAATGTAGATGCCAAGTTGCTGGCCAAAATCTTGTCCTCCAGGATTGAGGATTGTGTTCCGGACGTTATTGGGGAGGACCAGATGAGATTTGTTAAGGGTAGGCAGTTGGTGACCAATGTAAGAAGGCTGTTAAATGTGATCATGATGCGCCGGAAAGTAGGGAGGTGGAGGTAGTGATCGCAATGGATGCAAAAAAGGCTTTTGATCAGGTATAATGGGATTATCTGTGGGAGGTACTGGGACGGTTTGGATTTGGGTGGGGCTTTATTGACTGGGTCAGGTTACTGTATCAGGCTCCTGTGGCAAGTGTACGGACGAATAGGACAACTTCGGACTATTTTAGACTGCACCGGGAGAGGAGACAGGGATGCCCCCTCTCCCCACTGTTGTTTGCGCTGGCTATAGAACCAGCAATTGCTCTGAGGTCCTCAAGGGGCTGGAGTGGACTGGTCCAGGTGGGGGAGGGGTGGAGCACAGGGTTTTGCTCTGTGCGGATGATCTGCTTCTGTACGTTTCGGAACCCGGTGGAGGGGATGGAAGAAATCATGAAGATTCTGGGGGAATTCGGCCAGTTTTCGGGGTATAAGCTAAATATGGAAAAGAGTTAAGATGTTTGTGGTTCAGACGAGGAGACAGGAGGGGCGACTGGGAGAGCTGGCATTTAGGTCAGTAGAGGGTCATTTTAGGTACCTGGGCATGCAAATGACACGGGAATGGGACTGTCTACATAAACTGAATCTGGCTGGGAGGGTGCAAACAGTGAAAATGACGGTCCTCCAGAGATTCCTATTTGTATTTCAGTGTCTCCCCATCTTTCTTCCGCAGTCCTTTTTTAAGAGGGTCAACAGAGTGATCACGGGCTTCGTCTGGGCGGGCAAGACAGCGCGGGTAAGGAAGGTAATGCTTGCAGACGATAGAGGATGGTCTATGAGCAGACGCGTTGAGTAGAGTCAACGCCTCCGCAACATGTACCAGGCTCAGCCTGATACAGTTTAAGGTTGTTTACCGGGCTCACCGGGCTCACATGACAGTGGCCCGGATGAGCAGATTCTTCGGAGTGGAGAAAAGGTCCACATGTTTTGGACATGTCCGAAGCTTAGGGGAATTTGGCAGGGGTTTGTGGATGTCATGTCCAAGGTTTTAAAAATAAGGGTGGCACCGAATCCAGAGATGGCGATTTTCGGGGTATCAGAAGATCCGGAAATCTAGGAGGAGAAAGAGGCAGATGTTCTGGCCTTTGCTTCCCTGGTAGCCCGGAGACGGATACTATTGGCATGGGGGGATTCAAAGCCCCGAAGTCGGAGACCTGGCTATCGGACATGGCGAGCTATCTCTGTATGGAGAAAATCAAGTTCGCCTTGGGAGGTTCACGGTTAGGGTTCACCCTGTGGTGGCAACCGCTCATCGACTTCTTTGCGGAAAATTAATCGTCAGCAGATAGGGGGTGGGGGGAGTAGTTTAGATTAGAGTAAGGTGTCAATAAGGGTGGGAACTGTACGAAAGGTAAACGGCCTTTGCACTATGTTTATGGCTTCATGTATATTGTTTATTTTGTTGTTGTTACTTTACCAAAAGTACCTCAATTAAATGTTTATTAAAAAAATGGACTTCCGGTGACGGCGGGCGGGAGATAGCACAGGGGGAGGAAATGTCGAAGATCAGCAAAAAAGCTGCCGTGAAAAGAAGCGGCTGAAAGTCCATCGGGGACTGGATAGGTCACCGCGAGGTCAGTAAAGAAAATGGAGGCTGGAGCACCAGGAGAGGCCGCATTGCTTACGGCTGAAGAAATAACTAAGGTGATGGCCGTGGAAGTCGAAAGGCAGTTTACAAAACACATGGAGGCAATGAGGAAGGAGATGGGGGCGGTTTTCAAAGCTCTGGTGTAGGAAGCGATTACCCTCGTGAGGACGCCGGTGGCGAGCGCAGTGGCGGAGGTGCGGGAGCAAGGCGAGTCGCTGAAGGAAGTGGAAGAGACATTACTACAGTGATCAACTTACCTCGATTGGGAAGGAGATACGGAAAGTGATAAGAGTTCAACAACGATCTGCGAGGCAAAATGGAAGACCTGGAAAACAGATCCAGGCGACAGAATTTGAGGATTGTGGGGCTGCCCGAAGGAGTGGAAGGACCGAGGCCGACTGTGTATTTTGCCACAATGTTGGCTGTGGTGAATGTAATATGATAATTCACACTATGTCTTTGTAAGCGCAGTAGCGTATTCCGACCACTAGGGGGAGTAGCTCTGGGAATGCTCAGGAGCTTGTACAGGGCTCCCCCCTTGGCTCCACCCATGACTCCTCCCCCTAGTGCTGCTGTATAAATACCCTTGTCCAGAGTCAGCCTGCAGTTCACGGAGAGTTCATCAACGGGTAACAGGCTGGCTCTGTAGTAAGTCGATTAAAGCCTAGATTCATATCGGAAACACGTGTCTGGTGAATTGATGGTTCCACCATTGGTGAAACTATTGGGGGAGGGGGAGGATCCCTCCCGATATGAGCTGGATCGGGCTCATCGGTCATGGAGGCCTGTACCAAAGGCGAGTGAGCCGCCAAGAGTGGTGACTCTGTGCTTCCGTAGGTACAATGTAAAGGAGAAGGTCCTATGCTGGGCTGAGCAGAAGCGAGTGGTGCAATGGGCTGGAGTTGATATACGCGTATACCAGGACTATACGGTGGAGCTGGCGAGGAGGCAGGCTGCTTCAACTGGGTGAAGAGGGCACTGTTCATTAGCAATGTGGAGTGCGGCATTGTATATCCAGCGAAGCTGAGCATGCCCTACAAGTTCAAGGACTTTTATTTTGGGGCGGCGGAAGCAGTGGAGGCGTTTGCGAAGGCAGAAGGACTGTGGCAGAATTGAGAAATGGCCTCATGACTGTATTTTTTCCTGTTTTTTGTTTCACTGCGTGCTGGTGTATGGGCTATAGGAGCCAACGTTGTATATATTTGGACAAGGGAAGAAATGGGACTTTCAGCTGTCATGAGGGTTCTTTGGGGTGTGGGTGTGTATTCGGGGTTTGTGTGCTCAAGGGCACTTCTGGATTTTACCTGGGGCCAGGCAAGGGGGAAAGAGACACAGGCGGGGGGCCTCCATGCTGGCCAGTTTAATTCAGCCAGTGAACGGGGGTGAGGTGGAGGGAGGGGCTGCAGCCATCGGAGCCTGGGAGAACAGGGTCCGAGGGGTCTAGCCGGGGTGGAAAGTTGGGAGGAAGGATCCGAGGTTGGGGGGGGGAGGATTTTTACAAGAGGAAGTGGAGGGGAGGAGTTGGGGAAGGCGGGGGTTTACAACTCTTGGGTGTCATTTACGGTACTCTTCGGAGGTTGCTTGGCATTGAGTATCGTCCGGGGGGGCGAGGGAGGGGGGGGGGGGGGGGGCGGACTCTATAGGTTAATGGTGACCATGGGCGATTCCGGACTCCTTTCTCTTTTTCACCTTTGTTTTGTTTTCCACCGTGGGAGGGTTTGTTTTATTTGATGCATATAATGACAGGCGGGCCGTTGGTTGGGTGGTGGGAGGATGGGATCGTTGCTGATGTTAAGGGTATTGACTTTGTATCTGTTACCGTTTACTGCTTGTTGGTGGGGTGTAAATTTTGAAGGAAAATGTGAAAATGGAGAATAAAAACGGATGAGACCATCAATTCACGCGACACGTGGTTAGAAGTGAACAGTCGTCTTAATCGACTTACAACAGAGCCTGCTTGTGACGAGATGAACTCCAGATGAACTGGCAGGCAGGCTCTCAGCATCAACCTTTATACTTCCGGTTAAGGGGAGGAGCCATGGGCGGAGCCAAGGGCGGAGCCCAGTACAAGCTCCTCGTCTCCCCCTATGGGTAGAGCTGCGCAACTACACGTGATCCAATACAATATACAGGCCCAACACATAGAACATAGAACAGTACAGCACAGAACAGGCCCTTCGGCCCTCAATGTTGTGCCGAGCCATGATCACCCTACTCAAACCCACGTATCCACCCTATACCTGTAACCCAACAACCCCCCCTTAACCTTACTTTTATTAGGACACTACGGGCAATTTAGCATGGCCAATCCACCTAACCCGCACATCTTTGGACTGTGGGAGGAAACCGGAGCACCCGGAGGAAACCCACGCACACAGGGGGAGGACGTGCAGACTCCACACAGACAGTGACCCAGCCGGGAATCGAACCTGGGACCCTGGAGCTGTGAAGCATTTATGCTAACCACCATGCTACCCTGCTGCCCCATTTGTACATGTTGTACAATATAGAGTGGATTATTAGTATTTATAATTCACCACAAAAACATTTAACAAAAAATAGATAGAATGAAATAGGATGCTGCTGGTTTAAAATTTTTGTATTGTAAATAAGTTTGTTAAATGTATGAGCAAGCAGCATGAGAGTAGGTTAGCTTAGAAACGAACTGTCTTTAAATGAATTTAACTTGAAGATGAAATTTGTAGGTATTAATGATTTAACTTTGATGAATGTATGTAATAATGAATTAGTTCAGTAAAACTCTGCAATGCATTTAGGATAGAGTAGAGTAGGACCCAAATTGACCAACAGGTGACTGGGGAAAGCAAGGCGGATATGGGCTTCGCGTTCAAAATCAAGAGGATGGAAATGTGGCCATCTAAAATGGCCGCCCGCAAAGGATAATGGGAATTGTGGTCAGGTTGGGACATAGACGGTACACAGCCCCTGTGTATTGTGCAGAGGGAAACCAGACCTAATGGAAACTCACACCTGCTAAAGGTCAATCACCGATTTCCCCAGGTCAATGGGACACAGGTCGAAACATAGAAGGACGAGCCGCAGCCGAGACAAACCTGACGACTTCCAGCTGCCACACGTGAGGATCCAGATAAAGGCCTTATCTAACCTGCACAGAGCCGGTCACTTGGAAGTTAAGTAAAGGTCATTTCAGTTGTTAGATGTAGTTTAATAAGTAGCCACATGTAGTTTATTACACATAGAACCAAACCTGTGTTTAATAATAATCTACAATTTAACTAATATACTGATTGTGTGGTCATTTGTCCAATACAATGAACGTACTCGTGTCTTGTGGTTCAGATAAAAGAGCAACAATAGGTTGAAGCCACCTGGGTGGATCGGGAGATGCAGGAATTCCTGGATGGTTTGGAATACCCGGGGTTGTGGGAGGGGGACAGGGACATATTGGATGGGGCGATAGCGGAGCAGGAGATAAAAGATGCGATTGGGAGGATGCAGTCGGGTAAGGTAGCAGGGCCAGATGGGTTTCTGGTGGAGTATTGCAAGAAATTTAAAGATAAGTTGACGCAACTGATAGTGGGTATGTTTGAGGAGGCAATAGGAAAGTTGGTGTTGCCACAGACTTTGGCAGGCATCAATCTCCTAGTTGCTCAAGAAGGATAAGGTTCTGACAGCATGTGGGTCATACAGGCCCATATCACTTTTAAATGCGGATGCAAAGGTGTTGCCGAAGATATTGGAGGGTAGGCTGGACCTGTGCCTCCTGAAGATGATAGGGGAAGATCAGATGGGGTTTGTGAAGGGGATGCAGCTCTTTTCGAACATTAGTAGGGTATTGAACGTGGTTACGGCACCGGCAGAAGGGAGGGAGATAGAGGTGGTTGTGGCATTGGACGCCGAGAAGGCGTTTGACCTAGTAGAGTGGGGGTAATTGAAGACAGTTCTGGAGCGGTTTGAGATTGGGCCACGATTGAGAGATGTAGATTGAGTACGGATGCTGTATAGGGAGCAGAGGGCGAGTGTCCGCACGAATAACATGAATTTGGGATATTTTGCTCTGCATCGTGGGACCAGGCAGGGATGTCCTCTGTCCACCCTGTTGTTCGCGCTTGCGATTGAACCGTTCGCCATCGCGTTAAGGAGTTCGGAGATGTGAAAAGGGATAGTTCGGGGGAGAAAAGGGATAATTCTTTCTATGCGGACAACTTGTTGTTGTATGTATCGGGACCGAGTAGGTTGATGGGGGGCATATTGGAGTTGCTTCGAGTACTTGGTTCTTTTTCGGGATATAAACTAAATTTAGAGAAAAGAGAATATTTTGTGGTGTGTCAGCCAGGGGTGAGGGGTTATCATTCCGCAGGGCGGGGACTCATTTTAGTTAACTGGGGGTGCAGTTGGCATAGGATTGGGGGGGGGGGCTCCATAGGTATAACATTACTCATTTGGTGGAGAGGGGAAAATGGATCTGACAAGGTGGGATGGTCTCCCTCTGTCACTGGCAGGTGACAGGCAATTACAGGCAATTAAAATGAACATGCTGCCACAATTCTTGTTTATTTTCCAATGCCTGCGATCTTCCTGCCAAAGGCATTTTTCCATGAGGTTGAAAAGATGATTATCTCGTTTAAATGGGTGGGGGTGGAGGGGAAGTTGGCCAGGATTAAGATGGTGCTGTTGCAGAGAGGACGGCAATCAGGGGGGGGTTGGGTCTTCCGAATTTACCATATTATGACATAGAACATAGAATTTACAGTGCAGAAGGAGGCCATTCGGTCCATCGAGTCTGCACCAGGTCTTGGAAAGAGCACCCCACCCAAGCCTACACCTCCACCCTATCCCCACAACCCAGTTACCCCACCCAACACGAAGGTCAATTTTGGACACTAAGGGCAATTTATCATGGCCAATCCACCTAACCTGCACATCTTTGGACTGTGGGAGGAAACCGGAGCACCCGGAGGAAACCCACGCACACACGGGGAGAACATGCAGACTCCGCACAGACAGTGACCCAAGCCGGGAATCGAACCTGGGACCCTGGAGCTGTGAAGCAATTGTGCTAACCACTATGCTACCGTGATGCCCCTTACTGTGCGGCAAACACGGAGAGGTTGAGGAGCTGGGTTAGAGGGGGGAACTCCCAGTGGATTATAATGGAGGAGAGTCTGTGTAGGGGGTCGGGGATGAGGACGTTGGCAACAGCGCCACTCCTGATGGCCCCAGGGAAATACTTAAGGTGTCCGGTAGTAGTAGCGGCATTGAAAATCTGGAGGCAGTTGAGCCAGCACTTTAGGCTGAGGGTGGGATCAAGGGAAATGTCAATTCGGGGGAATCACAGATTTGAGCCAGGGAAGTGGGATGGGAGTTTTAGGAGATGGGAGGAGAAGGGAGTCAGGGCACTAAAGGATTTGTTTCTGGGGGGACGGTTTGTTGGTCTGAAGGAGCTGGAGGCGAAAAATGGATTGGGGCGGGGGAAATGTGTAGGTATATGCAGGTCAGAGCTTTCGGGTGGTGCCAGCCTCCACATTGTTGGAGGAGGTGCTGACGACAGGGGGAATGGAGAAGGGGGTGGTGTCAGCGATTTATGGGGTGAATCTGGGAGAAGTGAATGGACTGTTGGAAGGGATTAAGACAAAGTGGGAGGAAGAGTTGGGAGAGGGTATGGAGGAGGGGTTGTGGTGTGAGGTGTTTTGGAGGGTAACTGCCTCAACTTTGAACGCGATGTTGGGGCTGATAGAGCTGAAGGCGATGTATAGGTCACACCTCACAAAGGCAAGGATGAGCCAACTCTTTGAGGGATTAGAGGATGTTTGTGAGCGTTGCAGGGTGGGGGGGCCCACAACCACGTGCATATGTTTGGCCCTGTTCAAAGCAGATGAGGTATTGGAGGGAGGTTTTCAGGGTAATTTCAACGGTAGTATATGTGAGGCTTGAGCCGTGTCCTCTGGAGGCCATATTCGCGTTATCGAATCGGCCGAGGTTGGATGCGGGTGCGAAGGCAGATTCTGCTGGGGTGGAGGTCAGTTTCTCCACCCTGTGCCCTGGCGTGGCAGGGGATCTGTTGGAGCTTTTAACACTCGAAGGTAAAGTTTGATTTGTGGGGAAGGATGGAAAGGTTCCATAATTCATGGGCTTTGTTCATTATGCACTTTTAAGAATTGGATGAGATCGAAAATTGGGGGGCAGTGGGGTGGGACAGGGGGGTTGGACTGTTTATTTTCTTGGTGACTATGTATGGGCGGATGGTTGATTCCCGATTCCTTTTCTTTGATGTTTGTATTTAAAATATTGGGGGTTGGTGGGAGGAAGGGATTGTTGACCAGGGGTTTGACATTGTACTTGTTACTGTTGATTGTTTGTTCGGGGGTGTAAATCTGGATGAAAATGCAAAAAAGGAGAATAAAAATATATATTTTTAAATAAAATGTTTCTTTGAAAAATGATGGATTCCAAGACTGTACCAAAGTAACATCAACGGTTTCATCTACTTGTGAAATCTGCTCTCCGACTTTAAATCTATTCATTGCGATTGTCTGTTTAACTCTGAACACTTTGTTTACTCTTCCTTGATTTTTTTCTGAACAATACTTTTGTCTCTGTTCACTTAACTCCAGTCATCTTAAACTTTCTTTCTATCCCAATTCCATGCTTATCTAGACTGTATCTTGTACTTTAAGAAGGCTGCCTCTTTGCAGCTGCCATCCTGTCCAGTCTTTCTTCTGGCAGGATTAAGTGACATTCACTCCGTTACTAAGCTAGACTTGCTTCTACTATTTATTCTTCACGCCCTAGCCCCCTGCTGAGCACAACACAGACACAGTTAGAATTGAACATTCTCCATGTGTCTGTTTGGGTCTCACCCCCACAACGCAAAGGTGTTCAGGGTGGGTGGATTGGCTATGCTAAATTACCCCTTAATTGGAAAAGAAAGATTCGGACTCAAGGGGGGGGGAGGGGGGGGGACTGAGATTAGACCCCTTAAAGCCGGATAGCTAGGATAACACTAGATTCGCTCAATATACGGGGCAGCAGGGTAGCATGGTGGTTAGCATAAATGCTTCAACAGCTCCAGGGTCCCAGGTTCGATTCCCGGCTGGGTCACTGTCTGTGTGGAGTCTGCACGTCCTCCCACTGTGTGCGTGGGTTTCCTCCGGGTGCTCCGGTTTCCTCCCACAGTCCAAAGATGTGCGGGTTAGGTGGATTTGCCATGCTAAATTGCTCGTAGTGTCCTAATAAAAGTAAGGTTAAGAGGGGGGGTTGTTGGGTTATGGGTATATGGTGGATACGTGGGTTTGAGTAGGGTGATCATGGCTCGGCACAACATTGAGGGCCGAAGGGCCTGTTCTGTGCTGTACTGTTCTATGTTCTATGTTCTATAAGCTAGTTTATTGAAGATTGAAACTAATCATAGAAAGTATATCCAGTAATCATTATTAACCACCAATTATGTATTCTTAGAACATAGCAGCAAAAAATTAAACTCTTGCTAATAGTAATGGCCGCATTGCATGGTGGGATTTAAGCTAGCTAACTTGACCATTGACCGCATTCCTAGGACAGACAGACAGAAATAATGTGGTCAGCAATAATACAGCCAGCTCAATAAACAGTTATTAACAGCCGCTCCAGTATCCTGTGTTCAAACAGACAATAGCACGGGCGGGAGCATTGATAAGAGAAATGGGAGTACAGGAGAGCAAAAGACAGCAGATGCAAGGGTTTTGAAAAACAACAGATGGCCAGGGAACAGAATGGGCTAAATCATGAGCTGATCACCGGCATCATCAGCAGTCATCATGCTGCCTAAAGTAAAATTCACTGGTCAATGTAAAATCAACAGCTACAAGGATTGGATCGAGTCCAACTGGGGTGGGCTACTGATTTTTGGAAATTATATAATTGTTGAACCTAAAGCAATGTAAAGCAGAGTGGTTTTGACGTTTATCCAAATCAATCTCCTTCATATGCTGACCAAGCTAGAAAAATAAAGCCGTCTTAATCAGAGTTGCTGTCTCCACAGGCCTCTGTGTTTAGCAGTGCCGTAACTAAGAGGGAAGATCCCTACATAAAAGCCAGCTCAATACTCAGTCCCTGAAAACGGTCCTATACGTACTTCAAATTTAATTTAAACATTTAAAATTTAAAAACATATTGGTCCAGAAAACCGTCACATACACACTCCAGGAATTCCTCCTCTACGGTATTGTTACTCATTTGATTTACCCAATCTATATGCAGATTAAAGTCATCTATAATTACAAATGTTGGGGCTTTTCACAATAACTTAATTGAAGCCTGCTTGTGACAATAAGCGATTATTAATATTAGATGTTGCTTCATTGCATGCATCTCTGCCGGAATTCCTGTTAAATGCCAGTTTGCCGGTCTACATATAATCCCACTGATATCCTTTTTCCCCTTGGGTTTCTCAGATCAATCCATACAAATTACACAGCATCGGAGTTAATATCCTTCCTCACTATTGTGTCATTTGTCTGTCCTTCTGAAAAACTAAATACCGCTGGATGTTCAGTACTGTGTTTTAGTTAATAAATTTATCACGTTTACTTATTTACCTTCCAGCAGTAATTTTGCAATAAAGCAACTTTAAAAAAAATTTTAGAGTACCCAATTCATTTTTTCCAATAAAGGGGCAATTTAGCTTGGCCAATCCACCTACCCTGTATATCTTTGGGTTGTGGGGGCGAAACCCACGCAATCACAGGGAGAATGTGCAAATTCCACACGAACAGTGGCCCAGAGCCGGGATCAAACCTGGGACCTCAGTGCCGTGGGGCAGCTGTGCTAACCACTGCGCCACCGTGGTGCCCAAACCAACTTTTAAAACATAAAGATAAAAGCGAATTACTGCAGATGCTGGAATCTGAAACAAAAACAGAAAATATGTGACAATCTCAGCAGGTCTGCAGCATCTGTGGTGAGAGAAAGGGAGGTAACATTTTGAGTCTTGATGACTCTTTGTCAAAGTTTGACTGCTGCGTTATTTTTAAATTGAACCACTCAAATTAGAAAGGAAATACATACACACAAATTCTTAGCTCATGGATCATTTTGAACAAATGTCTTTTACGTGGCCATTGTTGTTTATACTTACATTTTTATTGGTGAATACTTTCAACAACCAACCCAACATCTTCCTAAAGCCCAGCACCGCCTGCAAACTGATAGAAACCTGCAAAACCATCAATGACAAAAATTTGGAGCGTTTAGTGGCCACGTTACTCAGTAAAAAAATGTTATAATATTTACCTCAGACTCAAAGCCCTCTGATGTAGCAACGGTGCTGGGCAACGCACGTTGGAGGGCTCCCGTTCGGGAACGGCATTGTCGGGGATTGACGTCCGGTCCTAGGGGCAGCGAAGGCGGTAAAGGGCAGGAGAAAGCACAAAGAAGGGATATGTCGAGGACCAGTAAAAAAACTGCCGTGAAAACAGCTGAAAGTCCGTCGGGGAGTAGAAAGGCACCGCGGGGTCGGTAAAGAAAATGGAGGCTGGAGCACCAGGGGAGGCAGCATTGCTTACTGCGGTGATGGCTGCGGAATTCGAAAGGCAGTTTACAAAATACATGGAGACAATGAGGAAGGAGATGAGGGAGGTTTTGAGTGTGCTGGTGGAGGAGGCGATTTCCCTGGTGACGACGGCGGTGGCAAGCGCAGTGGCGGAAGTGCGGAAGCAAGGGGAGGCGCTGAAGGAAGTGGAGGAGACATTATTGCAGCACGGCGATCAACTTACCTCGATGGGGAAGGAGATGCGGAAGGTGCTGGAGGTTAACAAGGATCCGCGAGGAAAAATGGAAGACCTGGAAAACAGATCCAGGCAACAGAATTTGAGGATTGTGGGGCTGCCCGACGGAGTTGAAGGGCCAATGCCAACTGAGTATTTTGCTGCAATGCTGACGAAACTGCTGGGGGAGGGGGAGGATCCCTCCCGACATGAACTGGATCGGGCTCAGCGGTCGTGGAGGCCTGTACCAAAGGCGAGTGAGCCGCCAAGGGTAGTGACTCTGTGCTTCCGTAGGTAGTGTGAAGGAGAAGGTCCTGTGCTGGGCCAAGCAGAAGCAGGTGGTGCAGTGAGCTGGAGCTGGTATGCGTGTATACCAGGACTTTACGGCGGAGCTGGCGAGGAGGCGGGCTGCTTTCAACCGGGTGAAGAGGGCACCGTACATTAGCAAGGTGCAGTGCGGCATTGTATATCCAGCAAAGCTGAGGATGACTTACAAGCTCAAGTACTTTTATTTTGGAACGGCGGAAGCAGCGGAGGAGTTTGCAAAGGCAGAAGGACTGTGGCAGAACTGAGAAATTGATAAATGGCCATGTGCCGATGTAACCTCAGGATTGTATTTTCTTCATTTTTTTGTTTCACTGCATGCAGGTGTATGGGCTAAAGGAGCCAATGTTGTATACATTTGGACAAGGGAAGTGATGGGACTTTCACTTGAAGTGAGGGCTCTTTGGGGTGTAGGTGGATATGCGGGGTTTGTGTGCTAAAAGGGGATTCCTAGGGCCAGGCAAGGGACCCGGGCGGGGGCCTTCATGCTGGCCGGTTTAAGCCGGCAAGTGAACGGGAGTGAGGTGGGGGGAGGGGCAGCGGCCATAGGAGCCTGGCAGAACAGGGTCCGGGTGGTCTCGCCGGGGTGGAAAGTGGGGGGGGAAGGAACCAAGGTTGGGGGGGGGGGCGGGAGGAGTTTTGCAAGAGGCAGTGGACAGGAGGAGTTGGAGACGGGAGAGTGGGGAGGGCGTTTACAACTCTTGGGTATCATGTACTGCAGTCTTTCAGAGGTTGGACGGCGTTGGGGGGGGGGGGGGGGGGTGAAGGGGACTCTATGGTGACCATGGACTCCTTTTTTCTTTTTCTCCTTTGTTTTTTGTTTCCACCGTCGGAGGGTTTGTTTTATTGGGTGCATATATTGACAGGTGGGCCGTTGTTTGGGGTGGTGGGAGAATGGGATCGTTGATATTGTTAAGGGGATTGATTTTGTATTTGTTACTGTTTACTGTCTGTGGTTAGGGTGTAAATTTTGAAGGAAAATGTGAAAATGGAGAATAAAAACATTTATAAAAAAAGGTGCTGGGCAATACACTCTGGACCCAGTAAGCAGGACCTCTACCTAATGGCCTCTACCTTGAGCCACTCACCCAATACCTGAATGGTTACCTTAACCCTTACATTCCCAAGCTTTACATTCTAATTTACAATGGTTATCACAGCCTCAACACCCTAAACGCCAATCCCAAACCAAATCTTGACACCAATTTAGCTCTTATCACATCGGTACTGTAAACAAACTCCCCCACCCCGAGATTTACCTTAACGCCAGCCCCTAATCCTAAACGAAACACAGCACAATCCTTAGCCCAACAGGTTTATTTGGAATGACGAGCTTTCGGAGAGTAGCTCCTTCATCAGGTTAGCCCAACCGTAAAGACCGATTCCCCAATCCTAATGTACCCCTAATCCTTTCCCCAACGCCAACCCTTAATCCAGCCATACCAACCGCGCCATCAATCCTTACCCCCAACGGTGTCCCTTCCCTAACCCCGTCACCATCCTCTAATTCATAATCCTGGTTTCTGTAGCATCACGCTTTAACCCCTGACCCTAAAGTTAGAATCCCTTACTTTTAATCTGCCTTTATCCTAACTCCTACAAAAAAAGTCTGAGATGTCAATGGCTGTGGAGGGCTAACCTGTCACTGGTGCACGTCCCTGTGGCTTCCCCTTCACCCGCTGCGGCTGGACGCCGGCCGAATGCCGTTGGACCGGGAGCTCGAGCGCGTCCTGGGGCGGCGGCGGCCGTTGGCCCCCCGCGCGAGTCTTTTCTGCAAACTGCCCGACTTCATCTTTCGGGCAAAAAAAATTGCAAAGCAAATCGAGTTCATCCATTTGCTGAGCTTCTGATTTGAATTGGCAAAACGTTGTTGAATCAAGTCATTGATTTCCTTGCTCAAGTCGAGGTGGGTGGGGGGGGGGGGAGGTCTTGAGTTGTAAAATTAATATCACCCACCCCTCGCCCGTGCAAATTTAGAGGACTTTGTACTTCTTTCAAACGGTGCAAATCAAATGACTGCCTTGCTTTTGGTGTCAGTGCGTTTATCTAATTCAAGTAAAATTAAATTACGAATTTAATTTAATTACGCATTAAATTACGAGTGCCAGTCATGCCACGCCGCCAGGCTTTTTTGGAAAGATCGCGCGGTTAAATTGCACCGCCAGTTTATTCTTTTTCCCTCATGTTTTCTATTTAACTGAATCCCCGCTCATGTTGCCAACCCTGCAGGAATGGCCACAAGTCTCCAGGAATTTAAGATCAATCTTGAGCACACTACTGTGTGAAACCCTGGAGAAATATAGAGACATTTTTAAAAACATTTTTTTCATTTTCTTTCAATATTTCTCGTTACCAGACATTAAAATATTGAAATGGGTGGGGGGGGGGGGGCGGCTACGACTGCTGACAGTCGAGCTCCATGACTCTTCGTGCAAGTGATTTTGACCCAGCTTGGGGCAAGTCATATGATGTAATGTAGAAGGACCATTTAGATCTGAAACGTTGACTATGTCTCCACAGATGCTTTCAGAACTGATGAGATTATCCAGCATTTTCTGTTTTTATTTCAGATTCCCAGAATCTGCACTATTTTGCTTTTATGCAATGAAACCTCCCGGAACACTTTTAACCACAGATGGCAACCTTAGCAGAGGGGCTGTCAATGAATGATTGCTCGAGCAGGACATTGAACATCAAGCAAGCCTGATCTGTGCCCCCAGCCAAGCTGTTTGAGTATGAATTTTCCTTGGGCCACATGACTCCCGACCTAATACCGGCCTTAGTCCAAGTATAGACAAAGTGCTAAATTCCAGACATGACATGAGAGTGACTGCGTTTCACATCAATTTGAGGCAGGGTTTGACCAAGAGAGGGATTATTCAGCCCTGCCCAACGACAGGAAATTCTTACCCGAGGTCAATGGACCTTTACATGGTCCGCGCCTCCCTGTGGCGATCTTGCGGCAGGCACGGCTGAAGACTCCAGCCCCAAGTGTGGCACCAAGGAGCCGGAGTAAAATTGAACTCAAAGAATTGGGGGAAGCTCCCCCCTGGCTGGAGTATTACCTACATTACGAAAGAAAATGGCTGTGGGTGTTGAAGGCCAATGTTAGTTCAAGACGTGAATGCAGGAGTTTCTCGTGGCAGTGTCCTAGGCTAAACCACCTGAAATGAAAATCGCTTATTGTCACAAGTAAGCTTCAAATGAAGTTACTGCGAAAAGCCCCTTGTCGCCACATTCCGGCACTTGTCGGGAAGGCTGGTATGGGAATTGAAACCGCGCTGCTGGCCTGCAGTGGTCTACTTTAAAAGCCAGCTATTCAGCCCTATGCTAAACCAGCCCCAGGCTATTCCATCAATGATCTTCTTTCCATCAAAAGATCAGAAGATGGGATGTTCATTGATGATAGCACAGTTCTATTTGCAACTCCTCAGCTACTGAAACAGCCTGAGCCTGAGTGCAGCAAGTCCCAGACCGTGTTCAGGCATGAGCTGATACGTGGCAAGTCACATCCACATCCTGCAAGGGCCAGAAAACGACATCTAAAATAGAGAATCTAATCATCTTACCTTGAAATTCAATGATATGATGAATGCCGCACTATCAATATTCTGAGGTTCACCATTGACCAGAAGCTTAACTAGACCAACCATATAAATGCTATGGTTACATGAATAGGTCAGAGGCTTGGTATTTAGTGGTCAGCAACTAATCCCCTGGTTCCCCAAAGTCTGTTCACCATTTACAAGGCACAAGTCAGAGGTGGATGGAATACCTGCCGCTTGACTAGGTGAGTACAGCAGTAACAACACTCAAGACGCTTGACACAAACTAGCACAAAGCAGAATGATTGGCACACCATTCACGACAGTAACCATTCATGTCCCTCAATAGTGGCATATTGTGACTGCAGTGTGTACCATCTACAAAATGCACTGCAGCACATTGCCAAGGCTCTTTCAGTCGCATCTTCCAAACTTGCAAACCCAACTGCCTTGAAGGTCATGGGCAGCAAGAATATGGGTACACCATCACCCCTAATTTCCCCTCTAAGTCAATGGACAATGCTGACTAGGAACTATATTGCCATTCCTTCTTAATTTCTGGGTCGAATTCCTAGAACTCCCTACCTCAGTGCTGTTGTTGTGCCTATGCCACATGGATGCGGTAGTTTGTTAGGAAAACAGAGGTACTTTTAAGGGATTTATATTTGTATGGGTAAACATTTGAAATAAGTTTAGTCTTAGGTGAGTTTAATTTAATGATTCTGTGCCAGGATAGAATATAGCTAGATTCATGCTAGACAAAGGTGTTTGTATGTGTGGGGTGGGGTTCAATTCCAGAAGGGATTCTATTGTGACAGAGCTACGGCGTGAAAAATCAATAGCCCAGCAGAGATATGTAGGCATTGCTTAGCAACTAGAGACCCTTTTAAGGTAAAACTAAAAGCTTTCCTTTGTTCTTTTCTAATGAAATCAGAGCAATTGCAGATAGACAGGCACAGAGGAAACATCTCTCTGCTCTGCTCGAGGCAAGAGAAGCTGTACGATGTAGAAATGTGCAAGAGAGCAAACTCATAGAAACTAAAGGACATTTGGTTCTAGAAACCAGGAATCGGCTGACGAGAAGATAGGTTTCTAAAGTTTGGAGTGTCTTACTACAGTCTGTAAAATAAATTTTGGGAAGACCGCATTGGTGGATATCAAAGTGTGTGGCAGGATTAGTCCGTGAGATACCGGAATCCTAAAAAAGGTTGGTGTAAAATCCTGGAACAGATTTGCTGGTGAAAGAGGAGGGGAAGCTCTGTTTGCAAGAGTCTTTTGGAAAATGTGAACTGGATTTTGGAATGCAAACCACTAATTGGAAAGCATGATTATGAGAGAAGATTTTAAAGATGTGACAATCATCTGGGCAGATACTGAAGAGGCGTCCACAGAAATTAACTTGGAGTTTCAGAGTGGAGCCTGTATTTGACCACAGACATTGTGCGTGCATGATAGTGACTTTGTGTCTCGATGAGACCATTGTAACTTTCAAAGTACTTTGTCATTTGTGTTAATCTTAAAATCTGTGTGCATTTGTTATACTAAGCGGGAGTGAAGGAGTATTGTATTATAATCCATTTTTTTCATGTTTAATAAATGTCTTTTCCTCGTTGTTAAAACAAATTAGTGGTCCTGTGACTCTGTCCCTCCACATTTGTTTTAAAAAAAATAAAATTTACAGTCTTTTAAGCCCAGGTTCCATTCTGGGATCTTCCTGTCCAGTTATAACACCAACTGGGATCGTAACAAGTTGAAGAAGATAGCTCAGCACTACCATCTCAATGGCAATCGGGTAGGGAATATAAATTGGTCTTGCTGGTGATGATGAATTCCCTTGACAGAGCGGAACTTCAGATTGATAGATCCGTAACTTTTATTTTTTGTTTAGAGATGTGGTTGAATAGAGTCACATGGCTGCAAATTATTTTTTAACAAAATAATACAACAACAATCAAACAAGAAAAGATTAAATATAATACACTGCTTCTTTACTCTCAGGATGAATACAAATTTGTAAGAATAATACAAGTTGCAAAATATATCTTGTATTCTAACGTTCTAAGTAAGTATAGTCCATGTACACAGGCGAAATATAGTCAGGCACACCACACTCTGAAACTAAGTGACAGTCGCCACCTAAAGCAATTTCTAAGAATCTCTCATTAAAATCCCCCCAGATGCTTGTTACACTGTGAGCCAGCTGGTCTCACTGGAACCCAGCTTCCACAAGGGTTTCCAACTACCACCCTTAAAGGGCACTTTGGAATCTCCTCCCATACAAGGCATTCTCTCAGATACTTTCACCAAAGATCCACATCTAGGATTTCAACCTTCTTTCAGTATTCCTGTCCCCGAGATCGGGACATGCATTCAAGCTTCGACACAGTCTCTTAGGTACCCAGCCAAGTGCTTCACAGCTTGTATTATGGTGTCACTCTTTTAAAAAAATATTTATTCCAAACATAATGAATTACATACATAAACAATAGCCAAATATAAAGACGTTTCAAACAGTTTGTCAGTTTTCCCCTTTTTCTCTCACTCTCCCTTTCCCCAATCCCCCTACCCGCTGGCGACAAATAGATCCTTAAATAGAGACAGAAAGAGTCTTACATAGAACCCCTGAGAGAGAACTTGATCTTGACCAGCTTTAGGAAATTCATCAAATCCCCCAGCCATGCTTTTACCCCAGACTGCACTGCTGATCTCCAACTCTGTAGGATTCCCTCTTGAGCAATCATAGAGGTGAAGGCCAAGGTATCAGGCACCCTCCCCTCCAGCAGCTCCAGCAGATTCAAAGCACCAAAAATCATCACCAAAGGGCATGGCGACATCCTCACCCCCATTATTTCTGACTGAGTCTCGAAAAGCGGTGCCCAGAAACGTGCCAACTTTGTGCACACCCAAAACATATGAGCGTAATTCACCAGCCCCCTCCCATATCTCTCGCATATATCCTCCACATCCAGGAAAAACTACTCATAAGGGTCGAGTCATATGGACCCTATGCACCACCTTAAACTGTACAAGGCTCCTAGCACAGGATGAATTTATCCAGTGCATAATTTCACTCCAGGTTCCCCCCCACCTCCAAGTTCAATCCCCAATTTCTCACATTTCTGCCTTATCTTCTCCACTGGTGCCTTCTCTATCTCCACAAACCACCTGTAAATGTCACCAATCCTCCCTCCATCTCGGCCACAGCTCATCCCGAGTTAGCAACTTATCCAACAGCATAGAGGGGCTGGTTTAGCTCACCAGGCTAAATAGCTGGCTTTTAAAAGCAGACCAAGCAGGCCAGCAGCACGGTTCGATTCCCGTACCAGCCTCCCCGAACAGGCGCCGGAATGTGGTGACTAGGGGCTTTTCAAAGTAACTTCATTGAAGCCTACTCGTGACAATAAGCGATTTTCATTTCATTTCATTTTTCATTTGCTTTGACAGCTGAGGGAACAAGGGCAGCTCCTTCCATGCAAAATCCCAGACCTGGAAATATCTGAATTCACCGCTCTTGACAACTCAAACTTCTCCTGCAATTCTTCTAGCATCGTGAACCTCCCCTCTACGAACAGGTCCCTAACCTGCTCCATCCCTTCCCTGTACCAGCTCCTGTATAATACATCCATCCCGCCTGGTATACACCTGTGGTGACCACCTATGGGGCCAGTACCGACATACTCCCTATAACCAGTGTTTTTCAAACTTTTTTTCCTGGGACCCACTTTTGGCAATCAAGCTTCAGGACCCACGCCAGCCAACCTTTGCGACTCACGCTGGCTAACCTTTGCAACATGCCATATTCACTTACCTTTTAAATGCGAAAGGGGAGCCTGCTTTGTCCACATGATCTCACTCAACTCTTGTTCAAAGGAGCAGAGGGCAATGTACATATCTAGGTGCCAGTTCCTTTGTGTAGTCTTCATCTTTATGAAAATGAAAAATCCAACCTCTCACATATAGGTAATTGTGAAGGGCAATAGCAACAAAATGCATGTTTTACTGAGCATTGGATTCTCCTGCAAAGTGCTGCACCAGAATGCTGACAACCTCGAGGGCATTGGCACATTTTTGATGTGGTATTACAGGTAAGCTGCAGCAGCATAATCTTTTAAATTGGAGCCTGCTGTAAGGTAATGACTTATTCTGGGGTCTCAACTTGAAAAATAATTTTTTACCTACCACATCTCTTCCAAATTCTGAAACTTCTCTCATTTGCCAGTACTTCCCTGCATATAACACATATGGAGTTTGCCTCCTTATTTGCATTGTCGCTATATACAAAACCATACCTCAAAAATCATCTTTATACTTTTGTTCCAAATTAAGTTTCTTCTTTCAGGGCTGTTAACCAGAGGCCTGGAGCTCTGTACAGAGCTAACACTTGCCCTGCTCTGTCCTGCCCTGGGTTCTCCTGAGCAGCTCTCGTCAGTAGATTCTGTTGTGAGATCCTGTCCAATAGGTAAACTGCCTATTTGAGTCTCTGGATGTTGTGGTGATCTACCACTGTATATATGTGTGTGCTTGCATTAGGGGATGTACGACAGTACCGGTATTACAGGTTTTCCAGTAAGCCCCTGCCGGCTAGCTCCGCCCACAGGGAGCAGTATAAATATTCATAAATTTCCCTAAATTGCCATTCTACAGCTGCAGCCGAAGGAATAGCATCTACTGTAATAAAGCCTCTCTTGTACCGATTCGAGTCTTTGTGTGCAATTGTTAGCGCCACAATTTATTACAGTGAGATTTTCCAACAGCATGGACATCAGAATTAAGCCCGATCGCCTGCAGCTGGATCCGCAATCACCGCACGCCAGGAAAGACTTTAACCACTGGCTGGCTGTTTTCATGGCCTACATCACCTCAGCGGACCCTACACTATCGGAGGCTCAGAAGGTACAACTCCTAAACTCAAGGTTGAGCTCCAGCGTGTTCCCACTGACTCAAGACGCGCCTAACTACGCCCGGGCCATGGAACTTTTCAAAGAGAATTACGCCCAGCCGAAGGAATAGCATCTCACTGTAATAAAGCCTCTCTTATACCGATTTGAGTCTTTGTGTGCAATTGTTAGCGCCACAGATGTCTCTTACTTTTAAGAAAATCATTGATCTTCGCACCACAGTTCACTTGCATTGCTTGCTAGCAGGTGCAAAATCGAAGCAACTCTGCTCCCTGCTTTGGCACCAAAAGCACGTACTTGGACAGTGCTTCACATCAATTCTACGTGCAGGGTATGTGACCTGCTCTCTGCCACCGCTTCTGGCTGGAAGACACCACACAGACTAATCATATATCTACATTTAAAAGGTGGCAGCGGCCGGAATTCTCAATGTAAAAGCTGGTAGCGGCTATTGGACCCTGCTTCCAAGGTCAGGACCACGGCGGGACTGATCGCTCCATGACCCTCCCAACACCCGCCTACGATACATCTGCGGGTCACAACACTGCCCTATACCAAAGTGCTGCCTGAACCGGTTCCAAAATTTGCAACTGCTAGTGTGCCTACCCGGGGAAAACGGGAACAGGGCCGTTGCCAGGACCCTCCAGATCAATCCCACACATGGCCACCTCCAACTACACCCATTCTGATTCCCTCCCCCATCCAGCATCTCGCTTTCTCTACCTTTGCCACTCAATAATAGTACAACAGGTTTGGGAGCTCCAATACCCACACTCACCGCCCTCTTTGCAAAAAGGTCCTCCGAATCCTAGGTGTCTTGCCTGCGCAAACAAATTCCGAAATTAATTATGATGACGTTGAGGATTGTACAATACCAAATAATAGTTATGAGTCCAAAGTTCATGAATTTACACGGTCGAGTGACTTTCTTGTGCTGTTATGGAAGTGTCGCTGTTGATGTCGTCATTCCCTTGTGAATGCCATCAGTGTCCTGGTGTTTATGTAACCAAGAAGTCATCAGGAGGTGTTCAAATGGTCAAATCACTTCATTGTCTGAGGTGGACTTTTTTTTAATGCTTGTGGTAGCAATTCTTGATGACATATTTCCTGAAAGCTGGTTTGCTTGTCCGTAGTGTAGCAAACGTGAATTGGTAAGATGTGTTGACATGCCATGGTATGTTTGCACTCTCACCATTGTTCTGAGCTGAGCAGTACCATTATCCTTTACGGGCAGAGTTGTCCCATGTCATACCAGCTGTTCTATTGTTGTTGTCATTGTTGTTATTGACGTGCTTGTTGTTGTGTTTGTTGCGCTCAATGACCACACCGAGTGGAGCATTCAAGTCCTTCACAAAGTTACTTATGTCAGTGTCCTTTGTGGCATCTGCTGTTTCATTGAGCGTGCCATCTCTGATTCCTCGGCACTTCCCATCTGGAGTCATGTCCGGTTCACTTGAATTATCTTTGGCTTGTCGATGCTCCCTATCTGGAGCCCTTTCTGGTTCACCTGAATCACCTTTGGTTTCTTGATGCTCCCCATCTGGAGTAATTTCATGTTCTTGTGGAGAGGCTCGAGTAGATGAGGTTTGAATTAACGGTGTCACTGGAGTCACTAATAGTCTCACTTTGATTGTCGAGTGCCTCTGTACATGCTAGCTGAGATCTGCCAGCCTCGCTGAGATGTCGCACATCTTGTATGGGAATTGTGAAGCCTTTGCCACTTGTCGCACATACAGTGGGTAGACACAGTAGCAGCAGCAACCCGGGGGGGGGGGGGGGGGGGGGGGAGGGGGGGGGGGGAGGGGGGGGGAAAAGGGGGGGGTGGACAATGACTATGTTTGTTTGTTTATTTAATTTTAATTTATTTTTAAGTTCTTTTGTTGTTCATTGGGGTTGGGGGGGTGGGGGGATGTGATACATGCGTCGATACGGTCTGGGGGGGTGTTACAGTTATTATGGGTTATTTTGTTGCATTTCATTGTTTGTCGTTATGTTTTATATTTTCTGTAAAAAATTCCAATAAAAATTATATTTAAAAAAAATACAGTGGGTAGACCTTCAGTGTCTTGTTGTCGGTTAGATGAGCTGGGTAGACTCTCAGAGTCTTCTTCTGGTGGCTCAAATAATCTGGGTAGACTGTCATAGTCTTTTTGTTGTTCACATGAGTATGGTAGACTGTCATAGTCATCTTGCTGTGCACTTGAGCGTAGCAGACTTGCATCGTCTGCTGCTGGTTGCTCAGATAAGGTGGATAGACCTTCATGGTCTTGTTCATGCAAGGGCCGCGCTCTGGAGTCTTGCGTTGCTTCCATCGTAGAGTCTGTCAACGAGCTCGCTGTGGAGGCTTGTATCGCTCTCTCTGTGGAGTCTGGCATCGTTCCCTGTGTGGAATCATGCAGTGGTCTCACTGTGGAGTCGATCTGTGTTCTCTGTGTGGAGACGTGCAGTGGTCTCGCTGCGGAGTCTGTCATCATTTTCTGTGCAAAGTCGGGGACTTTTTGTGGTGTGTGGACCACTCTCTGTGTGGAGTCGGGGACTCGTGGTGTGTGGACCACTCTCTTGGTGTCAGGCCGCTCTCTGTGTGCTTGTACTGCTCTCTGTCTCTTGGCACCAGGCCGCAGCAGAATCCTGTACTCATGGGTCGGGATGTCGTCTATTCTGGGCTGAGGAACCTCAAATCCGGAGAACTCCTCCATGACTGTGTCGGATGCTTCAATGTACAAAGCATCTCGTTGCAGTTCAGATTTGGTACTGAGGTTGCCACTTCTAATGACGAAATCATCGTCTGAGTCGTAGTCTTCAAGGACTAAATCATCTCTTAGGGCGTTGCTAACTGCTTGTTGCAGGGTTCTGCGGAGGTTACTTTCAGCTACTGGTCGAAGTTCAGGCACTGTGCTGTCGTTCCAGGTGAAAGAGTTCTGTTTTCTGGCTTTAAATAGTTTTTTTCACTATTTTCGGACATTTCCCCTTCAAGTGGCCGTGGTCCAGGGCCTCTAACATCATGACGCTTGTGACATAGAGCGAAGGAATGGATTGCGCAGATCGCTTTTCCTTCACTGTGCTCTCTTTTTGCGAGAAGCCACACATGCGCAAAACACTTTGCCGGTTCGCATCTTCTCGGGAACTGCGCATGTGCGTCTCCTTGCTCCAAGATGGCTGCCAATCAAAAGTGCCGTTTGCTTCTGTTGCAAGCCTACCTTTGCCTCGTGGTGAGCATGGACGCCTGTTTTACCGATTCCTGTTGTGTTCACCTCGCGGTAGTTTTCAAACTTGTCCAGGACTGTCTGGAAGCCTCTCTTGTCCTGCCGTTTGGAGTACTTGAAGTTGAAGATTTCTGTTGCACTTTCACCCACAATGGTGAGTAGAAGATCTATCTTCTCAGCATCGGCCGCGCCATCTAGGTCGGATGCTATCATGTAAATCTCAAATCTCTGCTTGAATGCACGCCAGTTGGCACTGAGATTGCCGTGGTACCTGAGCTGCTGAGGAACCAGAATCTCGATCATCTTGCCTGGGTGCTGTTGCTGGTAGTCACGGATCTTGCTGAGTTGAACTATATAGATTCAACAGGCACTGCTGGTACCATGTTGTGTTATGTATTCTGGAATAACACAGGCTGCAACTCGATGCAGCTTTGACCAAACGATACTCCAGACTTTGAAGTAAGTTCAATGTGATTTATTGAACCATTAGCACAGTTCTCTATGAGTTCGACTCTCATGCTTATCTTGCTACAGTAACTCAGTCTAACTAACCAGTCTCCTCTGAGCCACGTGGTGGGTGTGATGCTTCTGATCTGCCCCTGTCCTACTCTCGACTGTGTCGCCTGTGGAAAGATTCAGAACATGCCCTGTCCTTATATATGAGTTGTGTAATGCCCCCTTGTGGTAGTGTCATCTCTGGGTGTCTTGACTGCCCATTGGTCGTGTCCTATTCTATGTATTCATTAGTTGTATATCTGCATGTCATGATGTCTCTGGTGCTCCCTATAGTGTTTACTTAGTCGTAGTGTATTTACATTAATCCTTTGTGTATTTACAGTGATGCATATCAAAGAAAATTCTCAGCCTTTTGTATTCCCTGCAGTGATTCCAGCCACCCCCTCAAGCTCAGAAGTCTTGAGCTTGAGCAATTGGTGATGTTTCCCGCACAAATGGGGAATAGAAACATAGAGGCTTAGACTAATGTTCCAAGACATCAATTCAAAATTCTACCACTGAAGGTGAGCAAATTTAAATTCAATGTATAAAATAGAAAGGTAGTTTTAGTATGGTGACCATAAAGCCATTCGATAGTTATAAAAACCCATTCGCGCCCACTAATATCTTTTAGGGAAGGAAGGAAACCTATCCTTACCGGGTCTGGCTGACATGATATTTCTGATCCACAGCAATGTGGTTGACCTTTAATTACTCTTGAAATGGCCGAGCAAGCCACTCAATGTGTTGAACGCTACAGGAAATTCAAATTCAAATAAATTAGGATAGACCATCAGCCTCAACCTTGCCTTCAGACATAACAAAGACACCCCCCAGCTCAGTTGCACAACATCACAAAGGGGAGGCTGGACTTGGGGCGGTTGCACTGACGGAGCGGGGAGTGCGGGTCATAGGGGAAGTCTAGGGGTCAACTCCTCCTCTTCCTCAGTGTCGCCTGAAAAGGGAATCATCGGCATGCCAGAGCAACTGGGAGGATCCTCCTTTCGTTTAATCTAATGGACTAGCCCTACGTTCCTGGTGAGAGGAGGTTTCTTATTGCCGAATTGCTGATAGTGTTTTTATGTTTTCTATCCCAAAGCTCACATTCCAATTTTAAAGTTTCCCAATTTTTTACTTTACCGTCCACACACTCATCAATCCCTTTTCTGCAGGCGTTATCCCTCCAACTCATCAAGAGTGATTGCTCATGGCATTTAGTGGACTGTTTTTTCCATTCTGAAATTAAAGCTTTCCATTTGAAGGCCGCGTTTTTTTTTCCCAAATAGCTTTTTCTGCATCAATGTAATTGTCAAAGTTCCAAGTTGTGCCACCTAGTGGCCAGATATCGTTACTTAATTTATTGTTTAAAGCAGCTGATAATCTACGAAAATTACGTTCTTGACAAGGGGTTTCTGAACAAATAAAGAACATAACGTCAGTATACTGTGCCCCTGGCAAAAAATTTGAAAACAGTTCCTGGTACCAAAATCAAATCACAGGGTCCCTGACACAAACTTATTCCTGTATAAATCTGATCCGGATTGAAAATGAGATCAAGAGGTTCCTGACCTGAGGCTAATCACAATCGGGTCCCTGACCCTAAACATTCTACTCACAGTCAAATTTAGATTCGAGAACCGTCACCTGTTAGTTTCCTCCGTCAGGGACGAGGGGTTGCACCACAGATCCGAGAGAGAGAGAGAGAGAGACCAAGGTGAATCATACCTTGTGCCGGCATCCGTCTCTTCCCTCTGGGTCGTGGCTCGATCACTTCTTCAGTCCCCCATGGAATTCACTCAGAGTATTGGTTTTTGCTTTGCAGCGCCAAATGTAGAAGTCAATGTTTTTCCCGCTTCTGGACTGTGGTAGAAAGATTCAACAATGCTCGTTAAGAAAACATAACAAGAATTTATTTTCAAACAGACTGCAGTTTATGGCTGAAACGAGGTTGGAGAGCAGGGAGTGTCACTGCTGATTCCTACTCAGGTCTGCGCTTTCACAGAGAATCAGCTCAGTATTCATACATTATCAGAATCAGGATTACGTGACTACAGCTTGGTCAGGAATTCAATCAGAAGTACAAACATATGCAATATCATAAAACAGGCATCACCTTGCTGACCTTTCAGGACTCTTTGTCTCGTCACTCATACCATTATCTTGTCCTTTGATCGAATATTTAAAAGTTGGAGGAGACTTGTTCTGACTTTATCCTGTCGTATTTAGACTGCCTTGGGTTATGACGAGTTAGTCTCATCAGAATTTACGGAGCCCAGGCATTTCGGATCAGCTTGACCTTCTCTGGCCTTATTCAGGCTTTAGGTCATGCAAAGTCAGCTTTTCTTACATTGTACCCAGTAGTTGACCCATCATGCCATTATTTACTTCATACAATATCACACTACCATTCCCCAATGCTGAGTATACCTGTTCTATTGGGAGGATGGACTGACCAGAAGTGACAATGTAGTAAATGTGGAAAACTGCCCACCAAAAGCAGAACAAATCCAATCTGGCCAATTACCACCCCATCAATTTATTCTTAATCATCAGAACCTGATAAAAAGGTGGAAGTAACAATGCTATCAGGTAGCACTTATTCAGCAGTAACCAGTTCACCAATGCTTATTTTGCCAGGAGCACTTGACTTCAAAAGCCACTTTACAGCCTTGGACCAAACATGGATAAAGAGCTGATATCTACAGCTGATATAAGACACAAAGGCATTAAGTGTGGTATCAAGGAGTCCTAATAAAATTGAAGTCAATGGGAGTCGGGGGGGGGGGGGAAGTTTTCCACTGACTGAAGTCACACCGAGCTCAACGGGAGATGGCTGTGATTGCTGAAGGCCAATCATCCCACCCCAGCACATTTCTACAGGGCACTGTCTGAGACCCAACCATTTCACCAATAATTGTCCCTCAATCATAAAGCCAGAAGAGATGTTCACTGATGATTGCACTGTTTTCAGTCCCTTTTGCAACACTTCTGACAATGATGCAGTCTTAACCTGCAGGCAGCACGATTTGAATGATACTCAGGGTTGGACAGAGTGATGGAAAGTAACATTCATGCGACATAAGTATCTGGCAATGACCATCTCCAACAATGGTATACCTAACCATCTTCCCTTGACATTCAGCAGCATTACCACTGCTGAATCCCCTGCGATCCCTAGGGGACATACCATCGACCTCACCTTAACGGAACCAGTCATATAATTAATGTTGCTGCAAGAGTAGGTCAGAGGCTAGGAATTCTGTAGTAAGTAACTCACTTCCTAACTCCCCAAAGCCCGTTCATCACCTACAAGGCACAAGTTAGAAGTGTGATTGAATAATCCGCTTTACCTAGATGCGTGCTAGCATTTCACGTACCATTCAGGGCAAAGCTACCTACATGATTGGCACCTTTCCAAGACCTGAAAAGACATTATCCCCCTCCACTACTAGTACACAGTGAAAACAGTGGGTACAAGATACATTGTAGAACTTGCCAAGGTTCCTTCAACAGCAGCTTCCAAACCTGCAATCTTTACACTTTGAAAAGCAAGAGTAGCAGATGCTTGGGAAGACCATTGCATCTAAGTTCCTCTCTAAGCCACACACTATCCTGTCTTGGAATTATAATCTCCTTCCTTCGTTGTCGTTGGGCGAAATCTGCAAAACACCCTCCCTAGCAGCACTGTGGATCTACCTACGCCAGATAGATTGCAGCCGTTCAAAAAGGTGGCTCATCTCCACCTTTCAAGGACAATTAGGGATGGGCAACAAATGGTGTCTATCAGTGCTGCCCACATGCCATGAATGAGGTGCAGACTCGATGGGCTGAATGGCCTCCTTCTGCATTCTAGAGGTTCTATGATTCTATGAAAAGACATGGCCACCCAAGACATGTGAACCATCCTGGAATTCTCACATGATGCTGAAATTGGGAGGCAGCACATTTAAGTACCTCTTCCATTTACTGGCTACTTATTTTATGTGTATATATTTATGTACTTCTTGCATTTATGTCTTACCCTTAACTGAAAACATATTTATTTAATCTGAATGTATACCAAATTTGATTTAAGACAATTTGGATCCCTTTGTGTTATTATTCCCTAAATGAACATCCTAAATACATATACTAAATATTTAATACCAATTCCTTCGGCCCTGCACTGTACACGTGATATCGCTTCTTTAGGTTCTCTATGGCAGTTTTATGATGCTCTTTGGATGGATTTGCACCCCGCACCCTGACATCCTGTCCATACCTGCCGTGCGTTGATGATCTCCATTATCACGCCCAATTCTCTCTGGCGCTCTCTCCGTTCCGACGCCATGTATTTCCGCTTCTCGATTCCCCTGCAGTGCTCTCGATATCAGCCTACTTTATCAGCAGATCTCCAGACCGGGAGGGGAGGGGTAGAACATTGTTTTTTTTAATAAACATTTTATTGAGGTATTTATGGTTTTATAACAACAACAGAAGAAACAATGTACATGCAAATATAAACATAGTGCAAACGGCGTCTTCCTCCCTCGCAGTTCCCACCTTTACTAACACCCTACTCTAAACTAAACTAAACCCCGACCACCACCCCACTCCCCCCCCCCCCCCCCCCCCCCCCCCCCCCTTTCTGCTGACGGTTAATTTTCCCCAAATAAGTCGATAAATGGCTGCCACCTCCAGATGAATCCTAACGGTGACCCTCTGAGGGCGAACTTGATTTTCTCCACACAGAGAAAGCTAGCCATGTCAGTTAGCCAGGTCTCCGCTTCGGGGGCTTTGACTCCCTCCAAGCTAATAATATTATTCGTCTCCAGGCTACCAGGGAAGCAAAGGCCAGAACGTCTGCCTCTTTCTCCTCCTGGATTCCCGAGTCTACCGAGACTCCGAAAATCGCCACCTCTGGACTCAGTGCCACCCTTGTTTTCAATACCTTGGACGTGACATCCGCAAACCCCAGCCAGAATTCCCCAAGATTCAGGCATGTCCAGAACATATGGACATAGTTCTCTGGCTTTCCTGCACACCTTGTGCACCTATCTTCTACCCCAAAGAACCTGCTCATCCGAGCCACTGTCATGTAGGTCCGGTGAATGACCTTAAACTGTATCAGGCTGAGCCTGGCACATGATGCGGACACGTTGACTCTACTCAACGTATCCGCCGAGGGAGGAGAACGTTAGAGGTTAGCTACAACCTCCTTTCATGTTAATTTTCTGCCTTGTGCTGTCGTCATGTTTCCTTCACAATTGCATAAAGGTTTACTGTGGCCCTGTTTCAGAAAGATTTAAACCACCAGCTCTGTAGCTCCCCAAAATGAAAATAAGCCTGAAATCTGACAGTAAACCTGAAATTTTGTCCGACCACTGATCACCTTTAAAGGGTTTATTTCTGGCAAGAAGCCTTTAAGAAATTGAATTTAGATGTTTAATTATTGGAAATGAAACTCGGGAAGAGATATATATAATTCAGCTTTACAATTGGTCCTTTTTTTTAACCTTAATTTGTTCATTCATCATTACCCCTTGCCTTGCATGGTATGAACTCCTGTTCAATAACAGCAAGAATCCTTTTATTAAGGGCAACGTCCCCCCACAATGCAAAAGGGTATGATCAGACTAGATTAACAAGGAGCCAAAGAAGGAAACATTGGGAGGGGTCAAAGAGGTAGCTTCAAAGGGCCTTCAAAACAAAAGAAAGCTGGAGAGCTTGAAGGGATGGGAGGTGCCATGTGTTCGAGCCCATGTAGCTGAAGGTTAGCCACCAATGATGGAGCACCAAAAGGTGAACCAGTTTTGGAAGAACGCAGAGATCACAAGCAGATGGTTGTAGGATGGAAGGGGGTTACAGAGATAGGGAAGAATAAGGCTCTGCAAGGATTTGAACAGGCAAGTGAGAATTTGAAATGTGCATCCCGCTGTGTGGTGGGTGAACAGGATTTGGTGCAATTTGGAATCCATACACCAGAGTTCACTTGTTTCAAACTATTCACTGCCACATGGCCAAATACTTGCTAAAATTTGTTTTGAACATTGAGCTATGAGTATTCTTGCCACGCTCGATTAAATGGGGTGGCTCTCATTAAGGACAATTGTTCCCTCCTTTCAACTACTTCAAGAGCTTCTATTTCCTGCAGCATGGTAAAAGATTAAAGCAATCAGTCAAATCAAAATAATTAAATTAACCTTTTATAGAAGCCTTTTGTGTGCTTGCTTAAATTTTTGCAATGGGGGAAGCTGCTGGGAGCTACAATTATTTTCAGCAGCACAGAATTTGGAAGAGGTAAACCTAGTTACATTTTGCACTTTTCACTCCTATTCCATAAGACTCTCAATCGTGTGTGGAGGTCAAGTGAGCTACCGTGGCAATAGAGTTAGCCCACATTCAAGAACTCAATTCTCAACCTTGCATCCATGGCCTCGGCCTTCCCTATCTATAACTTCCTTATATGGGGTCGGAGGAGACGCAGACCGAGGAGCTGAAGCGCAAGTGGGAGGAGGAGCTGGGAGGTGAGATAGAGGATGGTCTATGGACAGACGCATTGAGTAGAGCCAACGCGTCTGCAACATGTGGCAGGTTCAGCCTGATACAATTCAAGGTTGTTCACCGGGCTCACATGACAGTGGCCCGGATGAGCAGATTCTTTGGGGTGGAGGACAGGTGCGCAAAATGTCCGGGAGGGCCAGCAAACCATGTTCACATGTTTTGGACATGTCCAAAGCTTCGGGGATTTTGGCAGGGGTTTACGGATGTCATGTCCATGGTGTTAAAAATAAGGATGGCGCTGAGTTCAGAGGTGGCGATTTTCGGGGTGTCGGAAGACCCGGGAATCCAGGAGGAGAAAGAGGCAGGCGTTCTGGCCTTTGCTTCCCTGGTAGCCTGGAGACGGATACTATTAACTTGGAGGGACTCAAAGCCCCCAAAGTCAGAGACCTGGCTATTGGACATGGCTAGCTTTCTCTGTCTGGAGAAAATCAAGTTCGCCTTGAGACGGTCACTGTTAGGGTTCACCCGGATGTGGCAACCATTCGTCGCCTTCTTTGCGGAAAATTAATCGGCAGCAGACGGGGGGGGGGGGGGGGGGGGGGGGGGGGGGGGAGGGGGGGGGGGGCAGGGGGAGGGGGGGGGGGCTAGTTTAGGTTAGAGTCAGGGGGTAATAAGGGTGGGACCTGCACGAAAGGTAAACGGCTTTTGCACTATGTTTGTGGTTTCATGTATATTGTCTGTTTTGTTGTTGTTACTATACCAAAAATACCTCAATTAAATGTTTATTTTAAAAAAGAAAACCTCCCATTCCAGACAACACAGGCGGATGTGTGTGTAGACCGTACCAAGTTCACATATGATGGTGCTAAAGCCAAGAAGAAACAGAGAAGGAAAAAGTATCGTTTCAACAGGCTGAAAGAGTTGGTACTTGCTCAAAGACCAGAAATAAACCATTTTTTCAGGCAAAGGAGGCAAGAAATCAGCACAGGAAAAATACAAAGTTCAGGCAACAAAGACCGTTCAAGAGCAGAATCGGTCGGAAGCCTGATCGGTTGTACTGATGACTCGCTGGTTATGTACCACATTTCCACAGCGAATAATGAATACAGATCTACTTGAAAATGAAATGAAAATGAAAATTGCTTATTGTCACAAGTAGGCTTCAATGAAGTTACTGTGAAAAGCCCCTAGTCGCCACATTCCGGCGCCTGTTCAGGGAGGCTGGTACGGGAATTGAACCGTGCTGCTGGCCTGCCTTGGTCTGCTTTATAAAGCCAGCGACTTAGCCCAGTCTGCTAAACCAGCCCCTACTTAAAGCAACTTCTACAGCACGACAGTGAAATGCTGTGACGGCGGCGAAGACAATGACACCAGTTTAACACCATGAGTGAGAAGGTCCACACGTATCAAAAAGAAACCGGACAGACTCAACTTGTGAATGTCAAAAAAAAATTGTTAACAAATGGATAGTAACCATTCCATCATGTATAGAACATACATTTGGGGCAGCAGGGTAGCATGGTGGTTAGCATCAATGCTTCACAGCTCCAGGGTCCCAGGTTCGATTCCCGGCTGGGTCACTGTCTGTGTGGAGTCTGCACGTCCTCCCCCTGTGTGCGTGGGTTTCCTCCGGGTGCTCCGGTTTCCTCCCACAGTCCAAAGATGTGCGGGTTAGGTGGATTGGCCATGCTAAATTGCCCGTAGTGTCCTAAAAAGTAAGGTTAAGGGGGGGGTTGTTGGGTTACGGGTATAGGGTGGATACGTGGGTTTGAGTAGGGTGATCATGGCTCGGCACAACATCGAGGGCCGAAGGGCCTGTTCTGTGCTGTACTGTTCTATACAATGCTCATACCATGTAATGATAATGGGGCAGCACGGTAGCATTGTGGATAGCACAATCGCTTCACAGCTCCAGGGTCCCAGGTTCGATTCTGTCTGTGCGGAGTCTGCACATCCTCCCCGTGTGTGCGTGGGTTTCCTCCGGGTACTCCGGTTTCCTCCCACAGTCCAAAGATGTGCAGGTTAGGTGGATTGGCCATGCTAAATTGCCCTTAGTGTCCAAAATTGCCCGTAGTGTTGGGTGGGGTTACTGGGTTATGGGGATAGGGTGGAGGTGTCGACCTTGGGTAGGATGCTCTTTCCAAGAGCCGGTGCAGACTCGATGGGCTGAATGGCCTCCTTCTGCACTGTAAATTCTATGTAAAAAAATATGTTTGTACAAGTCTCCAAACAAATTCAAAGAAAAGAGGATGTAACAATAAGGATATTGTGTGGTAGTTGAAGGGTTAATAATTTTATGTAAATACATCTAAACTTCAGATGGTGATCAAGAGCAGCCAAGTAGATTATGTGACACCCTTAATTCTGGGAGAAGGTGTTTTGGCATGAGAGAGATTAGTCGTGTATTCTGGAGTTCTGTGGATAGAGTTACAGCATAGTTTATTTAACAACCTTTGTACTTAGGAAAATGTTTGAATCCAGTTTAAGTAGTGTTAATAAATTAGCTTTGTTAATCAACATTGCTTGATGTTCTTTGTTGAACACGACACATCAAAGCCATTCTTACCAAGAAAACAGAGAATATTGCAGTCATAACTGTAAAGTACGATAATATTTACATTTTCTCCAGAGTTCCAGATTTACTTGACTTTCTTCAATTCAATAATGATGACATCACATACATTTCAAAGTTTATATTACAATTCTTTCCAAATTATTTACATTGGTCATGTTACACCCTGCGGTGCTTCAATAGTTTTATACATTGAGTGTGAATCACACAGACCGAGGGGTTTTACACGGTTACTAGCCCCTCGGTGTACATTTACTGGAAGGCCTTAGGCAATGGCCTTTCCCCAATGTGCCTTGGCGATGGCTGCCCCAAGCTCGAGTGTGTCCTGTAGCACAGTCATTTTCAAAGTCAGGGTCGCGGGCGGGTGTCGGGAAGGTCAAGAAGCCATCCATCTCTGCGTTCCAGATCGCGAGAATTAATGCGCAATGACCACAGCAGCCGACTTTTATAAATGATGCTGCGACCGGCTTTCAGAATGCGAGCAAACTGCGCATGTGTGTCCGCTCATCAGTGTGCATGCCAGGAGCCCAGTGAGAAACACCGCCTCCCCCTGGCATCAGAGCACTGACCCAGGAGAAGACTTTTTAAAATTCAATGCAGTCTTCGTGCCTGAAGCGACGGCAGTGAGCAGGTCACGCGCCCGGAACGCGTGCGCTGGGCGCGATTGTGATTCCTCCATTTTTTCAGAAGCAAACAAGCAACAGGGGGGTAAAATTTTAAATGGATCATTTTGTAATAAGGAAGAGACGGCCAGAGACACATACAGGCCAAGATCTCACACTAAACCTGCTGGAGAGGGTGGCTCAAGAGAATCCACAGCAGGACAAAGCAGTGGTGGTGTTAGCTGTTCAGGAGAATCCACAACAGGACAAAGCAGTGGTGGTGTGAGCTGTTCAGGAGAATCCACAGCAGGACAAAGCAGTGGTGGTGTGAGCTGTTCAGGAGAATCCACAACAGGAAAAGCAGTGGTGGTGTGAGCTGTTCAGGAGAATCCACAACAGGAAAAGCAGTGGTGGTGTGAGCTCAGGACCTCTGATGAACAATCCACACAGAAATGTAACATTGAATGACAAAGCAAGTGAGATCACGAGGCCCAAGCAGGCTCACCTGTCACATTAAAGGTAAGCGAACATGATGGGTCATGAAGGTCGGTCGGTGTGGGTCCCGAAGGTTGGCCGGTTTGTAAAAATAGGTCCCCGGAAAAAAAATTTGGAAAACACTGCCTTACCACATAGTCCTGGACCTTGGAATGTGTCAGTCTGCAACACTCGGTTGAGGACAATTCTTTGCACAGGAAAGTCAACAAGTTTTGGGCAGAGCGAAGAGCGTCTTTCACCGAGTTGATGACCCTCCAGCAGCAGTTGGCTCGGTGTGTGTCCTTGGAAACAGTCTGTAGAGCACAGAGTCCTGTGTCATAGAGCTGCTCGGGATGAACCTCGACAAATACCACTGGATCTCTCTCCAGACCTTCTTTGCAAAGACACAAAGAAGTTGGACGACCGTCTTACCGCTCCACGCAGCCATTTCGAGGGCAATGTGCAATGGCAGAGACTTCGGGTGTGCATGAAGGATCTGACAGGGAGGACCCTTCTCATCACCTGCCAAGCTAGGTTTTGGTGCTTGTTTGAAAGTCCTGGTGATGAGGCATTTTGCCAGATGATTCATAATCTACTCAGGGAACCATCCAACATCCTCCACAGTCTCCTCTTCCCTATGGTCCTCGAGGACATTACGTGCAGACCTTTGCTTGATCGCCTTGTGGTCAAAGGCAAAAGGTTCTATGCAACACACAAACAGGACAGAGGAGAGGGGGCAGTTCCGCCCGACTCCAGATTTGATCTGAAAGCTTTCTGATTCCCACCCATTATTGCATTCAGTGAGAGTTGGGGTTGCAGGCTGGTCTTCGCCTGGTTTGTTGTTGCTCCTGGATTTCCGGGGCAGGCCTGTGCCCTTGTTTTTTTTGTCCAGGACCGGAGATGAGTTGGTCACATTGCTGTTCCCATCGACCAGAGGTTGATGTTCTCGGGATATTTAATCGTCTTCATCATCTGTGGTCTGGGGGGTTTGCACATCCCGTTCCACTTCGGTGCTTGGCCTCTTAATTTAAGGCTGATCGCTAGCTTGTCCTTCCTCATCTGAGGAGGTGCGGGTACTAAAGGAATTGGCTGGAAGCTGCCGCATTTTACCTTCACCATCAAAGGATCTTTCAGTTTATTTTGCTGTTTCCACTTTGTTTATTGCTGGTCACCGTTTCCCAGGTCCCTTCATTCCCCGCTGCCTCCTCTTCCATTGAGTCTTCCTCTTCCAATGGAGGTGGAGTTTTGTCATCGGGGTGTGCTGGGGCCGTTGCCTTTTGTTGAGGGGCCTCCTATTTGTTACCAGAATCCTGTGCTGTGGTGTCTTTGTCTTTGGAGTGTAAATGAGCCTCCTCTGTGGTCATCTTTTTCCCTCCGCCGCTGATAATTTGTGCATACGTAGCACCCTGTTTTGGACAAGCCCTGTAAAGATGGCCGGCCTCCCCACACAGGTTGCAACATTTGACCTCTTTGCAGTCCTTTGTCATGTGTCCCTCCTGCTTGCAGTTTTTGCAGAAGGTGACGCTGCAATTGGCAGAAATATGCCTAGTTTTGCCGCAGGGGTGACACACTCGTGGCCGCCCTGCATAATAAAGGAAGCCTCGACTTCCTCCAATAACGAAACTGGAGGGGGGGGGGGGGGGGGGGGGGTGCAGGAAGGCTCCATTGGTGTCTGTGCTCAAGGTCACCTTGACTTGGTGTTTGTTCATCCAGATGCCAAAAGAGTCCTTCATTTCAACACTGCTTCCTTTCAGCTTGGTGTAGCTGGCGAGGAACGTGAGCACATCAGCCACAGGGATGTGGGGGTTGCACATGTGCAGTGTAACAACCCAGTTTCGTTGTGACGGTAGAATGAACAGATCCTCTACCAGTCTGTGCGGACCATTGGGGCGACAAGGGTTGTGCTGACTTCCTGGGTTTCCTCCCTTCATACTGCCTGTGCTAATCATCTATGAGCTTACTTCAGTGTTCAGAAATATTCTTATGGTTGTCACTTTACCAGCAACATCATTCCTTCTTTGCTGTGGTAAATTACTCATAAAATCCAAAATGTCATTGTCCTTTATGATGGCTTTATTCATCTGCATTTACACTATCAGGCAATTATATATTTAGATTTCAGGGTCTCTTTATTCAACCACATCCTTCAATATATTTTTTAAGGCGCCATGGATTGAATTATTTAATGTCTTGATGATAACTCTGAGTAATGGCGTCGTTCTGAATCCTTTATTAGTTACCATGGGTCAAACATGCACAAGTAACTTAATATTCAGCATCAAACTATTTACTGTGCTATATCCTTGAATGTCAAACCAACCCCTGCTAGTCTGTCAGTCATCTATTCATTTGTAGAGATTGCAACACATGAAGAACAGAACTATGATGTATGTGTTGGTGGAGCTAGTGCTTGCTCTCCAAACACATAAATCTTCATTTAGTCATTGGAAATGAATTGTCTCTCTCGCCCTTCATTTGTTGGATAAGGCCCGCAAGAGACTTGAATACAAAATCTAGGTTGACACTAGATGCCAGAAGTCTTACGCCCATGACACCTTTGTCAATCACTCCTTTGCTCCCTACCCTGTTCTGTCCCACCTCCTCACCTGACTTTCCAACTATACAATTCATTACATATCTACCTCTCTTCAGTTCTGTAGAAGGGTCATATGGACTCAAAATGTGAACTCTGTTTTTCTCTCCACAGATGCTGCTAGACCGGCTGAGTTTATCCAGCATTTTTAATATAATATAATCTTTATTGGGCTTACATTAACACTGCAATGAAGTTACTGTGAAAAGCCCCTCGTCGCCACACTCCGGCACCTGTCCAGGTACACTGAGGGAGAACTCAGAATGTCCAAACTACCTAACAGCACGTCTTTCGGGAGGAAACCGGAGCACCCGGAGGAAACATACGCAGACGCAGGGAGAACGTGAAGACTCTGCACAGACAGTGACTCAAGCCAGGAATTGAACCTGGAACTCTGGCGCTGTGCTAACCACTCATCTACCGTGCTGCCCATGTTTTTATTTCAGATTTCTAGCATCCAAAGTATTTTGCTTTTATTTGTTAAACTAAGGCCCTTGCTACCCTCTAACTTGGACGTAAAAGATCTCTCAGTGCTATTTTAAAGAAGAACAGGTGTCTTCTCCCCAATATCCAGACCAACATTTATTCATCAACTAAAAAGAAAACAGATTATCTGGTCATTATCACATTGCTGTTTGTAGGAACTTGCTGTGTATAAGTTAGCTGTCGCATTTCTCACATTACAGAAGTAACACACTTCAAAATACTATTTACTTGTCTATAAAGTGTTTAGCGTCATGTAGTTATGAAAGATGTTATAGAATTGCAAATCTTTCTCTTCTTTTAATCTGCCATATTTTTAGTGTCTGCACAAGAATGTGTAATTTAGATTTGTCCATTGTTCTCTTTCCAATAGAAATTGGTGCTTAAAATCCAAGTGTATAGTGTCGCAATATATTTTACTTTCTGCTCTCTTGATATCAGGTTTCTGATCAGCCAGAAGATTTCAACAAGAGTTCTTCAAGGAAAACTTTAATCATCTTCAGCTGCTTCAAAAGCGACCGTCCCTCCATGATAAGGTCAGAAGTGGAGATGTTCACTGACAATTGCACAATGTTCAGTTCCATTTGCAACTCCTCAGATACTGAAGTGTCTGTGACTGCCTGCAATGCAGCAAGACCTGGACAACACTCTGACTTGGGCTGATAAATGGTGAGTAACATCTGTGCCACACAAGCGCTAGGCAATGACCATCTCCACCAAGAGATTATTTTCATCAACTTCCCTTGACATTCAATGGTATTACCATTGCTGAATCTTCCACCATCAATATCCTGGGGGCCAGGGCAGCACGGTGGCGCAGTGAGTTAGCCCTGCTGCCTCATGGCACCAAGGCCCCAGGTTCGATCCCGGCTCTGGGTCACTGTCCGTGTGGAGTTTGCACATTCTCCCTGTGTTTGTGTGGTTTTGCCCCCACAACCCAAAAGATGTGCAGGCTAGATGGATTGGTCACGCTAAATTGCCCCTTAATTGGAAAAAATGAATTGGGAACTCTAAATTTAAAAATAAATAAATACAAAATAAAAATATCCTGGAGGCAATCATTGAGCAGAAAGTGAACTGGATCTGTCACATCAATATTGAGACTACAACAGCAGGTAAAAGGGTGGATATTCTGCAGTGACTAACTCATCCCTTCAAAGCTTTTCAACAATCTACGAGAGTAATAGAAGAGTAATAGAATACCCTTTACTTGCTTGGATGGGTGCAGCTCCAATAACATTCAAGAACACTTGATAATATTCAAGACAAAGCCGCCCAGTTGATGGGCACCTACCATCTTAAACATTTGTTCTGTCCAACACTGGCACACCGTGGTTTAAGTGTGTACCATCTGCAAGATAAGAACATAAGAACTAGGAGCAGGAGTAGGCCATCTGGCCCCTCAAGCCTGCTCCACCATTCAATGAGATCATGGCTGATCTTTTGTGGACTCAGCTCCACTTTCCGGCCTGAACACCATAACCCTTAATCCCTTTATTCTTCAAAAAACTATCTATCTTTACCTTAAAAACATTTAATGAAGGAGCCTCAACTGCTTCACTGGGCAAGAAATTCCATAGATTCACAACCCTTTGGGTGAAGAAGTTCCTCCTAAACTCAGTCCTAAATCTACTTCCCCTTATTTTGAGGCTATGCCCCCTAGTTCTGCTTTCATCCGCCAGTGGAAACAACCTGCCCGCATCTATCCTCCTAAACTCAGTCCTAAGATGCATTGCAGAAATAGGCAAGGCTTCTTTGACAACGACGACCAAATCCACAACCTCCATCACCTAGAAGGTCAAGGGAAGCAGGCACATCAAAGCACCACCACTTCCGAGTTCCCCTCCAAGTCACACACCATCTTGACTTGTAAATAAATCACCATTCCTTCATTGTCACTTGGTTGAAATACTGGAACTCCCTCCCAAGCAGCATTGTGGGTGTTTTTATAGCACTGGACTTCAGTGGTTCAAGAAAGCAGTTTGCCACAATTTTCTCAAGGGTGATTAGAAATGGGCAATAAATGCCAGCCTTCCCAGTGACAGTCACATCCCAGGAATGAATGAGAAAAAGAGAATGTGTGAGACTAGCAAAGAGACAACCGATTTTGTCTCTCTCCGACAGTAGCACCATAGAAAATCAAGCTAGCATTATTTAAAACAGATGATTCTTTGCAGAAGTGTGCGAATACAATGCACCAGTCAGTTTTAGAAAATATGAACATGAAACTATCATAAATTTTCATGAAAACTGATCTGGTTTATTAATGTCCTTTAGGGAAGGAAATCTGCCACCCTTACCTGGTCTGATCTATATGTGACTTCAGACCTATAGCAACGCGGTTAACGCTTAACTGCCCTCTGAAATTGGAGAGCAGGCATTTAGTTCAGGGGCAATTAGGGAGGGGCAACAAATACTGACCTTGCCAGTGACACCCACATCCCATGAAAGAATAATAAAAATAATCTTCAACATTATTTTTAGCAATGTAATTGTTGAATGCCTGAACACGGAAAACTTCACAGGGACCTATTAACCGAAGTGGATCATTTATCCCTCAAAACTGTTCTTCTACCACTCAATCAGGTCATGGCTGATCTGTGAGCTAATTCCAAATACCTACTCTGGTAAACACAGGCAGGAAAGGGAATGTGGCAAAAATGAAGCTTTTATTATTATAACAAGCGATCATTTTGTAGAGTATTGACCTCATTGAATTCCAACTGGTGCCTCAATGCAATAAAGACACTAGGAGAAATTTTAACAAGGGTGAGTGTGTGGGATTTGGTGGAGGTGGGGTGGTTGAATGGGAAAAAGATCTAAGCACCAGAGAAAGTTTCTGGACTGAACACTTAAGATTTTATGGTGGCTGACTGAGTTCCCCAAGCCTCTGGGTTTAGCCTGAGGTGTAGATAAATACCTTCACAGCAATCCACCAGGTTTATGAGGAGTGGCAGTGCTTCTGTCTAGTCCTTCTAGGGTCCTCCACCATCAGACCCATACAACCCACCCTGCCCCCCTGCCACTCCAGGGATCAGGTATCAGACCACCCTCTCCTTCTCGGGATTGGTGATTGATTCCCCTGGATTCGATGCCCCTCCAAATCAAGGATCAGACCTAGTTTGGTCCTGCAGCCTCCTTTGTAATGTTCTTCACCTGGCTGGAAGCCAAATCCATCAGTCAGTCTGACATCTGGATGGAAAAACTATCACAGATCTAAAGTCACTGCTTCGGAGTAAAAACCACAGCAAACAGGGAAAGCTAAAACATCGGCATTTCCAGCATCCTACCAAACCCGTCAACCCCATTCCCACCCTGCTACCAACATGTTGGGATGTACAACAATTACTTCAAAATTACATTATTTGCTGTAAAGCACCTGGAGACATGATAAGGATGTGAAAGAACATTTCAACGTTCAAGATCACAGGTGTCTGAACAGAGTAGATAAGGAAAATCTATTCCCATTGGTGGAAAGATCGAGAACCAGGCACTGGTTTAAAGTGCTTGGTAAAAAACGCAATGGCAGCAACAAGAGGAAAACTATTTTATTCAACCTGTGTTAGGACCCAGAATGCTGGAGGCCTACTCATTTTTTTTATTCATTCATGGGATATGGGCATCGCAGGCTGTGCCAGAATTTATTGCCCAGGATGACAGATTTCCTTCCCTAAAGGACATTAGTAAACCAGATGTGTTTTTACGACAATTGACAATGGTTTCATGGTCAGCATTGGACTTTTAATTCCAGATTTTTATTGAATTCAAATTCCACCATCTGCCCAGGTGTGATTTGAACTCAAGTCCCCAGAGCATTACTCTGGGTCTCTGGATTACTAGTCAATAAATACTGCTGTGGTGAATGTATAATATAAATTCACACTGTGTATCACTGTGTCCCTGTGGGCTCCATCTGTGAGCCGTTGCACGGCTCTGCCCACAGGGGGAGATGAGGAGCATGTACAGGGCTCCGCCCTTGGCTCCGCCCATGGCTCCGCCCATGGCTCCACCCACAGTCAGAAGTATGAAGTGCTGCAGTCTTGCAAGCCTGCCTTCAGTTCAGCTAGTTGCAGGCAGGCTCAGTTGTAAGTCGATTAAAGCCACAGTTTACTTCTACTCGTGTCCTTGAGTGAATTGATGTTCGCATCAATTTAATCGACTTTAAAAACTACCATGGAATCAGCCCTCAAACCTGATCGACTGGAACTCGATCCACAGGCCGCAGAAGCGAAGGAAATATTTCTGCATTGGCTTCGGTGCTTCAAGGCCTACCTTGCTGCGTCGACTACCTCCGCTGTTACTGAAGAACACACGCACGGGTGAGCCATCATATTTCAACTCAACTTGATAGTACTGACTCGTACACCGAGGCCCTCGCGATACTCGACCGCCTGTACATACGGCCCGTAAATGAAGTTTTTGCGCGGCATATTTTTACTACCTGCCGCCAGTGTCCTGCAGAGTCGCTAGAAGACTACCTGCGCAACCTTAAAGCTCTAGCACGGGAATGTAACTTCCAGGCTGTGACAGCCTCCCAGTACATGGAACTCGCCGTCCGAGATATGTATGTTGCAGTAGTCCGGTCCAACTATGTGCGCCAGCGTCTCCTCGAAAAAAGGGCCCAGAACCTGGAGGACATAGTAACACTAGCGACCTCATTAGAGGTCGCTTTTCAAATCTTAAACTCGTTACCAGCCGACCACGCGACCCCATCGTGGACCCCCGACCAGAGACTACCCCAGGTCTGCGCCGCGCAGCCACCCGCCCACCACAGAGGGCTATCGTGCCACTTTTGCAGCCAGCCCCAACACCCCCGACAGCACTGCCCGGCCCGCAACACGACCTGCAGCAGCTGTGGGCGGAAAGGACACTTTGCGAATGTATGCCTGGTGTAATGAACTCCAATTGGCTTTATTGGTTGGCCAATTGGAGTATGAGCTCCCTCAATGATATCTCATTGAGGGGGCCCATATAAGAACCTGTGTAGGCTTTGTGAGCCAGTCTTAAGTTGACTGGACTGCTAGCAGCACTGTTTGTAGCTGCTCCTGTAATATTGTTATTGTAAATAAATATTGGTGTGGTGACGGAATTCCTGCCTCCCGTGGATTACTACAGTGGCGACGAGGTAAACTAAGAATTTTGCGGAGACCAGCTGCCGCACTCGGAGGGTAAGCCTTGCCATTTTAAAAATTCCGTTTTTTGGGAGGTTAGAGGCATTCGACCCGGCTATTGAGGACTGGTCCCAGTATGTGGAGAGAATGTGTTACTTCTTCCGAGCAAATGATATACTGACGGACAAAAGGAGACGGCTTATCCTGCTGTCAGTGTGCGGACCCTCAGCTTTCGCCATTATACATAGTCTGACTTATCCCGATGCGCCGGACACGAAAACTTTCCAAGAATTAACGGAATTGGTGAAAGAGCACTACGACCCAAAACCATCCCTCATTTTGCATAGGTACAGATTCTACACAGCGAAGCGGGAAGACAGGGAGTCAGTCACGAATTTCTTGACCCGCCTGAGAAGGCTGGCGGAAAAATGTGAGTTCGGCCTGACGCTAAATGAAATGCTTCGGGACCGGTTAGTGTGTGATATAAACGACCTCACAATATAGAAATGCCTGTTGGCGGAAACAGAGCTAGACTGCAGGCAGGCGTTACAGCTCTCACTGTCCCTAGAAAAGGCAGCAAGTGGGGCGCAGGAACTACAGGGCACACCAATGGAGGTAGATACCTGTGAGAGGGACTACCACAACGGGTCCTGACAGAAACCCTAGAAGGAGGTGGCAAAAGAGGAATAGCAGGTGGGGACGCAGGGAAGGACACAACCTAGACGCCCCATCCCCCTCCGAAGGGGAACAATGATATAATATTGCAACGAAGAAAGCAGAACCCATTAGGATTACCCCACGGGTGAACGGGCGGCTGACAATAATGGAAATAGACACGGGTTCGGCTGTATCAGTAATGGGAGTGGCAGCATTTAGAAAAATCAAAGATGGACTCCAGCCACTAACCCTAACAAAAACATTGACGAAACTTAAAACCTACACGGGGGAACCCCTGGAAGTTCTAGGCACGACTCATGTACCCGTGGAATATGAGAAACAATTGCTCAGATTACCGTTGACGATAGTAGAGGGCTCCGGACCGAGCTTAATTGGACAAAACTGGCTGAAAGACCTAAAATTAGATTGGATGAAAATTTTCCAGAGTGGAAGCGGGCAGTTGAGTGGAGTACTCCAAAAATACCCGGAGGTCTTCCAGGAAGGTTTGGGGGAAATCATAGGCGCCAAAGCAACTTTGCACGTGGACCCAGAAGCCCTTCCGATATTTTGTAAGGCCAGGCCGGTACCTTTTGCATTAAGGACGAAATAGAAAGGTTACAGCGCTACGGCATTATCAGATCAGTACAGTTCTCGGAATGGGCAGCGCCGGTGGTACCAATTTTGAAGCCAGACGGCTCGATATGTCTCTGTGGAGATTTCAAACAGACGGTAAACAAATACGCACTGCTGGGCAAATACCCAATCCCGAAAATAGACAACCTACATGCCAAATTGGCAGGTGGGCTTTTGTTCATGAAACTAGACATGAGCCACGCCTACCTGCAGTTAAAACTGGACAAGACTCCCAGAAGTTCGCTACGATCAACACCCTGAAGGGCCTTTTTCGTTATACTAGGCTACCTTTCGGAGTGTCATCAGCCTGCGCTATATTCCAGTGTACGATGGAAAATATTCTGCAGGGACTACTGCAGGTGGCGATTTATTTGGACAATGTCCTAATCACGGGTAGGACGAACAGGGAACACTTAAGGAACCTGGAGGAAGTGCTCAGGCGTTTCGCAAAAGCAGGCGTACGGCTAAAAAGGGGAAAATGTGTTTTTCTGGCCTCACAAGTGACGTACCTGGGATATAAAGTAGACAAGTCAGGCTTACACCCATTAGAAGACAGAGTAAGGGCAATAAAAGATGCCCCAGCTCCCAGCACGGTCCAGGAGTTACGATCATTTCTAGGGTTGGTAACCTATTATGGAAATTTTTTTGAAAATAGGGCATCCATCCCAGAACCCCTCCACCAGCTACTAAAAAAGGGGCAAGAATGGAAATGGTTCGCCTGCCAAAACCAAGCATTTAGGGACATTAAGGAACAGCTGTCATCCGAAAATGTCCTAGAGCATTATGACCCAAGGAAGTTGTTGGTCACTTGTGATGCATCCCCCTATGGGGTAGGAGACGTCTTAGCCCATAGAGGAAGGAATGGGGAAGAACGGCCAATAGCCTATGCTTCGAGGACCTTGGCGATGGCTGAGAGGAAGTACGCCCAAATCAAGAAGGAAGGACTGGCGGTGATATTTGCAGTAAAAAAATGTCACCAGTATCTGTACAGGCGGACATTCACCATAGTGACGGACCATAAGCCATTATTAGGGTTATTAAAAGAAGACAAGTCAATACCCCCGATTGCATCAGCAAGAATCCAACGCAGGGTGTTGCTACTGGCGGCGTATAGATACGTTCTGGAGCAAAGACCGGTAACGCGAGTAGCAAATGCAGATGCTTTGAGCAGACTTCCCCTCCCGGACACTCCACCGCAAATACCAAAAGTAGAGGAGACAGTAATGACTCTAAATTTTTTGGACACCCTACCAGTCGACGCACAACATATTCGGTTGTGGACGCAAAAAGACCCAGTTTTAGACAAGATGAAGCATTTACTGCTAACAGGGGAACTGGAAAGACCAGTGGAGCCCCAGATGCACCCATACTGGAGCAGAAGGGACCAAATAACCGTAGAAGACGGTATCCTATTATGGGGAGCCCGGATAATAGTCCCAGCTCAGGGCCGTCAGGCAATCTTAACCGAGTTACATCACGGACACCCAGGGGTGTCTAAAATGAAGATGCTAGCTCGAAGCTACGTTTGGTGGCTAGGTTTGGACACGGACATAGCAGCCTTGGTATGTCGGTGCCAGGAGTGCCAACAAGGGCAAAGAGTGCCACCAGCGGCGCCATTGCATCCGTGGGAATGGCCAGGCAGACCGTGGACCTGCCTGCATATTGACCACGCCAGCCCTTTCATGGGCTCAATGTTTTTGGTGATAGTGGACGCCCACTCCAAATGGTTGGACGTCCACCGGGTAAACACGGCAAGCACAGCATCGACAATTGAAAAGCTCAGGGCCTCGTTTGCAACACATGGACTGCCGGAGGTATTGGTGTCGGACAACGGAACGGCATTCACAAGTGGGGAATTTGGAAAGTTCCTGAAGTAAAACGGAGTCCGTCACATCAAAACTGCCCCTTACCATCCAGCGACCAACGGCCTGGCAGAGAGAGCGGTCCAGACACTTAAAGCGGGACTCAAGAAGCAGCCGGCAGCGTCAATGGACACAAAGCTCTCCCGCTGGCTGTTTGATTACAGGACCACACCGCATACCACAACGGGCATACCGCCAGCTGAACTCTTAATGGGAAGGCGGCTGCGAACGAGGCTGAGTCTCCTTTTCCCAAATTTAACGGGGAAAGTGGAGAAACAACAGGAGGCCCAACGCAGGGGGCATGATAATAGTCGGCAGCAGAGACATTTCCAGGTGGGGGCACCGGTTTGGGTCAAGAATTATGGGAATGGACCAACGTGGGTCAAAGGCACGTTAGAGTCCCAAACAGGGCCCATATCCTATGAGGTTTCGGTAGGTAAGGTGCTGAAGAAACACCTAGACCAAATAAGGGCAGCGGAACCACACCTGGAGGCAGGTGAAGCAGGACCGCCTCAAGCTGGGATAGCCCAGACGGAAAGGATACCCACACCCCAGCCCCGAGCAATTTCTCCAGACCCCGTCATCCAGTCGTCAGAGTCAGAGATGGACACGTTCGACGAGGCCGCCGCGTCACCTCTCCCCAAGGAGGAGGAAGAACAACTTCCAAGGAGGTCATCAAGGAAAAGACGGGCACCTATAAGGTACACCCCGCCCACTTCGGAGAACGACCCGGCGGACGACACAGATGTGACAGACCCAGACATGAGGAGCAGGAAGATGCTCAGAGAATGCCAGCTGGCAGGAATTCCTCGGACCTTGGGGGGGAGGGGTGTAATGAACTCCAATTGGCTTTATTGGTTGGCCAATTGGAGTATTAGCTCCCTCAATGATAGCTCATTGAGGGGGCCCATATAAGAACCTGTGTAGGCTTTGTGAGCCAGTCTTAAGTTGACTGGACTGCTAGCAGCACTGTTTGTAGCTGCTCCTGTAATATCGTTATTGTAAATAAATATTGGTGTGGTGACGGAACTCCAACCTCCCGTGGATTACTACACCTGGCTAAAACCAAAAACTCAAACTCGAACGATACCCAGAACAATCGCCCCACCAACTCACAGGCCCGCAAACCCAGCAATGTGGCAGCGTGTCTGCCGACTCCGCCTCCGCACGACATGTGCGACTCATGGGGGCCGCCACCTTGGCAATCCTCCCCCACGCGGCCGGCCATGTGCAATTCATGTGGGCCGCCATCTTGGGCACCATCTTCCTCGCCGCCCGCCACATGGGATCAACGGGGGCCGCCATCTTGGCCATCACCCGATATGCAAATCGACGACTACGACCTCCGCAGACAGTCATCATGGGGCCGCTCCAGCACTGCTGACCACGCCACTGACTACCCGCAGCTCAGCGCAGTCACTCTGGACCAGTCGTGTCCAAAGCGCCTCAGAAGCTCAATGATGTCCGTTCAAGTCAACGGATACAAGACACCGTGCCTGTTCGACTCCCGGAGCACCGAGAGCTTCGTTCACCCAGACCTGGTAAGACACTGCTCGCTCCCGATATTTCCAGCACGGCAAACTATCTCCCTCGCCTCGGGGTCGCACTCTGTCCAGATACAAGGGCGCACGATTGCAACACTAACGATATAGGGCACCAACTATTCCAACTTCCAATTGTATGTACTCCCAGACCTCTGCGCCCCTCTCCTACACGGGCTCGATTTCCAGTGTAACCTCAGGAGCCTAACACTCAGCTTCAGTGGACCCCTTCACTATATGCAGTTTAGCAACACTATAAATCGACCCCCTCCACTCTTCGCTAACCTCACCGCTAACTGCAAACCAGTGGCCACTCGCAGTAGGAGGTATAGCCTGCAGGACAGGCTATTACTAGAGGCTAGTAATAGCCCCTGGAGAGCTCAGGTAGTGGTCGTGAAGTTCCGGGAAAAGTTCCGGATGGTGTTTGATTACAGCCACACCATTAACCAGTTCACGCACCTCGATGTGTACCCCCTCCCCCGGATTGCAGACATGGTAAATCAGATCACCCAGTACCACATCTTCTCCACGGTGGATCTGAAGTCTGCATATCGAAAGCTCCCAATCCGCCCGGAGGACCGCCACTACACTGCGTTCGAGGCAGACGGCCGCCTCTTCCATTTCCACCGGGTCCCCTTTGGCGTCACAAATGGGGTCTCGGTGTTCCTTTATAAATGTTTTTATTCAGTTTTCATATTTTATATTGAACAAATTACAAATTGTTAGGAGAGAGAAAAAAAAACAAACACGCAAAAATTAACATACATATTTACAGGTAAGCATCTTCGTAGTAGTAACTGCGCCCCCCCCCCCTCAACATGTTTATTTAGTTTGGTTTTGGGCCTTAGCTAGCCATCGAACCCCCGTAACGAACCTGTAGCCCCCCCCCTCCCGCTACCTTCCCCCGACTATTCTTCCTCTTTTTTTTAAAATAATTTTTATTGAAAGAGTTTTTCCATACAGACATTTACCCCAACTAATTTTTAAATTATTTACAACACAATCCCTCTAGGCAAATATCCCTCCCTCGCCCGCCCTCTCGCGCGCACCAGTCCTCCTCCCCCCCCCCAAGCAACAACTTAACAAACAAGGCAGCCTATAGTTTCAGACATGAGCAGCGAGCAGACTTGCCCGCGTTACAGTCGTGCATGTCCCCCCACGACCATTGCTGCCCCCCCCTCCCCTCCCCTCCCCCCCTCCCCTCCCCTCCCCCCCTCCCCTCCCCTCCCCTCCCCCCCCCCTCCCCTCCCCTCCCCTCCCCCCCCCTCCCCTCCCCTCCCCTCCCCCCCCCTCCCCCCCCCCCCCCGGGATGCTGCTGCCACGACCCCGTACGCCTATCTCTGATCTAAAAAGTCAAGGAAAGGTTGCCACCGCCTGGAGAATCCCTGTACCGACCCTCTCAGGGCAAATTTGATCCTTTCTAGCTGAATATAGCTAGCCATATCGTTAATCCAAGTTTCAACGCTTGGAGGCCTCGCGTCCTTCCATTGAATTAATATCCTTCGTCGAGCCACTAGGGACGCAAAGGCCAGTATTCCGGCCTCCCTAGCCTCCTGTACCCCCGGTTCTACCCCGACCCCAAAGATCGCAAGCCCCCATCCTGGTTTGACCCTGGACCCCACCACCTTCGACACCGTCCTTGCCACCCCCTTCCAGAACCCTTCCAGCACCGGACATGCCCAGAACATATGCACATGGTTCGCTGGGCTTCCCAGACATCTGACACACTTGTCCTCACCCCCAAAGAACCGGCTCATCCTTGTCCCCGTCATGTGAGCTCTATGCAGCACCTTAAATTGAATGAGGCTCAGCCTCGCACACGAGGAGGAAGAATTGACCTTCTCCAGTGCATCCGCCCACGTCCCGTCTTCTATCTGCTCTCCCAGCTCCCCTTCCCACTTGGCTTTCAGCTCCTCCCCTGATGCTTCTTCCGCCTCCTGCATTATCTTGTAGATGTCTGATATCTTCCCCCCTCCGACCCAGACCCCCGAGAGCACCCTATCACTCGCCCCCTTACTGGGGAGCAGGGGGAACCCCTCCACCTGCCGCCTAGCAAATGCCTTCACTTGTAAATATCTGAACATGTTTCCCGGGGGGAGCTCAAACTTCTCCTCCAGCCCTCCCAGGCTCGCAAACCTCCCCTCTATAAACAGGTCCTTCAGCTGCCGTATGCCCACCCTGTACCAGCTCTGAAATCCCCCGTCGATGTTCCCCGGGATGAATCTATGGTTCCCTCTTATTGGCGCCGCCAACAGACCTCCCATTTCCCCCCTGTGTCGCCTCCACTGCCCCCATATCTTGAGGGTGGCCGCCACCACCGGGCTCGTGGTGTACCTCGTGGGGGGGAGCGGCCATGGTGCCGTTACTAGGGCCCCCAGGCTTGTGTTGCCACAGGACGCCCTCTCCATTCGTTTCCAAGCTGCTCCCTCCCCTTCCATCATCCACTTGCGCACCATTGACACATTTGCCGCCCAGTAATACCCCGAGAGATTGGGTAGTGCCAGCCCTCCACTGTCCCTACTCCGCTCCAAAAAGACCCTCCTCACCCTTGGGGTGCCATGCGCCCACACGTAGCTCATGATGCTACTCGTCACCTTTTTGAAGAAGGCCCTAGGGAGGAAGATGGGCAAGCACTGAAATAAAAACAAGAACCTTGGGAGGACCGTCATTTTGATTGACTGCACCCTCCCCGCCAGCGACAACGGTACCATGTCCCACCTCTTAAATTCCTCCTCCATCTGTTCCACCAGCCTGGAAAAGTTCAACTTGTGGAGGGTCCCCCAGTTCCTTGCCACCTGCACCCCTAAGTACCTAAAGCTCTTTCCTGCTCGCTTGAAGGGGAGTCTCCCAATACCCTCTCCCTGATCCCCCGGGTGTATCACAAAAACCTCGCTTTTGCCCAAATTTAGTTTGTACCCCGAAAAGTCCCCAAACTCTGCTAATAGTTCCATTATCTCCAGCATTCCCCCTTCTGGGTCTGCCACGTACAGCAGTAGATCATCCGCATACAGCGATACTCGATGTTCCTCCCCTCCCCTAGTCAGTCCTCTCCACCCCCCTGAACCCCTCAGTGCCATCGCCAACGGTTCAATCGCCAGTGCGAAAAGTAGGGGGGATAGGGGACATCCCTGCCTGGTCCCTCGGTGGAGCCCGAAATACTCCGACCTCCTCCCGTTTGTCACTACACTCGCCGTCGGGGCCGAGTAGAGCAACTTCACCCACTTAATAAACCCTTCCCCAAACCCAAACCGTTCCAACGTCTCCCACAGGTACTCCCACTCCACCCTATCGAATGCCTTCTCCGCGTCCAGCGCTACCACTATCTCAGCCTCCCCCTCCACTGCCGGCATCATAATTACATTCAGCAATCTCCGCACGTTCGTGTTGAGCTGCCGCCCCTTCACGAACCCTGTCTGGTCCTCATGGATTACCCCTGGCACACAATCCTCTATTCTAGCTGCCAGGATCTTTGCCAGCAACTTGGCATCCACGTTCAGAAGCGAGATAGGCCTGTAGGACCCGCACTGCACGGGGTCTTTATCCCGCTTCAATATCAGGAAGATCAGAGCCTGCGACATTGTCGGGGGCAGAACCCCCCCCTCTCGCGCCTCATTAAAGGCTCGTACCAGTACCGGTCCCACCAAGTCCACATTTTTCTTGTAGAATTCCACCGGGAACCCATCTGGCCCCGGCGCCTTCCCCGCTTGCATCTGACCTATTCCCTTGACTAGCTCCTCTAGCCCTATTGGCGCCCCCAGCCCTTCTACCAGCCCCTCCTGGACCCTTGGGAACCTCAATTTGTTTAGGAAGTCCTCCATTCCCCCTCTCCTCGTCGGCGGCTCAGACCGATACAACTCCTTGTAAAAATCCCTGAAGACCCCATTCACTTCTTGCCCCTTCTGCACTACCTTCCCGCCCCTCTCCTTCACTCCCCCAATCTCCCTAGCCGCATCTCGTTTGCGAAGCTGGTGTGCCAGCATCCTGCTCGCCTTTTCCCCATACTCATAGACCGCGCCCTGTGCCCTTCTCCACTGCGTCTCTGCCTTCCTGGTGGTCAGCAGGTCGAACTTGACCTGCAGGCTGCGCCGTTCTCCCAGCAGCCCCTCCTCTGGTGCCTCCGCATATCTCCTATCCACTTCCAATAGCTCCCCCACCAGCCTCTCCCTCTCCTGCCTCTCCTTTCTTTCTCTGTGTGCCCTTATGGAGATCAGCTCTCCCCTGATCACTGCCTTCAGGGCCTCCCAGACCATCCCCACCTGCACCTCACCCGTGTCATTCAAGTCCAGATAGCTCTCAATGCTCTTCCGGACCCTTTTACACACCTCGTCGTCCGCTAACAGCCCCACATCCAGCCGCCACAGCGGGCGCTGGTCCCGCGCCTCCCCCATTTCCACATCCACCCAATGTGGTGCATGATCAGAGATCGCAATGGCCGAGTACCCTCGGGATCAGCCCCCTGCTCAACACGAAGAAATCGATTCTGGAGTACACTCTATGGACGTGGGAGAAAAAGGAATACTCCCTCGCCCTCGGCCTACCAAACCTCCATGGGTCTACTCCTCCCATCTGCTCCATGTACCCCCTCAGCACTTCTGCCGCTGCCGGCCTCCTATTGGTCCTTGAGCTCGATCTGTCTAGCCCGGGGTCCAGCACTGTGTTAAAGTCCCCCCCCATGATCAAGCCCCCTGCCTCCAGTCCCGGAATGAGGCCCAATAGGCGCCTCATAAAACCCGCGTCATCCCAGTTCGGGGCATATACGTTGACCATCACCACTTTCTCCCCCTGCAGCTTACCCTTCACCATCACATACCTACCCTCCTTATCCGCCACCACCTCCTCCGCCACGAACGACACCCTCTTTCCCACCAGAATCGCCACCCCCCGGTTCTTTGCGTCCAATCCAGAGTGGAACACCTGTCCCACCCACCCCCTTCTCAGGCGAACCTGGTCCACTACCTTCAAATGGGTCTCCTGTAACATTGCTACATCAGCCTTCAGTCCCTTCAGGTGTGAGAATACCCTTGATCTCTTGACCGGCCCATTCAGCCCCCTCACGTTCCAAGTGATCAGCCGGGTCGCGGGACGACCCGCCCCCTTCCCCTGCCGATTAGCCATGTCCTGTTCCCTGCTCGCCCCGGGTCGACCCTCCCCTTCTGACCCGCTCCCCATGGCGATGTCCCCCTCCCCCCACCTCTCCAGTCCTCCACTTCCCGTTTCTGGTCTTTTCAGCAGCAACCCGGTGTCCCTCCCTAACCCCCCTCCCCCCCCCCCTCCCCCCCCCCCCCCAGGCTAGGACCCCTCCTAGCCGCGATGTACCCTCCATCGTACTCCCGTAAGTCAGCTGGTTCACGCTGACCCGGCTGCTCCTGCCACACTCCGACTCCCCCCGGCTCGGGGGGGGGCCTCCCCCCCCCTTGCCACTCCTCCCTGGCCCCGCTCCAGCGCGGGAAAGGTCGCCATTGCTAGCCACGCCCCGCACTCCTCCCCTCCCCCCTTCTCTGCCCCGCGCGCGGGAAACAGAGGAAAGCCCGCGCTTTCGCCCTGCCACACCCCACCCCGCCATCTTCAGTTCCACCCCCGTCCCCGTCCATGCCTGTAAAGAACCCCCCCTAGGAGCCCATATCCCCGATCTGCTCTCCCCCCCCCGTCCCGCCTCCCCAACTTAACATTATAAATAACAGATAGATAACAAATAACAATGTACTTAACAGTCGCCCTCTACCAAACAGCATAAATAACCATAAATAACCATGAATAACCACAATAACAATAACTAAGGGAAGTTGGCAAAGGGGGGAAAAAACATCAGAAGAAAAACCCACAGCAAGAGTTCAAGATCCAAACAAAGAATTCAGCTGAAAGTACCCGAGCGGCTACGGCCGCCAAGTATCCCCTGGGTCTAATTCGAGTCCAGTTTCTCTTCCTGTACAAAGGCCCACGCCTCCTCTGGGGACTCAAAATAGTGGTGTTGGTTCCTGTAGGTGACCCACAAGCGCGCTGGCTGCAGCATTCCGAACCTGATCCATTTTGCATGTAGCACCGCCTTCGTCCGGTTGTACCGGGCCCGCCGCTTTGCCACCTCCGCACTCCAGTCCTGGTAGACCCTCACCGTCGAATTCTCCCACTTGCTGCTCCTTTCCCTCTTGGCCCACTCCAGCACTCTCTCACGGTCGCTGAGTCGCTGGAACCGCACCAGCACCGCCCTCGGGGGCTCTTTTGCTCTTGGCTTCCTAGCCATGACCCTGTAGGCCTCTTCCAGCTCCAGGGGCGAAGGGACGGCCCCTGCCCCCATCAGGGAGCTCAGCATTTCTGCTACGTATCCCGGGAGGTCTGACCCCTCCAGGCCTTCTGCCAGGCCCAAGATCCTCAGGTTCTTCCGCCTCATTCGGGTATCCAGCTCCTCAAAACGGCTCTGCCATTTCAGGTGGAGTGCCTCGTGCACCTCTACCTTTCCCACGAGGACCGTGGCCTCCTCCTCCCTCGCAGTCATCTCCTGCTGCAGCTCCCGAATCGACGCCTCTTGGGTCGCCTGGGCTCCCATCAGCCTGGTGGTCGTCGCATTCATTGACTCCAAGAGCTCCATTTTCAGCTCCGTAAAGAAGCGCAGGAGAGCGGCCTGCTGCTCCTCCGCCCATTTCCTCCATTCCTCGGGTGCGCCACCGGCCGCCATTTTGGTCTTCTTCCCCCGCTTTTTTTTGGGAGCTGCTGTTGCTTTCTTTACCACCCCACTCCGGGTACCGACCATAAAGTTGGTCTGGTTCTCTTCAGGGAGCCTTCCCCCACCGGGATTTGTCCTTACAGCGCCGTTGGGGCCCTCCAATCGGCCCGAAAACACCTTTGTAGCAGGAGCAGCCAAACGTGCGACTTAGCTGGTCATAGCCGCAACCGGAAGTCGACTATTCTTCCTCTTGTACATTGGCCACAAATAGGTCCCGGAACAGTTGCATGAATGGCTCCCACGTTCTGTGGAAGCCGTCGTCCGACCCTCGGATGGCAAATTTGATTTTCTCCATTTGGAGAGATTCCGAGAGGTCGGACAGCCAGTCCGCAGCTCTGGGCGGTGCTGCTGACCGCCAGCCAAACAGGATTCTACGGCGGGCGATCAGGGAGGCAAAGGCAAGGGCGTCCGCCCTCCTCCCCAGGAATAGATCTGGCTGTTCTGAAACCCCGAAGACCGCCACTATCGGGCATGGCTCCACCCTCACTCCCACCACTTTGGACATAACCTCGAAGAAGGCTGTCCAGTACTCCACGAGTCTGGGGCAAGACCAGAACATGTGGGCGTGGTTGGCCGGGCCTCTTTGGCACCGTTCACATCTGTCTTCCACCTCCGGGAAGAACCTACTCATACGGGTTCTTGTTAGGTGGGCTCTATGTACCACTTTTAGTTGCGTCAGGCTGAGCCTTGCGCACGTGGAGGTGGAGTTGACCCTATGCAGTGCTTCGCTCCAGAGTCCCCACCCTATCTCCATCCCCAGGTCGTCCTCCCATTTCCTCCTTGTTGCGTCCAGTACGGTGTCGTCCCTATCTACCAGTCGGTCATACATGTCACTACAGTTCCCTTTCTCTAGGATACTTGCGTCCAGTAGGTCTTCCAGTAGTGTCTGTCGTGGCGGTTGTGGGTACGTCCTTGTCTCCTTTCGTAGGAAGTTTTTGAGCTGCAGGTACCGTAGCTCGTTCCCCCCAGCTAGCTGAAATTTCTCTGTCAGTTCGTCCAGTGTTGCGATCCTGTCGTCTGTGTATAGGTCCCTGACTGTCAGTGTCCCCCCGTCCTGCCTCCACCTTTTGAAGGTGGCGTCGGTCAGTGCTGGTTTGAACCTATGGTTGTTGCAGATGGGAGCCCTGTTCGACATTTTGGTCAGGCCAAGTTGCTGCCGCAGTTGGTTCCAGGATTGGAGGGTGGCTGTCACCACTGGGCTGCTGGAGTGTTTTTTGGGTGGGGATGGGAGTGCTGCCGTGGCGAGGGCCCGGAGGGAGGTTCCCATGCAGGAGGCCTCCTCCGCACGCACCCACTCAGCTTCTGGCTCCTGGATCCATCCCCTTACTCGCTCGGCTGTTGCTGCCCAGTGGTAGAATTGTAGATTCGGGAGGGCTAACCCTCCCCTGGTTTTTGTTTTTTGTAAGACCTTCTTTGGGATCCTAGCATTTTTACCCCCCCATACGAACGCCATGATGAGTTTGTCCAGCGCTTTGAAAAAGGCCTTGGGGATGTAGATCGGAATGGATCTAAACAGGAAGAGGAACCTGGGCAGTACGTTCATTTTGATCGTCTGAACTCTCCCCGCGAGGGAGAGCGGGAGTGTGTTCCATCTTTGCAGGTCCTTTTTAACTTCCTCCGTCAGGCTGGTGAGGTTCCATTTGTGGATCCCTTTCCAGTCATGGGCTATTTGGATCCCCAGGTAGCGGAATTTATGTCGGGCTTGTTTGAACGGCAGCCCCTTTAATGCTGCCCCCCCCCCCCCCCCCCCCCCCCCCCCCCTTGCGGGTGTAATGGGAAGATCTCACTTTTGCTCATGTTGAGTTTGTAGCCCGAGAAGGCTCCAAACTCTTTCAGGAGCGTGATGATTCCGTCCATGCTGCTTTGTGGGTCCGAGATATAGAGGAGCAGATCATCCGCATAGAGTGAGACTCTGTGCTCTCTACCTCCCCTTCGGATCCCCCTCCAATTTTTTGCTGCCCTGAGCGCGATTGCTAGCGGTTCAATTGCTAGTGCGAACAGCAGCGGGGACAGTGGGCATCCTTGTCTGGTGCCCCTGTGCAGCTGGAAGTATTGGGAGTTGGTATTGTTGGTCTGTACACTCGCCATGGGAGCGTTGTACAGGAGCTTTACCCAAGCGGTGAACCCTGTTCCAAGCCCGAACCGCTCCAGTACCTCTATGAGGTATTTCCACTCGACTCTGTCGAAGGCCTTTTCTGCGTCCAGGGAGACGATCACCTCTTGTGTTCTCTCCCCGGAGGGGGTCATTATCACGTTCAGCAGGCGCCTGATGTTCGCGGTCAGCTGTCTACCTTTGACAAAGCCCGTCTGGTCCTCTGTGACCACCTCAGGTACACAGTCTTCTAGCCTTTTGGCTAGGATTTTGGCCAGTATTTTGGCGTCTGCATTCAGCAGAGATATGGGTCTGTATGACCCACATTCCGTTGGGTCTTTGTCTTTCTTAGGTATCAGCGAGATTGAGGCCTGTGCTAACGTGGGTGGCAACGTGCCCCTAGCTAGCGAGGGTCTCGGTGTTCCAACGAGCAATGGACCGAATGGTGGACTAGTACAGACTGCGGGCCACATTTCTGTACTCGGATAACGTCACCATCTGCGGCCATGACCAACAGGACCACGACGCCAATCTCCACCGATTTCTCCAAACCGTCCAAAAACAAAACCTCACATACAATAAGGAGAAATGCGTTTTCCGCACAACCAGACTAGCCATCCTTGGCTACGTCGTGAAAAACGGGGTCCGAGGACCTGACCCTGACCGTATGCGCCCCCTCTTACAACTCCCTCTCCCTCACTGTTCCAGGGCCCTCAAGAGGTGCCTCGGATTTTTCTCCTACTACGTCCAGTGGGTCCCCCAGTATGCGGACAAAGTGGACCAATATTTAGGACTACACTCTTCCGACTGTCAGCCGAGGCCTGCCAGGCCTTCAACTGCATTAAGGAGGACATTGCCAAAGCCGCCATGCGGGCGGTGGATGAATCCGTCCAATTTCAGGTGGAGAGCGACGCCTCAGAGGTCGCTCTCGCTGCCACTCTGAACCAGGCAGGTAGTCCAGTAGCGTTCTTCTCCCGAACCCTCTCCACTTCGGAACTTCGACACTCCTCAGTCGAAAAGGAAGCCCAAGCCATTGTGGAAGTGTTGCTCGTTTTGTTAAGTGTGCTTTACACTTAATTTTCTCTGTTTCATAACCTTGCTCTAGAGTTGCCATGTATCTTTATGATACCACCTCGAGGTTCAAGTTCAAGTGCTGATCAATAACTCAATACACCAGTTAGTAAGCTTCAAATCAAAACACATTTATTATATACACAGTCAATCGCTACTCATGCATAAAATACTACAGAACTAGACTATTTCTACCACTAAAGGCCAATACTTAGCTTTGGAAAAGGAACCCACTGGGTCAGGGAACAATGGCCTCTCGTTTGATCCTGAGACTGCAGGCTTCCAGCTGGTCTGGACTAAGGGTTAGGAGCGCCTATCTCGTAGCGTGCGTTGACTGGACACTTACTTGTTGGTGTAGCTGCTAGGCAGGTCTCTGTCAAGGGTTGTTTCGAGATGCTGGGAGACCCTGCAAGAAGACCGAATTGAACTTTATAGTCCCCAGGGGCTTTGCGCCCTTTTGGGCGGACCTAGTACCTGGTTCCAATTGATTGGACCATGTTCCAATCGATTGGTTTGATTTCCCCAAAACTGGGGCTGTTCCCTGATCGCTGGGCGGTTCCTAAGTGTCCGTTGGCTTCTTTTGTGTTTGCTCCTTAGGCGGCGAGGAGTCTGGCTTTGCCTCGATTATCTTAACTGTTGCTATTGTTCCCGGGGATCGCTCATCAATATGCAGATGGTCGTCAGTTTCAGTGCTGTCTGCTTTCTGCGAGTCTTAATATACAGGAAGCTTGGCATTCTGCTTGCTTCCCTGTACCTGTCCATTTTTCCCTGCGTTCTTAGCGAATCTCCATTTTAAAGTCGGGAAGTGGCCAACCCAGGTGGCTACAGAAGCCGTACGGCACTGGAGGCACTACCTCGGAGGTAGGAGGTTTACCCTCATCACCGACCAGAGATCGGTTGCCTTTATGTTCGATAACTCGCAGCGGGGCAAAATTAAAAATGACAAAATCTTGAGGTGGAAGATCGAACTCTCCACCTATAATTATGATATTGTATACGTCCGGGGAAGCTCAACGAGCCCCCAGTTGACCTGTCCTGCGGCACATGCGCCAGCGCGCAAGACGACCAATTACAGGCTATCCACAATGATCTCTGCCACCCGGGGGTCACCCGGCTCGCCCACTACATCAAGGCCCGCAATCTGCCTTTCTCCACTGAGGAGGTTAAAGCTGTCACCAGGAATTGCCCGATCAGCGCGGAGTGTAAACCACACTTCTATAGACCAGACAAGGCCCACCTGTTAAAGGCATCCCGGCCCTTTGAACGACTGAATATCGATTTCAAAGGGCCCCTTCCCGCGACCAACCGTAATGTTTACTTCCTTCATAGATTAATTCTCTCACTTCCCGTTTGCCATCCCGTGCCCCGATATGACCTCCCATACAGTCAACAGAGCCCTGCACAGTGTCTTCACCTTGTTCGGTTTCCCTAACTATGTCCACAGCGACAGGGGTTCGTCCTTCATGAGCGACGAGCTGCGTCAGTACCTGCTCGACAAGGGCATCGCCTCGAGCAGGACAACCAGCTATAACCCCAGGGGGAACGGGCAGGTGGAGAGGGATAATGCGACGGTCTGGAAGACCGTCCCACTGACACTACGGTCCAGGAATCTCCCGGCCTCCCACTGGCAGGAGGTCCTCCCCGACGCGCTCCAAACAAATAAGGCCCTGTCCTCCTTCAGAAGCACGTCCGGACACAAAAAACAGACCCGCTGGTAGAGAGGGTCCTACTACTACATTCAAACCCCTACTACGCATTTATCGAGCACCCCGACGGCCGATAGGACACCGTTTCCCTCCGGGACCTGGCGCCTGCAGGATCTACCACTACTACTACCTCTATCGCCGAGGTACCCCTCACACCACACCCCACCCGACCCCCCACGCCCTGCGCCCTGGAGCCTACAGGTTTCCTGTGCCCCCTTTCACCCGTCACACCAGTCAGGAACGAAGCTCGGAAGGAACCACCCCCGGAGTCCACCCCCGGAGTCCACCCTCGGATCCACACCGGACATCAGCACACAGTCATCCGAAGCGGCTGCAACTCCGGTGCTCCGCCGGTCCCAGCGAACGATTCGAGCACCCTCACCCCCGTCGGACTTGATTTTTTTAACAGGCGGTGATGTGGTGAATGTATAATATAAATTCACACTGTGTATCACTGTGTTCCTGTGGACTCCGTCTGTGAGCCGTTGTGCGGCTCTGCCCACAAGGGGAGATGAGGAGCATGTACAGGGCTCCGCCCATGGCTCCACCCTCTACCGGAAGTATAAAGTGCTGCGGTCTTGCGAGCCTTCCTTCAGTTCAGCTAGTCACAGGCAGGCTCAGTTGTAAGTTGATTAAAGCCACAGTTTACGTCTACTCGTGTCCTTGAGTGATTGATGGTCGCATCAACTGCCTTGCCCAATTATGGCATTGAAAAAAGAATTGGATAATTATCTTTAGAAAAATGATTTGTAAGGTCGACTTTGGAAGTGGGACTAGCTATGTTGTTCTTGCTGAGGGCAGACACGAATATCAGGGGCTGAATGGCCTCTTTCCATCCATCCTACGATTTTATGAATTTGACCTAGAGACACACATGAGGGAGAAAGGAACAGAAGGATACGCTAATTGGATTTGATGAAGTACTGCGGGAGACTGCTTGGATGGACCACTTGGGCTGAATGCTGCTCTCCATGCGATGCAATTCCCCGCCATACAGGTCGCTGTGGGTCGGAATCAAGTTTAGCGGGCGGGCGAACTGTGTGTGGTAAATTACGGTAAGGCTGTTGTTGCCAACGTGGCCAGCAGGAGGCGGGCAGCCGCCGTGGGTCGGATGGGCCGCGGTTCCCACAATGCTGCTGCGACCCGCTTTGAGAGTGGCTTGTACAATGCGGCGGGGCTGAGAGCGAGCGAAGTGCCATTCCTCCAATGTGTGGATGCAGTGTTTTGTATATATTTTTAAAAAGCAGCTTCAGGTTTGAGTCATGAAAAGACGTATCTAAAAACGAAGGAGCAGGCGCCTTCAAAAAGCACACCAGCGCACCCAGGATCATGTAAGTCATTTTCTTTTTCTGCATCCAAAGGATTTTTTTGTGTGTTGAAGACAGGCTGTGCGTTTATGTGAGAGACAGCCGTACACTGGTGTTTAGATACATAGAGGCCTGTGTGAGAGCTGTTAACAGGAGGCTGGAAGTCGCTACATCAGGTTCCTTCTCCGGCTATATGTTGGATACAGTGTTGCACTGAGGTTGTAGCTCCTCCATTGCTCAGAAAATGCCCGCTGTTTGTCCTGTTATCCTACCGGCTAAGGGCCTGGGCATTTTCAGATGCCGGTAATCTTGTAATCCGTGCTTTGTGGATGGGTTTTGTGCTGCAACATCAAATGTGGGGAATTTACTTGTTGGATTGTTTTCCAGAATCGTTTTGTGTTCATGTATTTTTTTTAAATATCTAAGTTTGAAGTTTAGACTATTGACGACAAGCGCCCAGCAGTGCTCGATGTTTCCCTGCTGGTTTACTTTATGTGATCACTTCTGGGCTGGAGTTTCCTGTTAGTCAACTGTAGCCATACAGGCAATGCACAACACCTTGTGCCTTAAACCCCATCCACCCTCCAAATATCGGCCACCTACCCTGAACCAGAAGTTAGTGGGATCTAGCGATTTTTGTTTTGCCGTCTATAAGGTCATTGCTAATCACTCTTGCAGTCGATCGAATGAAGTATAAATATTGCTCAATGACAATCCTTGGAATCGGCGAGTTGAACGAATCACTTGTACCAATTTCAGGACAACACAGTGCATAATGCGGTTTATTTTTGTCAGAGCACCCCGCATTTGGATTACTGGGGCCTCACGGTAGCATGGTGGTTAGCATCAATGCTTCACAGCTCCAGGGTCCCAGGTTCGATTCCCGGCTGGGTCACTGTCTGTGCGGAGTCTGCACGTCCTCCCCGTGTGCGCGTGGGTTTCCTCCGGGTGCTCCGGTTTCCTCCCACAGTCCAAAGATGTGCGGGTTAGGTGGATTGGCCATGCTAAATTGCCCGTAGTGTAAGGTTAATGGGGGGATTGTTGGGTTACGGGTATACCGGTTACGTGGGTTAAGTAGGGTGATCATTGCTCGGCACAACATCGAGGGCCGAAGGGCCTGTTCTGTGCTGTACTGTTCTATGTACAGTGAGCTGTCCTGATCTCCATATTTATGTGAAAGGATTGAGAGGCACTGGAGAGGATACAAGAAAATTATGACCTCTCAGCTTTGGTAACAATCAGAAAAGACTGAAGAGGCTTGGGTCTGTTTGGGGCTGTATTTCTGTTTGTGGGGAGACCCACAATGTAAGACCGTCACAAATAAATTCAAGAAAGAATTCAGGAGAAACTGATTACCCAGAGAGTGGTGAGAATGTGAAACTCACTACCTCAAGGAGTGATTGAGGCAAATAGTAAGAATGGCTTTAATGAGAATAAGCACATAGATAAATACATGAAGGAGGAAGGAATCGAAGGATTCTGAGAGTGAGGCGACAGGTTGCTCATATGGAACACAAACACTGCCATAGTTCAGCTGAGTGAAAAATGGCCTGTTTGTGTGCCTTAAGGATAGTCTTCTCCGAATCCCTCCCACAGGCTTGGCCACAACCATTCTCTGTGACGAGTAGCTTGGCTATCATTGCTTCCTGGGAGTTCAGAGTTTCCAAAAGCATGTAACAGTAGTGGGATCATTTATAAAGACACATTTATATAGTGCATTTCCAGGATGTCCAAAAGTGTTTTACATCCAATTAAGTACCTTTGTAGTGTAACCACTGTTCTCATAATGCGCAGAGCAAGGTCCACAAAAATTCTGTGGAAGAGTCACACAGACTCAAAATAGTAACTGTGTTTCTCCTAACAGATGCTTCCAGACCTCTTGAGGTTATCCAAAATTTTCTGTTTGGGTTTCTTCCAGGTTCTCCGGTTTCCTCCCACAGTCCAAAGATGTGCAGGTTAGGTACATTGGCTATGCTAAATTGTCCCCAGGTGGGATTATGGAGATGGGGCGGGGGTGGGCCTAGATAGGGTGCTCTTTCAGAGGGTCAGTGCAGACTCAATGGGCCGAATGGCCTCCTTCTGCACTTGTCGGGATTCTCTGATTCTATGACTTTGCCTCTGCTACATTCCTAAGACATGCATTCCACTGTGTGGAGTTTGCACATTGTCCCCATGTCAGCATGGGTCTCACCTCCGCAACACAAAAGATGTGCAGGGTAGGTGGATTGGCCACGCTAAATTGCCCCTTGATTTGGAAAAAATGAATTGGTACTCTAAATTTATTTTTTAAAAGACATGCATTCCAGATTCTAACCACTCGCTGCATAAAAACATATTTCCTCATGTTGCTAATTGTTTTGATAATTACTTTAAATGGGTGCCTTCAGTTTCTTGACACCACCAATGGAACAGTTTCTCTTGGTCTACTCTGTTGAGATCACTCATGAGTTTTGAACACATCTATCAAATCTTCTCTCAACACTCACTACTTTAAAGAGAACAACCCCAGCTGTCCATGTATCTCTGGAACCTTTCTCAGAATCTTTGGCATAGATGGTGCACTTCAGTTTCAGCTTAAACCCAATTTGGAATTTCCTTGCTGTCTGGGTACAGGGCTGTGTTTTAAAAGATTAGTTTTGGGGATATGGATATTGTGAGAAAAGATTTCACAATTATTGCCAATTTCTATCTTATCGCGTGGAACCCAATTGTCCATGTGTTGAAGGTGCTTCCACAATGCTGTCAGGTGGAGAGTTTCCAGGAGTTTGATCCAACACCAATGAAGGACGGAGTGTGACTTGGAAGGGAATTTGGAGTTAATGGTGTTTCCATCCTTGTGGTGGCAGAGATTGTAGATTTAGACAGGTCACTTGCTAAGAGTAAGAGTAAGCAATGCCAAGTTATTATTCTCTTCTCTATTATTCATTATGATTTGGCGTGCCACAGATTACTTAGTCTGTGTTGCTGTGGCAATGTTCACTGGATGGGGCTATGGATTGTCATGGCAGAAGCTCCAATTTCAAACGACTGACCAGGAATCTGTCCTTCTCCTGCTTGTGTTTTGTAATAATATGCTTGTTGCGAATCCACCTTTCTTGGCCATCAAGTCCTGGGGTGGGACTCGAATCTGGAGCTTCTGGCTCAGAAGCAAAGATGTGACCCATTGTGCCCCGAAGACCTCCTATTATAATGTAACATCTCACAAATCGTAACATAACTGAATATTATCATCTCTCTCTCCTCCAATTCATGATAGCACAAACACTTCCACCCAGTTTCATACCCTCCAATCTGTTGCATGCACTTAATCAGCTATTTGCTGGTTTAATATTGAAACAGGAAAGTAGTGGCTTGAGACTGTGATTTGGCACATGGAATTTTCCTCCTGCAAATACTGTTTGCTATCCTAGCATGTGCCACATGATTTGCATAACCTATGCTATTTTTGTATTTTTCATGACTAACTATATACTTCACAAATATTTTGAAGCCAAAGTTTCACTTCAGGATGTTTCGCATTGCATTGCATTGCACACTCAACAACCTGTCAGAGGTTGTGGGCTCAAGTCAAACTCCAGAGAATTACACATATAATTCAGATTGAGTCTCAGCGCAGTGCTAAGGGACTTCTGGTCTAATGAAGATGATGTCTTTTGGCTGAGAAGTTAAACAGGCCCTGCCTGTCCTGTCAGGTGGATGTAAAAGATCCCATGGCCACAATTTCAATGAACACCAGGGAAGTTATCCTTGGAACTCGTGCCAACGTTACCAGTCAACCAATGTCACAAATGTAGTTTATCTGATTATTATCATATTGCCGTTTGACGGACCTTGGTGTTTTGTGAATTGGTTGCCATGTTTCCTATGTTGCAGCAGTGACTATACTTTAGTAATACTTTATTGGTTGTAAATTGCTTGCATCATACTGATGTTAAGGTACATTACTACTTTAGTAGTGCATTTGTGTCCAAAATGACTTCAGAATAATAATGATCGCATCCCTTCATAACATTGCTGGTTCCACACCTGGAACCTGACCTGGCCCTGCAGACTCATGCCTTATTTCCTTTCTTTTGAGTCCAGCATACTGCGGGTTAGTTCTCAAATTCCCCATTGCCACTTCCCCTCCTTAAGCTGCCATGTCGTGCAATCTTCTTTCTACGCATTCATGCACTCTGTTGGTACTCTTCTGGCTATGGAGCTTGATAACTGCTGGGGGCAAGGTCCTTCAGGCCAGCAACATAAACACTGGGACTCATGGCTTTGCAAATGGCTAACCAGATGGAGCTCTCACCCATCCATGGTCAGACAGAGTATCAGCCATTTTTGTTCACTGCTGTGGACCTTTTGCAGTCTGTGGGCATATGCCTCCTTAGGTCAATCTTTGGTTGGTTTATCTATCAACCGACCTTTCTCGTATTACGTGTGGTTGCCACAATGCTAGTTGATCACCTTTGGATATCAGCTGTCATTTTTGGATTTGGCAGGTTGTCTTCCAGCTGAATGTCCTTCCTGCCTCTTATTATCAAGTGAAGAGGGGTAAAATGCCTCCCTTATTTTCCCTCTCCTCGTTTGACCGCAACAGTTTTTTCTTTAAAAAGGATACACTTTCCAATTCATGAGTGTTTAACTGTTTATGTGCCGTGACCATAACAGACCGAATTAGACAGGTTTTCTTAACTATTCTCTTTTTAAAAATAATCTTTATTATAATTAACCTGGTTAAATAAAAATAATAAGTTCCAACTTTCCCTCATATACTCACACAAGTAGAATACGGAGTGGGGAGGATAGATTAAGTAATTTAGAGTCCAATAAAATTAAAGGGATGAATAACTCTTGAAGGTTGGTGACTTAGCTGGCTTCAAACTAAATTCGTCAGTCATGCTGCTTTCAGCATTGAGGCCGTTTGAAGTTGTAGACAGATGTTTAATTTGTTCATCTGGAGACAATTATTTTTAAAATCTTCGTCTGTGGCACCTGGATAGTAAAAACCAGCAGGTAAGGCTCAAACACTTGCAAGCTGGATGGACAGAAAGAGCGAGAAAAAAGGAACCCCCTCGAGAATTTGTTCCTTCAGCGTCTCAGTTGCTTGTTCGGTTCTGAAGAGTAAGCAGGTGCTTTAAAACACTCAAAAGGGTTGGCTTGTCACATGACCATCTCTTGTCAACTGCCCAGTAATCCAAATATTTGGAGTATCCCAATTTTAACAAAAACATAAAATGACGGCAGAGTCATCTAGACTCGAAAAGATAGCTGTTTTATCTCCACAGATGCTGTCAGACCCGCTGAGATTTTCCAGCATTTTCTGTTTTTGTTACAATTGGAGTACTGATGTCAGTGTTTGTAGTTACATTGTATACCTTGTGTTGCCCTATTATGTATTTTCTTTTATTTCCTTTTCTTTTCATGTACTTAATCATAGAATTTACAGTGCAGAAGGAGGCCATTCGGCCCATTGAGTCTGCACCGGCTCTTGGAAAGAGCACCCCACCCAAGCCCACACCTCCACCTCATCCCCATAACCCTTTAACCCCACCCAACACTAAGGACTATTTTGGACACTAAGGGCAATTTAGCATGGCCAATCCACCTAACCTGCACATTTTTGGATTGTGGGAGGAAACCGGAGCACCCAGGGGAAACCCACGCACACACAGGGAGAACATGCAGACTCCGCATAGACAGTGACCCAAGCTGGGAATCAAACCTGGGACCCTGGAGCTGTGAAGCAATTGTGTTAACCACTATGCTACCGTGCTGCCCTAATGATCTGTTGAGCTGCTCGCAGAAAAATACTTTTCACTGTACCTCGGTACATGCTACCTTATTTGGATTCCATCCACAGTAATTTGCTTTTATCTTAGTATTCCAACTGAAACTTGATTAATCAAGGCCGGGAATTCTTGATTAGCCATGTCCCATTGTCCAAATGATTCATGTCTAATGGTCTGCCTTCACCCGGTTAAGTACCTAGGTGATTGTTTAGATGCGTTGTTAATTGAATAGGAAATGGCCCCCATTCATCCTCTTTCAAGGTATTTGTCCCTGGTATGGCTTTCAAGACAACCTGTCTCCATTTCAGTGGTTTTTGGAATGTAGAAGGTACAGTGATTTCAAATATTCAGCCACCTATGACCCCCAAAGTCGCTGGAGTGTGGCTTTAGTCTTGAGCACAATTAGGAGTTTCCAGCCAGTAAAATAAAAATATATATTTTTGTAAAGCATGGTTCTACAACATGTCGCTAACCCCCTCCATTGATCTGGGATGGGGATTTGGATCAATACGTCCTAACTTGGAAATAAGCTTGCACCAATGGCTGGGACCTTCTTGTGTCAATCTTTGTGCTACCCAATTTATGTTTCTTTGCTGCCACATCAAACTGAAGCAGAAGAAAACAATTTGCAAATCAAGTCCTGTTCATCCATCATCTATTGTGATAATTTCCCTTCGTTGACTCCTGATACAGCAATGCCTTGATTTTAAAATTAGCTTTCATGTTATCAAATCCCTACATGACCTCACCACTTTCCATTCTTTGTAACCTCCTTTAGCCCTTTGGGATCCAACTCAAACTCTGCTCTGGGTCACTTGAGAACCCTGGATTTTAATCACTGCACCAGTGGCAGCTGTGTCTTCAGAGGCATGGATATGAAACACTGAAATTCGCTCATAAATCTCTCCACAACTGTCTCTTCTTTAAGAGGCTTCTTAAAACCTACCGATTTCCCAAGCTTTTGGTCACCTGTCCTTTTTTAAAAAATGTTTTAATTGAGTTTTTGGCTTACAGAGCAGATATATAAATATGAACATATATGAGGAGATGAATTCCCGGCGGGTCACTGTCTGTGTGGAGTCTGCACGTCCTCCCCGTGTGTGCGTGGGTTTTCTCTCCGGGTGCTCCGGTTTCCTCCCACAGTCCAAAGATGTGCGGGTTAGGTGGATTGGCCATGCTAAATTGCCCGTAGTGTAAGTTAATGGGGGGATTGTTGGGTTACGGGTATACGGGTTACGTGGGTGTAATGGGGTGATCATTGCTCGCACAACATCGAGGGCCGAAGGCCTGTTCTGTGCTGTACTGTTCTATTCTATCTATGTAAAAGTAAAATTAAAACTATTTACACATTTACCGCCTTCACCTATTTACATACATCAGTTTCCTTTCTTTTTCCTCCTTACAGTATTAGCAGTGGTAGTTGGGGTTCCCTGCATTTCCCCTTCCACTGATTTTCTCTTTGTCTTTTCCTCCTACCCTCTCTTGTTGGATTTGGTTGAGCTCCATATTTCCCTGACCTCCCCTCCCCCAATCTTCCTAACTGTGTCGTGGCTACCCCATCTTGTTCTTTGGCTTCCTTGTTGTTGTCTACAAACAGGTCTTGGAATAACTGAGTGAATGGTTCCCACGTTTTGTGGAAGCCTTCTTCCGACTCTTGTATGTCACATTAAATGTTCTCCATTTGGAGGGATTCCAATAGGTGGGACAGCCAGTCTGCAGCTTTGGGTCGTGCTGCTGATCGCCAGCCAAGCAGGATACTTCGGCGGGTAATTAGGGAGGTAAAGGCAAGGTCGTCGGCTATCCTCGGTCACGCTCTAACGTCTCCTTAGATGGCTCGGTGTCAAGGTTTTGCCTGATAATGCCTCTATGGAGCCTCTTGGGATGTTTTAGTATGTGAAAGGGGATAGATAAGTGTTAGTTGTTAATATTGCACAAAGTGCCTCCAGAGAACTTATTGATTCTAAGTAGTTGGTTCCAGTCAATCTCCAACATCATTTTGCACAGGGTGTTAACACCGATTATAAGTTCAGGCAAAATGAGGTTAGAGGGAAGTGGTTAATTAGATCAGACTGTGTAGATACTTATTTTGTGGTCATAGGTTTTGTCCTTAATTTATGTTGTACTTTAGATTTATACCAACTGCAATTTGCACAACAGTACAGGATCAGAATTAATCAAAACCCTCACTCGCCAATATAAAAATATATATACAATGTAATTACAGTATATTACTTAAACAATTACAACTTAATAGATTTTGATGCTACAATCACTAATTTTGTAGCTCCGCTACCTTATTTAAAGCACTGGATCGAGCCCGTGCAATTTACACTGTCGTAGTATAAATTATTCTGCTTATCATCTGCTCGATATGAAACTCAAATTGAGACACTCTGTTTTACAAAACCAAGGTTTTACTTTATTCACAACAATTTTCATTTATATAGTGTGTTTAACATAGTAAAATAGCTTGGGATATTTCATGTCAGAAGAATAACATAAAGCTGCTTGAAGAAGGAGAGAGGTTTTAGGGAAGGAATTCCAGAGCTTGGGACTCAGGCTAGTTGAAGGAACATACAACATGCAGTGCAGAAGGAGGCCATTCAGCCTATCGAGTCTGCACCAACCCACTGAAGCCCTCACTTCCACCCTATCCCCGTAACCCAATAACACCTAACCTTTTTGGTCACTAAGGGCAATTTATCATGGCCAATTCACCTATCCTGCACGTCTTTGGACTGTGGGAGGAAACTGGACCACCCGGAGGAAACCCACGCAGACACGGGGAGAACGTGCAGACTCGGCACAGACACTGACCCAGCGGGGAATTGAACCTGGGACCCTGGCACTGTGAAGCCACAGTGCTATCCACTTGCGCTACCGTGCTGCATGGGAACAGGAGTAGGCCATTCAGTCAAGCCTACTCTGCCATTCAATTAAATCACAGCTGATGATCTCCCTCAATGCCAATTCCTCAATGCCCCGTATATCACTATCCTTTGATGTCATTAATCTCCAGAAATCTGCCAATTTCTGTCTTTAACATGCTCAATGATTTGAGATTCCACAGCCTTCAGGGTAAAAAATTTCAAAGATTCACCGCGCTCTGAGTGAAGAAATACTTAATTCTTTCTCATCTCAGTCTCAAATAGCCTACACCGTATCCTGAGATTACGCTCCTGGGTGTTAAACTCACTAGCCAGGGGAAACACTTTTATCTACATCCACCCTGTCACATCCTGTAAAAGTTTCCAATGTTCAAAGGAATCAGCCCTCGTTCTTTGAAATTCTCGGGAATACAGACGTAGTCTCATCGATCTCTCCTCATACGACAATCCTGCCATCCCAGGTATTACTCTGGTGAACCTCTGTTGTACTCCCGTTATGGCAAGTATACTCCTTAGATCAAGGGGCTAAAACCACACAATATTCCAAGTGAGGTCTCACGAAGGCTCTATACAACCACAGCAAGACACATTTGCTCCTGTACTCAAACCTACTTGCAATGAATTCCAATATACAATTTGCCATCCTAATTGCTTACGGCATCTGTATGCTAACTTTTAGTGACTCATGAACAAGGACATCCAGCTTCCTTTGGATACATGCACTTCCCAATCTCTCACCATTTAAGAAATATTCTGCCTTTCTTTATTTCTGAGAAAGTGAATAACTACCCATATTCACATTATATTCGTCTGCTATGTTCCTGCCAATTCACTTAGCCCGTTCAAGTCCTCTTGAAACTTCCATACATACTCTTTACAATTTCCGTTCCCACCCAGTTTGGTATCAAATTTGGAAATATTACAATTGGTCCCCAGATCCAAATCATTGATATAGATTGTGAGCAGCTGTGGACCTAGCATCGATCCTTGCAGTACCCCACTAGTAACAGCTTGCCACTCTGAGAATGATCTATTTATTCCTACCAGTATATTTTCCCCAATTCCATGTACTCTAATTTTATTTATTAACCTGTGTGGGACCTTGTAAAAAGACTTCTGAACATCCAAATACACCACATCCACTGGTTCTCCTTTATCAATGCTACAAGTAATATCCTCAAATAATCCCCAACAGGTTTGTCCAGCATGATTTCCCTTTCATAAATCCATGTTGACTCGGCCCAATTTTACCATTCTTTTCTAAATGTCCAGTTATCACATCCTTTACAATAGATTCCAACATTTCCTGACTATTAACATCAAACTAACAAGTCTGTAATTGTCCAGTCTCGCTCCCTTCTTAAATAGTGAGGTTATATTTACTACTTTCTAGTCTGCAGGACCCTTTCCAGAATCCAAATAATTCATCCACTGTCTCTCTAGCTGCCTCCTTCAAAACTCTGGGATGACACTCATCAGGTCCAGGGGACATATCATCCTTCAATCCAGTTAACGTTCTTGGTATGACCTCTTTTTACTAATACTAATTTCGTTTAGTTCATCATTTTCACATATCTCTTGGTCGCCTTGTATTTCTGGCAGATTTTCTGTATCTTCTTCCATGAAGCAAGATGGAAAGTATCTGTGTAGTTTCTTCACCATATCCCTGTTCTCCACTAAGGAAATGGCAGAGAAACTAAACAACCAGCAATCAATGGGGCATTTAGAATCAGGGATGTGCATAGGGCGGCATGGTGGCGCCATGGTTAGCACTACTGCTTCATGGCATGAAGACCTGGGTTAGATCCCTGCCCCAGGTCACTGTCCGTGTGGAGTTTGCACATTCTCCCCGTGTCTGCATGGGCCTCACCCCCACAACCCAAAAGATGTGCAGGTAGGTGGATTGGCCACGCTAAATTGCCCCTTAATTAGAAAAAAAATCATTGGATGCTCTAAATTTATAATTAAAAAAGAATAAAATCAGGTGTGCAAGAGGTCAGAATGGGAGGATTGCAGACCTCTTGAAGGGCTATGGGTAGATATGAGGAGTTAGTTATTTAACAAAATGTTCAGCAATTTTGAAAGCAGTTGACTTAGCCCGTTTAGAATTTTTGTTGCTGATGAGCTGGGCGTGACAAATCCAGTTGCTGCAAAGTGGGAGGGTATAATTACAGTGTGACAGGTTTACATGATAGTTTCGATAAATGTATAATCAGGAAAGTTGACACGAGGGGCAATTTAGCAAACATAAGGGGTGGGATTCTCTATCCCGCCGCACCCATTTTCTGATGTGGCCCACCCCCTCCGGCAGCGGGCCAATGGAGTTTCCCTTTGTGAGCACCACCACGGCATCGGGAAATCCGCAGGCATGAGTACGCTGCCGGTGAAGCAGAGGATCCCACCGATGGAGAATCCAGTCCAAGATATTTAATGCATTATGGGTCATGTCACGTGGCATCATTGAAGTCAGTGCGAGTGGCTCAATTGGTGACTGGGTTAGCTGTAAAGGAAAATTTCCCGCCTCTTTTTGACTCCAGTTAGTTGATATTTCATAGCTATGAAAATCTTGTAATAAAATGGCTAGTGGCTGAACAAGGCCCTGGAATGTGACTAATTCATGATAATGAATTCTGCCTGCACTGTTATAGGGAATCCCAGAAGGTTTAGTATGTTGAAGGACACAGCCAGGATGACCTGATAATTCGTGATTTGCTTGATACAGCTTCAATGCTTGTTTTATAGTCATGAATCCTTAAGGGCCCTTTCCCTGGGCCTCAAGTATAGTTCACCCTCTGTGCCAACCTTTGTTTTGTTTCAGAAAAACTATTTCTGTGGTTCATGTAATAGAATTTTTCATAATCAAAGTTCATGTTAGTGTTGGTTTCATTAATGAAAATAATTTGAAGAAAATTGTATTCTTGCCATAGCTTTCACACCAAGAACTTTGATTTGAAGTAATTTGGGATATTTTCTTAATGATGAGAGACTTGGAGCCAAGGAGAAACAAGGAATTTATGTGTCCAAGTACAGAAATCATTAAAAACTAGTGCGTAGGTGCAAAAAATAATTAAAATTCCCATGGATTGGACTGGATTTGTTTATTGTCATATGTACCGAGGTACAGTGAAAAGTATTGTTCTGCGTACAGTTCAGCCAGATCACTTCATACATGAGAAAAATACAAAGGGCAAACGTAAATACATAGACAAATAGACATATTGACCTTTACTTCAAGGGAGTGGAAATACAAGAAAAAAGAAGTGGTGTGGCAGTTGTACTGGATCTTCATTCGGCCCCCACCTGGATACCATGCACTTGGGCACTGTGCATATCAGTCTCAAGAGTGTTCAGGTTCACCAGAGCCTAAAGTGTTAAACTGTGAGGATAATTTACCTAAACTTGTTTGTAGTCCTTGAATTTCAATGGTTAAAATGATAAAGGGATTGAAGGGAACAGGTATGATAAGGTACTTCCTCTGGTGAGGGAACAGTAGGGCACAATCTTAAAATTAAAGTTAGGCTGTTCAGGTGATGTCAGGAAACCGTTCCTCACTCAAAGGGAACTGTTCTCCAACGCCCACCCCCCCCCCCCCTCCCCACCCCTCCTCCCTCCTCCCTCCTCCCACCTCCACCTCCTCCTCCACCATCACCACCACAGACAAATGGCTGTGGTTGTTGGGCTTTGTCAATTGACATTTTCAAGGCTAATATCAATAGATTTTTGGGGAGGTAAAGGTATCAAGGATTATGTTAAAAATTACAGATAAATGGAGTTAAAATACAAATCGGCTGTTACCTTGAATGGTAGAAATGCCTTGAGGGAATTCTGTATTCCTATCAATTCCAAAGTTGGTGAGACCATCAGATTTCTGTCTGACCATCAGCAGATTGTTTTATTTGTTAACTTGCTGTATCTGTTGTAAATGTTCAATTTATAGAAACATTTTGTGTAATGGTATCACGCTGTTCCTTTCAGGACTGATGCTTGCCTTTTGGACGTTGCCATGAGTTCCTTGGGGTGTATCAATATTTTTACACACAAAGATTTTAGAAGAAGTTTCTAAGATTACCAACTAACCATTTTTTCCTCCTTTTTATTCTGTTTATTTCTTATTATTCAAAGGTTAGAATTTTTCCTTCTGACTGTAACCATGAATTGTCCTGGGAATAGGTTCCAGAACTCTCTTTACTTTAGCGATCTCTTCATGACATTGGTCTTGGACATTTAGTGATCCATCATATATATATTTAGCATTTGGCCATTCATCCCATCAAGCCTGTTCCGCCATTCGGTACAATCATGGCTGATCATTCTTTTCAATGCCTTTTCCCACAGTACCCCCATACCCCTTTATGTCATTGATAATTAGAAATCTGTCAACCTATGCTTTAAACATACTCACTGACTGAGCTTCCACAGCCTGCAGGGAGAGAGAATTTCAAAGATTCAGAACCCTCTGAGTAAAAGGTTAAAAATGTCCTCACCTCACTCTTCAGTGGCTTCCCCCTTATTTTGAAATTGTGTCCCTTAGCTTTAGACACCCCAGTCAGGAGAAGCATCTTGCCTGCATCTACCCTGTTTTACTGTAAGAATTTGGTCGGTTTCAATGAGATCGCTTCTCATTCTTTGAAACTCTAGAGAATGCAGTCCCAGTTTCCCCAATCTCTCTTCATAGGACAGTCCTGTCATCTCGGGAACAAATCTGGTGAACCTTTGCTGCATTCGCAGGAATATCCTTCCTAAAATAAGGGGACCAAAACTGCATGCACTACTCCAGTTGTGGCCTTCCCAAGGATCTATACAATTGAAGCCTTTGCTACTCCGTACTCAAATCTTCTTTCAATAATCTTGCAATAAAGATTAACCTATAATTAGCCTTTCTAATTTCTTGCTGCACCGCATGTTAGCTTTCAGTGACTTATTGACGAGGACACCCTGGTCCATTTGTACCTCTACACTTTCTAGTCTCTCTCCATTTGAGAAATATTTTGCATATTTCTTTCTTCTATCAAAGTGGACAACCTCACATTTTTCCATGTTGTATTCCACCTACCATGTTCTTGCTCACTCATTCAGTCTGTCCAAATCCCCTTGAAGCTGCTTTGCAACTTCCTCACAACACGCATTCCCAACTAGCTTTATGTCATCTGTGAACGTGGAAATAGTGCATTTGGTCCCCATATCCAAATTATTGATGTATATTGTGAACACCTGCTAGTTACAGCCTGCCAATGCAAGAGCTTTCTGCCTGTTAACCAATTCTTAATCCATGCCAATATATAACCTCCTATCACATGTGCTCTAATTTTGCTAACTAACCACCTGTGGGGGTTTTGACCTGTCCATGTGGATAACATACATTTTCCTAAATTAAAGATGGGTCTGATACAGCTGCCTGTAGTAGTTATGCATCCTCTGAACTGCTGACTCACAAATGTCTTAGTATGGTCAACAAGGTCGTGGATCATTTCCCGTCACATATATTGAGATCATCAATATAAAAAGCAATGGTTCCAACATTGATCCCTGTGGGACACCATTGGTCATCGGCCACCAAACAAATACATTAGCTACAGTTTTCTGCCTGAGGTCATTCTGCCAATTCCCAATCCACTGTATCAAATTGGCACTAGTCCCACAAGATTCTCTCAGATAAATCTCTTGTGACCTACGTTATCAAAGGCATTTTGTAAATTCTGGTAGATAATGTCTAACCAGACTACCCTCATCCTCTAGCCTGGTGGCTTCTTCTTCAAACGTTCCAAATTGATGAGAAATTATCTATACCAGAAACTGTGTTGAATGTCTCTGATAAAAATTTTTTAGTTGTGGTCATGTCGGGCATCTGTGATATCTTTGGGCATCTTCCCTGTTGCTGATGTCAAGTTAAGGCCATAAAGTAACCTGGCTCTGTTTTGTTTACCATTTTAAACATTGGAACTACATTAGTCTCCTTCCAGTTGACAGAAACAGCCTCTGACACCAGACAGCAATAAAGTTGGACAGCAAAAGTTTCAACCACCATCTGTCCCATCTCCTTAAGTGACCAGCTTGGAAAGGGGCATGGTAGCACAATGGGTAGCACTGTTGCTTCTCAGCTCCAGGGTCCCAGGTTCGATTCCTGGCTTGGGTCACTCTCTGTGTGGAGTCTGCACGTTCTCCCCATTTCTGCGTGGGTTTCCTCCGGGTGCTCCGGTTTCCTCCCACAAGTCCCGAAAGACGTGCTGTTGGGTAATTTGGACATTCTGAATTCTCCTTCCGTATACCCGAACAGGCACCAGAATGTGGCGACTAAGGACTTTTCACAGTAACTTCACTGCAGTGTTAATGTAAGCCTACTTGTGGCAGTAAAGATTATTATCTATCTATTTTGTAGTTAAATGTAGTAGAAGGGTTTGGCACATATAGGGTTAATGTGGGACTGAGTGCAGTACTGCACACACAATGATGTAAGAGAACACAAAGCCTACACCTGGGGGTCAGTGTAGTGTTGGACAGAGCCGCGTGTAGAAGTAATCATGGAGACAGTTCCCAGTTTGGATCTTTACAGAATTGCATTAAGTTCCTAGTAGTTAATGAATACTTACCGTTGAACTACCTAAGATTAAAAGTACCCTAATAAGACCTACTGAACTACACCAATATCTTAACAACATGGTGACTGTGAATGTAACGACTCATAATCTTGCAGCTACTGCAGAAACCCCCCCCCCCAAAAAAAATCCTTGAAAACAGAAGGAAAAATCAAAGAAACATTCTGACCTGAAGAAAAGCTCAAGAAGCGAAGGCTCAGAAGGAAATTGCCAGAGAAAATCTAATTTTCAAAGAAGGGTTTGGAAGCTGAAGACAGAAATTAAATTCCTCACTGCAGCAGAAGACTCCTTTGAATCTTGGAGAAGTCCAGCTTCAATACCCAGACTGTGCAGAATCAATAGAACTAGCAGCGGTGTGCTGGAAAAAAAAAAAAATTCTGGATAACACAAGTCCTGAAAAAAGTTACATACTCCAGTGGCCAGAAATTGCTGTTTAAATCGCAGTTCGAGAAACTCGATTCCTGAGTCGGTGCCTGATCAAGAGATTCCTTTTTATACATAATTGCTTTAGGCCTGGATAAAAAGACAGAAGCTGAACACAGCATACAGCTTTATTTGGTAGGCCCGATAGCTGATGATGTAATAGCTAGACGGGGAATCAATGAAACATCTGCAAACTTTAATGAAGTTTGGAAATTATCTGACGCATATTTTAATCTCCCAGAAGTAACAAAATACTAAAAGGACTAAATGTAATAAGCATGTTCGGCAGCCAGGAGAATCTGTCGTCGACTCCTTCAATGAGCTGTACAGAATGGTTGAAGGCTGTGGTTATGATGATGAGAAATCTCTTGAGTTAATTGGGTATAGAATAGTTGTAGGAGTGGTAGATTACGCACTCTGACATGCTTCACGTGCAGGAAAAACTAACTCTAAAAATGCCTGACAATCTGTCTAAAATCTGTTGGCAGTACAGGTTCATATGAGAAGAAGCAAACTGTTGTACAAAGTAAATCCTACTGTCAGTTAGTGAAACAGCGCAGAAACAGAGACACTCAGGCCGAGGAAAACAGCACTCTCACTCGCAAGTCAAGCGACCATGTCAGTCCTGTGGAGCAAAGCATCCTTCCAGGTGTGTTTAATGTCTGGCAATTTCAGCCCAATGCTTTCAATGTAACAAGTAGAACATTTTCATAAAATTGTGCAAAGCCAAAACATAAAAGCCCATTGAAGATCCCAAGAGGATTCATGAGGCCGAGACAGCACACCAAGAGGGCATATAACTATGCTTCTTGGGTGAGGTCAAAAAATCCTGGATTTTCATTCTAGAATACAGACATCTCAGTTAATGGCTATCTCAACAAACTTTAAGCTGGGCACAGGAGCTAGTGTAATGGTCTTATTGGACAAAGAACCATCGCTGTCGTCTGGAACAACAGACACACCGCTTTATAGACCCGGAAGAATGTAGCTTCCAGTCGTGGACATAATTCTGGAACCATTAAAGTACGGTGGCAAACAAATCTTGCATATAAGTCACACACTCTCAATGGGAAGAACCGTCTTCTATCCCAGCATGCTTCACGCAAGTCACAAGAAGTAAGAAGCAATACAAAAACTATGGAGATGAGCCCAGAGTTCGTCCACTCCATAAATAGCGAGATAAACCAACTGCCATCGATAACCTCAAATGAGGAATTGACCAAGAGTGAATTAGTGGTAAAGAACTGAAAAAGAGGATGAAAAGGCACCTGAATGCCAGCAAAACCTCTGGTTCAACAAAGTTTACCTGCAGCTGAGAGCCAACCACTCCTCCGACAGTAATGAGAACAATATATGGAAGACTTATAAGGATTCCAAACCACCTGAACTTCTGAATTCAGAGACTTGAGGGAAGGAGATGGGGTTAAAGTAATGATGTAAATATATGGGGTACTAGCAAGGAAATGTTGGATCAGGGTCTGGCATTCAATGTGAGTACAGAACCGTCCACAGAGTAAGAGAAAACATATATCCTAGTAGTTAATAAATACCTATTAAAGGCTATGAATACCTTAATAAGACCTTCTGAACCGTGTCCAACACCTCTTTTGATGATGGAAAATTAGCAACAGGTCAAGGTCCTGTTCTCCTTATTGCGACAAACAAGAGCAGAGATTGAAGCCGAGGTGAGCTGCCTCATTCTGAGAGCTGGGTACAAGATGTGGAACAATAGTTTACAACGGTTCAACTGCATGAGAAGAGCTAGTTTGTGTGATGTGTGGGTGAGATTAACTGATCTCCAGTTCTACATGATTCATTATATGGTTATTTGAAAATAAAATAATTCTCAGGATGTCACAGATACAGCTGGCATTCATTGCTTATCCCTAAATGTCGTAAGAAGATTCTGGTGGGCTGCCTAGTGGTTTGATACAACTGAGAGGTTTACAAGACTTTCTTTAAAGGATGGTTAAGTTTGAGCTATATTAATGTGGCACTGGAGTCCTGTTTTGACCCAGACTGGTAGGGTTTTCCTCCCCAAAAGGACGTTACTTGAACCAGTCAGTTTTTACAAAAATGTGACAACTCCATGTTTGCTTTGATTGATACCAAACTCTGGTTATTTACTGTATTGAAACTGTATTGAAATGCACATAACAGCCCTGATAAGATTTGGAAGTCTGGCACTCTAGATTATTGGACCAGTGACATAGCCACCTCACAACCTCACCTGTATATTTTGGTTATTATAAGACTGTCCTTTCTCATTTGTCAGCAGCTTAAAATCTAGAGTTTTTGGGATAAACCCATATCCTGAATTCATTTTTGTTTTTGATGGCGCATCAAAGGACAATGTAATGCTAATGTAGTTGGCAAATGTTAAAGGTGGAGTGAATATGAATATCTGTAGCAATCTTGGCAACTTCACCCAGTCCTACAACCTCCAAATTCTGGCTGTTTCTGCATCCTCCGATATAGCTCCACCAATGAAGACTGTGCCTTTAGCTTCCTAGGCCTTAAAATCTAGAATTTCCTGGGTGACACGGTGGTGCAGTGGTTAGCACTGCTGCCTCACGGCGCTGAGAACCAGGGTTCGAACCAGCCCTGGGTCACAGTCCGTGTGGAGTTTGCACATTCACCCCGTGTCTGCATGGGACTCACCCCCACAACCAGGGTAGATCGATTGGCCATGCTAAATTGCCCCTTAATTGGAAAAACAAATAATTGGATAGTCTAGATTTATTTTTTAAAAATCTAGAATTTTTTCAGTAAGCCTCACTGCCCCTTCCAGGTCCTTTAAAGCACACCTTAAAACCCATTCTTTGATCAAGTTTTTGATGATCTGGCCTGATGTTGTCTTATGTGCTTTAGTGTCCTGACAGCACTCCTGTGGAGAACGTTGGGACATTTCTCTGCATTAAGGGGGCTAGAAAATGCATGTCGCTGTTGTCACAAATGGTCTTCTCTCATTCATTCTTCCTGCCCATCCTATTCTGCATGTACAATGCATTCGCCAGAAGGCAGTAAAGATAAGAATGTGACTGGTCCATTTGTATAATTGGTGCATTTGCTCATACAAGCCAATTTGCTCTACCAAATGACACATGCAATAAATAGGCTTCTTGCGCAGCCTTTGTGTATATATAATGTTAACTTCAATTACTATGTTATCTGCCAATAGTAGTGATAGTTTTGTGAGGGCAGTGTTATTTTTGCTAAATGTCAGGTCTGTGCCCTTTGTTTGTTGCAAGGTCGTATGATTTTCGGTTTTAAGTGCATGTCGTGATTGAGTTGGAGAAGCATTGTCTATACAATGAGGAAAATGTTCAGCTAAAAAGGATGTCATTACAAGTGTCTTGTTACAGAATTACGTGGAAAATAGTCAACACCATAAGAAAGACAGAAATAACTTGCCTTTCTATAATGCCTTTCACAACCTAAGGATGCCCCAAAGAATTCACAGCCAGTTGTACTTTTGAAGAAATATTCTAGAAATGTAGTCATTGCTTTTTTAATGTGATGCTGAGGGATAAATTTTGGCCAGGCCACCAGGAAGGAACTCCCCTGCTCCTTTGAGTAGTGCTGTAGAATCTTTTATGCCCACCTGAAAAGGCTGTTGGGGCCTGCGTTTAAATGGAAGACAGCACCTTTGCCAGCATTAGTGTCTGTCAGGCTTTTGTACTGGGGGAGGGAGCGGTGGGGGGATCTGGATCGGGGCTTGAACCTACAAGTGCGAGAGAAGGTTTTGGAGCAAACTGAAGAATAAACAGAAGAATATGAGAACATTTTGAAATTTCAGTGGGAAGTAGGCCATAATATTTGATCTTGCATACTTGGAGGCAAGAGGTTTTGGAAGGAGCATAATCAAAGTTAATTGAATCTTGGAGCAGGTTTTGTGAAGTGGTGGGTATTACAGGTATTACGTGTGCATTTTGTGGTATTAGTAAATTAGGGCAATTAGGGTGATTGCCCAATCTTTACGCAATAGTAAGATTGAATTAATCAGCAGAATCGGCCTTGCACATCGGGGACTGTCTGCAAGTGATGTCATTGGATATTGACTTGCCGAAGGCTGTTTTTTTTTTTACAATCCCAGTGAGAATCCTGCCCATCCATCCCTGACATGACAACTTCTGCTTGGAAAAAAAATAATGTTTTCATGCAGACTATAACAACAAAGCTAATGGACACGTAGTAGTTTCCAGGCAGTTAGGTGTCTTGAACTTCAGATTATTATAAGGAATGGAAACTTTGGTTTTGAGGTTTATATCTGATCTTATCATAATTGCACACTTTAGTTCCACTTCCCTGTATATCAGAACTGTTCAATGACATGACAACTATCCTGACATGAGTCTTAATTTAATCACTACAGGCTCAAAAAGATCGTAAACATGTTAACTATGAATAAGACAAAATAAGACCGTATTGCAGACAGATTCTTTTAAAATCTGTTTCCACAATCCTTTTGTGTTCAGCTCATTCCTTTTCTGCTTGTCACCTTTTCCTCAGTTCAACAAGTCATGATCATTGTGTAGTTCTTTTTCTCCCTTTCTCTCTCATTTGTGTCCTCTCTTCTGGTTCTCATTTTCACACTTTCTAAACTTCCCGTTAACTCACCACCCAGCCCCTGCTTACCCTAATATGCAAGGAGGCATATTAACAAACCTGTGGGACAAAAAAAGAAACTGGCTGGTCTGGCCCCCAGAATGGTGCAGCACTCCTTTAGCAATGCACTGAAGTGTCAGGCTAGATCTTTATGCTCAAGTCTCTGGAGTGGGACTTCAACCCACAACCTTCAGATTAGAGGTGAGAGAGTTATCCACTGAGCAAGAGCTGACACCTTGTGATGAAAATGTAGAATTAATGAAGTCCAGGAAGGTGTGAATACTGGGTAATAGTGCAATATCCAAAGACCCTGATTCTTGCCAAAGTTCAGAGGAGTCCTTGAACATCTTAGCGTCCAGTTCAGTGTGTGAACATATACAGCTGTGCTTGTTGTTCCTGCTGTCACAAAATCTGGGGCCACAAGATCTGTGGCCGATTCCATCCCTTTATAACTTCACTTGCAGTTCCAGCAAAGGTCACAAGGCAGCAGTTGAGCCTTTTTTCAGAACAATTTGAGATTTACATCTGGGACTTGCTAGTCTGTGGCTTGCCTCAGCACAAAGATTTAATTTTGACACTACTGCAGTGGTGAGAGAGTGCTGCACTATTGCAGATGCTGCCCTTCAGATGAGATGTTGAACTGAGGCACTGTCTGACTTCTCAAGCAATCTATGGCATTATTTTGAAGAGGAACAGGGGAGTTCTCCCTCAAGTACTCGACCTACACACCGAATGTAAATTTTTGATGCAGCCTATTTCAGGAGTTATCCCCAGTGTCCTGGCCAATATTATCCCACAATCAGAAGCAAAGAGCAGATTATCTGGCCATCCTCTTGCTAGATTACAAAAGTGCTTGAAAAACACATCATCAACTGTAATGTGCTTAGGGATGATCTAATGTTACGAAAGGTACTATAGCAGTACAAGTCTTTTTCTTTTTGTCTGTATTCAGATACGGGCCTGAGAAATGAAAGGATCGCACTTGACCTGTGACGCTATTGGGTAGCCAGTGAGTTTATGTCCGAGGGGGAAAAAATAGTTTCCTATCTCAGACCTCATCTTGAATAACTTTTGAAAGTGTGTGTGTGTTTGTAGGGCAAGGTCAGAATGTGGCTGGTCTGGGCCTTTGTCGATGGTCAGACAACTACCTAGCACTTAAATGAAACATAGCCATTTGGACAAGATATAGGCAACAATGCTTGCTCGAGGAAATTAGGTAAGTGAGGAAAATACATTTTCTGATGGTTAACTATTACAAGACATTTTAACTGTTATTGTAGGGTGTGAATTTAACTGCTTCCACCCCTGAATTTACATTTGGAAAGAGCTGAGATTGAGCTTAAGTTGGTTGTTCTCTGTTCTTATGGAGCTGTCTGAATGATCTTGTGTCAACTTGGTCTCATCTGACTTTTCTTCTTTGACCTTCTCAGCTGTAGAAATACCACCCACCTGTTTTTTTTTTTGAGTGGACCATTCGGAAATGGCTGAAATGTACCCTCAAATGCCTCCAAAATATCCACTTCATGTAATTCAAAATCCTTTGTTCCTGTTGGTTCTGCTCTTTTCTGAAGTAGAACCATCAGTTATTGAGGCTTTCATTTCCTGTACATCAACAGTGAAAAAGTCTATGTCCAAATGCAGCAAGACCAGGACAATAATCGGGCTTGGGCTGACAAGTAGCAAGTAACATTCACGCCAGGTAATGACCATCCCCAATAAGCGTGAGTCGAACCATCGCCCCTCAACATTCAATGACATTAATCATAGCTGAATCCCCCACTATCAACATCTGGTGGTTACAATTGACCAGAAACTTAACTGCACTAGTCATATAAATACTGTGGCTACAAGAGCAGGTCAAGAGGATAGGAACTCACCTCCTGACTTCCCAAAGCCTGTCTATAATCCACAATGCACATGTCAGGAGTGTTATAGAGTACTCTCCACTTCCTGAATGAGTGGAGTTCCAACAACACTCGAGAAGCTCAATCCTATCCATCCTATCAAGCAGCCTGCTTGATTGGTACCCCATCCACAAACATTTAATCCCTTCACCACCAATGCACAGTAGCAGCAATGGGTACCATCTACAAGATGCACTGCAGGAGCTCAGCGAGTCTCCTTAGACAGCACCACCACCACCACCTGGAGGTTCCCCTCCAAGTCACTCACTTGGAAACATATTGCTGCTCCTTCACTCTTGCTGGTGCAACATCCTGGAACTCTCTCCCTTGTAGCACGGTGAGTGAACCACACCTCAAGGACTGCAGGGGTTCAAGAAGGCAACTTCTGAAAGACAACTAGGGATGGGCAATAAATACTGTGCCAACCAGCAATGCCCACGTTCCGTAAATTAATTTTAAAAAACTCCCAAACAAGTAACCTCACCACCTAGAAGGATAAGGGCAGTTCGACACATGGGAACGCCACCACCTGCAAGCTCACCTTCAAGCCACTCACAATTCTGACTTGGAACTATATCGATATTCCTTCACTGTCACTGGGTCAAAATCCTGGAGCTTCCTCCCTAAAAGCACTATGCAATGGTTCAAGGGGGCAGCTCACTACCACTTTTTCAAGGGTGATTAGGGATGGGCAATAAGTTCTGGCCTAGCCAGTGAAGCCCCCCCCCCTCCCCACTTTTAAATGAATGAAAAAAAGTGAAGGCAACTTCCTACTTCAAATCATTGTCCAATTTATGACTACCCCACCTCACCTATCAAATAGGGCAAAGGTTTGTTGGTTGGTATGAGACAGACTTTTTAAATGTTGGGAGCAGCATTCCTGGGTGTGGAGAGTCTAGTATCTTAATGCTGTGTGTCAGATTAGTGTGGTAGCCAACATCCACCTGTTAATATTCCCTTGCATGGCCATGAGACCCATGGTATATGGTTACATGCTTCCAAGTCCAACGGTTTACAAGAATTAGAAATCCATACAAAATATTGGGAGAAACCACCAAGCTTGTATACAAAAGTTTTTTAAAGAAATGGACATGCCTTCTTAGTTCAAGACTCTCTTTTATTCAGGTTTCTCTCCATATTTTTCCATTTGATTTTAAAAAGAAAACCAGTTTGCATTGGCCCATAGGTTCTTCTCAGTTGTAATAGTCCTGGAAGGCAATCAGAAATGTAATTATACCACCTAATCAATGAAGGAGCTGACTGTACAGCATCCATTCAGTTGAAGTGTCTGCCTATGTTCCTATACCTAGCTTTAGGCTAGGGAAACTGACCTCTTCAGTGACTCAGAAAGCTAAAGAATGAGAAGACTTGAAAGTGATTTTTTTCTAAGATTGTAATTCAAATAAAAATGACCCTACTGCCCCAAAAGTCATTGCTTATTTTAACCAGTTTGATTTTTAAGTTAAAACCCTCTGCTTTGAGTTTTTAAAAAAAAAATCCTTGGTTGTGGGTATAGCTGACAAGGTGAGCTTTTGTTACCAAGGTGAGAATTTGTTGCCCTGAGTGGCTTAGCTAGGCTACTTCAGAGGGCAGCTAAGGATGATCTACAGTGGAAGCTCGAGTCACTTATAAACCCAGACTCCAAATGGATGGAAGGTTTCCTTCCCTTAAGGGGCATTAGTGAACAAATTAAGTTTTTACAACCATCTTACGTGGTCACTTCTGCATTTGATAAACTGAATTCAAAATCTCAACTTCTGGATTAGTCATTTAAACATGACAATAGTGCTGCACCCTAACACCATCTCGGAATATAATATTGAATTATCCTCTAGCTAGAAAATAAACTGCCTGTGGTTAGTTTGCACTTTTTTCTGGTGGGAAAAATTAACTTGAAATGTGCATGCAGAGCATTTAATGTGCACCTTTTTTTTCATGCATGTACACTCTTGATGGGATATGGTCAGTGGAGTGGAAGGAGGCTGTTCAATTCCTCTAAGCCTGTCCCACCCTTGAATTGGATCATGGTTGATCTGTTAACAGTCCTGTTGGTACCTGTAGTGCATCTCCCAGCGTGAGCTGAGATATTGTAGGTTGACAGAACATTTAGTCACAGAGGGAGGGACTGGATGTCCACTCCCCTCCTTTCCAGCAGGACTTTATATTTGAGAGCATGAACCATAATTGTATTTTTTGCCTTCCCTACTCCAATTTCATTTTTGGAATTACAACCAGCATTATTTTTGCATCAATTCCCAAGTATATATGCAAAGATGATGATGGAAATCAACAATCATAAAAGCACTTATACTTGTGCGAATTAATTTTTAGAAATTATCTTGTGATCCTGACAAAGCCATTAGTGGATCGATGGCTTGTGATAATTGGAATAATGTTATTAAAACGTGGGAGCCGACAATGGGCGAGAGCTTCATGGCCTATCCAAACATGTAAAACGCTTCATTTATCTGCTGATGACAACCATTAGATTTTAATGGAGCATGAATGATATTGGAGGAACAGATGTGTGTGAATATTTGAGAAAGAATGTTGGCACTCAACAAGAGCTATCCTCAGCACTTTCAGCAGTTCATTCAGCCAGTGTCCACCCAATCTGTTCCTCAGCTGACACAAATTGGAAAATTATACCAAAAAAATGATTTACTATAATTTCTTAATAATGTAAAAGCACCTTTCACAACGCCAGGTGGTCTCAATGTGCTGTACGATCAATGAAGTACTTTGAAATTCTGTCACCATTGTAGGGGCATGACAGCTAATTTGTGCACTGCAAAATCTTACAAACAGCAATGAGATTAATGAACAGATCATTGAGGGACAAATGTTGGTGAATGCACTGGCTGAAATTTGCCGTTCTTCCTCCGAGATATTTTTGCATTCACCTGAGAGGGTCGACAGGGTTTAATGGCACATCCAAAAGTTGGCACTCTCTTAGTACCTAACTGGGAATGTCGGCCTAGGTATCTGTGCTCAAGTCTCCAGAGTGGGATTACAACCCATAACACTTTTACTCAGAAGTGAGTGTGTCCCCATTGAACCATGGTTTACATTTGCATTTACGTAGATGAATGGAACAGTGCCAACAGATTGTCAGGTAGAGTATTGGTCTCTCTCTCACACACGCACATACAGACATTTGTGCTATTCCCAACCTGAGAGCTGAATGCCGTCATGAAGATGTGCATGTACTTTCCCTTCCAGCTTCCTCTCTGATTAGAGTCAACTCCTTGCTGATCCATGGACTTGGGCAACAAACTAACGTGCCAACCATGGTTGATGTATATTATCTGCTTGTGAGCAGAAGTGTTGTGATCTAGAGGAGGAATTGTGGCTAATTTCTTGCCCCAGTTATACAGCTTTAGTGATGCACAAAAAAATCCTAATGGCGTGATAAACGCTGGGATAAATCATTTTTTCCCAGGGGTCACGTGGGATCTCTTGTCTGATGGCTTTTTGTGACCTAGCATGATTACCTCTAACTTGCACCAGTGCCTTTTCGTCATCCACCCTCTGCTTGTTGACTGACATGGTTCCCAGCACACCAGTGCCTTTTTAAAATTCTCACCTTATCTTCAAATTTCTACATGGCTTTGTCCCTCCTTACCTCTGCTACATTGCTACAGCCATCCAAGATATCTGCTTTCTTCCAGTTCCGGCCTTTTGATCATTTACAGTTTTATTTGCTCCTCTTTTTTGCAAAGGAGACTGAGGCCCTAAGCTGTGGAATTCCCTCCTTTGATATGTCCGTCTGTCTCTTTCTCTCTCTTTCTATATACTCCTCCTTTAAGATGCTCCTTAAGGCCTACCCCTTTAGTTCTTATGGGTCCTTGCGTAATTCAGTGTCCAACTTTGTGTGATAATGATCCTGTGAAGCACCTTAGGATATTTACTATGTTAAAGGCACAGGATAATTTCAAGTTGTTTAGCATCAACATTTTTTTTAACATTTTGGGGACAGAAGAGAAGCACAAGAATTGGTTTCTCCGAATCATTGAAATGCAAACCATGACTTTAGGAACAGGTGCAAGTGCTGAATGCTAAGAGTCTTCATAGCTAACACTTGCTCTGTCTGATCTCCTGGACTGGTTAGAATTGCCAGAAGGGTGCGTAGAGAACTTTTTTGCAGCATTTCTCTATTGACCCTTTCTTTCTTGTTTTCTCTTTTTATTACACCCCAGGAGATGACATGGCGGTGTCAAGTTATCATGGTCCAGCAATCATGTGAGTCAGGAACTTGATAGAGCAGCTGGTCCTTGCCAGTTGATTTGCATGTGTTTATGATATATGTGGTTCATTTCCGGAGAGATAAACTTGTAAAGCAGGGAGATTTTGTTAAACTTTCATAGAACCATGGTTAGACCACACTTGGGAGTATTGTAAACTGTTTGTGCCTCCATATTTTAAAGGGATATAGAGGCACTGGAGAAGGTGCAAATTAAGAAGTTCTAACCATTAGGAATAACTGAGGATATGACCTGATAGAGGTCTTTAAAATTATGAAATGATTAGGGTAGGCCGAAAAATGGATGTTTTCACTGGCTGGGGAGTTCAAATCTCAGGACCATAAATATCAGATGGTCATTAAGAATCATGTGAAATTTTGTCACCCAAGGAGTGGTTAAATTGCAGAACTTGCTATTACATGTTCTTGAGGTTAATAGCAAAAATGCATTTGAGGGGAAACTAGATTGACATCAGAGGGAGAAAAAAATAAAAGGAGACTGTATGCTGATGGAATGAGTTGAAGGTGGGTGGAAAGAAGCTTGAGTAGAGCATAAACACTGACATGCACCTGGTGGGCTAAATGACCCGTTACTGTGCTGTACGGAACATAGGATTTTTACAACACAGAAGGAGGCCATTTGGCCCATCATGTCTGCTCTGAATTCTCTGAATGAGAAATTTATTCTTTTCCATTCTCCTGCCTTCTACCCATGACCCTGCACGTTCTTCCTTTCAAATAACAGTCTAATTCCCTTTTGAGTGCTTCAGCTGAAACTATTTCATCACACTCAGACAGATCATTGCAGGCTATTACCACTCGCTGCGTGAAATGTTTTTCCCTTGTTTCTCTTTTGCTTTTTTAAAAACTAATTACTTTAAATCTGTGCCTCCTCGTTCTCAAACTTTTGATGAGTGGGAATAGTTTCTCCTTATCTCTCTGGATTGGATTGGATTTGTTTATTGTCATGTGTACTGTGGTACAGTGAAAAGTATTTTTCTGCGAGCAGCTCAACAGACCATTAAGTACATGGGAAGAAAAGGGAATAAAAGAAAATACATAAGAGGGCAACACAAGATATACAATGTAACTACATAAGCACCGGCATCGGATGAAGCATACAGGGTGTAGTGTTAATGAGGTCAGTCCATAAGAGGGTCATTTAGGAGTCTGGTGACAGTGGGGAAGAAGCTGTTTTTGAGTCTGTTCGTGCGTGTTCTCAGACTTCTGTATCTCCTGCCCGATGGAAGAAGTTGGAAGAGTGAGTAAGCCGGGTGGGAGGGATCTTTGATTATGCTGCCCGCTTTCCCCAGGCAGCGGTAGGTGTAGGTTAATGTGGACTTGCCGAATTTCCTTGGTTTCCTGAGGAAGTATAGGCGCTGTTGTGCTTTCTTGGTGGTAGCATCGATGTTCCAGGTCCCTCATGATTCTGAATACCTCAGTCAAATCTCCTCTTGTTTTCTCCAAGGAACACAATTCCAACTTCTCCAAACTATCGTCATAACTGGTTTCAGAATTGAAGAACTTAATTCTCGTTAATCTTTTCTACATCTACAATACATTCACATCCTTCCTAAGTGTTCTGAACTGGACACCATACTCCAGCTGAGATCAAATTATTGTCTTATACAAGTTCAACATAACCTTCTTTCTCTTGTTCTCTGTGTCCCTATTAATAAAGCCGAGGATACCGTATAATTTCTAAAGCACCCTCTCAACCTGTCTTGTCACCTTCAGTGACCTATGCATGTATACACCCAGGCCCTGCTGTTCTTGCACCTTTTGAGTTTTTTTCCTTTATTTTATATTCTCTTTCCATTTTCTTCCTACCAAAATGAATCGCTTTATATTTCTCTGCATTGAACTTACTATCCACCTGTCCATCCATTCCACCAACTTCTCAGTCTTTTTGAAGGTCTACTCTATCCTCCTGACAGTTCACAATGCTTCCAAGTTTCTTATCGTCCACAGGTTTTAAAATTGTACAACAAGGCCTAGGTTATTAATAGATATTAAAGAAAGGGTCCAAACACTGACCGTTGGGGAACTCCACTGCAGGCCTCCCTCTTGCCTGAATTCATCCATTAACTACTACTGCCTGTTTCCTACCTAATTTTGTATCCATGTTTCTACTTTCTGTTTTATTCCATGAGCTATAATGAAATGAAAATCGCTTATTGTCACGAGTAGGCTTCAAATGAAGTTACTGTGAAAAGCCCCTAGTCTCCACATTCCGGCGCCTGTTCGGGGAGGCTAGTACGGGAATTGAACCCACGCTGCTGGCCTGCCTTGGTTTGCTTTAAAAGCCAGTTATTTAGCCCAGTGTGCTAAACCAGCCTAGGGAGATATCAGCGACAGGTCCACAGGAGGAGTCCCAGAGGATACACGTGCAGGAGATGTCACCGGCAGTGCGCGGCACCAAGGCCAACACTTCTCGGGTGGCGACCGCAGTGGAGAGCCTGGTGCACGACGTCAGCACCATTTGTGGAGGTGTCCAAGGCGTGATGCAGTCGGTTACGGCCATGGCTGAGGGCCTCAGCAGAATGTCCAACTCGCTGGGGGCTGTGACCCAGTACAAGGCTGACCTTGATGAGATGCTGCAGGACAGACATCGCCTACTCTCAGATGGGAATGGCTGAGGCACTGCGGAGCTTATCCCAGTCACAGGTGGACATTGCCGAGGCGCTACAGAGCATGGCCCAAACACTGAGGAGCATCGCTGAGGGCACTGACCCAATGGTGCAGACAGAGGAGAGTTGCCAGGGCTGGCAGAGCCAGATGACGCAGGGGGCAGCCGTGGCTCAAACCAGGAACCCAATGGGCACCGAGCAGGAGGAGAGGTCGCTGGGTGCCACCCCGAACCCGTTCCATGGAGTGGGGATGCTGACCACAAGCTCTCCGAGTTCCACCCCGTTAATGAGGCTGCGTCTCTGAGTCAGCACACGGGACAGGTCTGTTGTGCAGCACTGTGTCAAATGTTGTTTGGGAGCCCATGTCAATCACATTGTCCTCATCAACCTTTGGTGTCACCCCTGCAAGAAAAAAAACCAAAAAAAACATCCAAACCATGCTGGATTTACTTCATTAACCTGTAGTGGTCCTTGTGACAATTTTGTCCGGGTTTATTGTTTCTCGAAATTTTCCCACCGCAACCAAGTTAAAATGACTGGCCCACAGTTGCTGCATTTAGCTTGACATCCTTTTTTGACAAGGGTTTATAATTTGCAACTCTCCAGTCCTCTGCTCCTGAGCTGAGAAATTATGGCCAGTGCATCTGCAATTTCCACTCCCACTTCTCCCTCTCCTTGGATGCTTCTCCTCCCGAAATGATGCTTCATTAACTTTAAGTGCAGATAGTCTATCCAATAACTCCTCTTCGTCAATTTCAAATGCCACCACGTGTGACTTTCCTCCATTCGCCATGGCCTGGGTAACATCTTCTTCCTGGGTAAAGACAGATGCAAAGTATTAATTTTATTATTCAGCTGTGCCCTCTGCCTCCTTGTGTAGATAGACGTTTTGGACTTTAATTGACCCTACTCCTCCTCTTGCCACCCTTTTACTATTTTTATGCCAATAGAAGACTTTGGGTCCCTTTTATGTCAACTGCCACTCTCCATTCTTGCTCTTTGCTTTTCTTATTTGTGATTTCACTTCCCAGACTAAATATAGAGGGTTCATTTCTATATTCAGCCTGGTTCTTGATTATATTTTCTTGTTGTAAGCATATGTTTTCTTCCATACCTTTAATTTATGCCTATTTTGTCATTCAGAGTGCTCTGGATTTGTTTGCTCTACCTTTCCCTTTCATAGAAACATAGAAAATAGCAATGGTAGGCCATTCGATCCTTCGAGCCTACTCTGCTGTTCATTATGAGTGTGGGTGATCCTCTACCTCAACGCCATGCTCCCACACTTTCCCCACACTCCTTGATACCTTTAGAATCTAGAAATCTTAATCTATTTCCTTCTTAACCTGGCCTCCACAGTCATCTGTGGCAGAGAATTCCACAGGTTCACCATCCTCTGAGTGAAAACATTTCTCCTTATTTCAACCGATTATGCCTGAACTATCTCCTCCTTTGGAGGTAGTCTGTTGATCAGCTAATGTTTTTCCTGCCAACCATTGACCCAGTTTATTTGCCCAGATCCTTCTTACCCCACTGAAATTGGCTTTTCTCCCTGTTTATTATTTTTACTCTGAATTGTTCTTTTTTCATTGCCAGCCTAAATCTTTGTGATCTTACATAAAAAAGAGAACCAACATACACCATATTTGGACACCAAAAGGGATGAATGAACCTTGTTCTGATTTTAAAGCTCAGGATGCTGTGTGTGGTTTGTTTCCTGAAAAATGGCGTTCAGTTTCTATTTTAGTCAGGTTCCAGATTCACTTCCTCTCACTCTCACTCTCTCTCTCTCCAGGTACATATTTTATAACCTTATTCCCTCAGTAATCAAATGTGAATTTGCATAATTTTAATGAAAAATAAATTTCAGGGTAAAAAGATTTTCTCCCATCAAAACTAATGAAATGCCAGGCAGAAATTCAATGTCCGTATTCTGCTGATATCCTAAACCACAAGACAACGGTCAGAATGTTTAAACGAGACTGCTGCGTATAATTTTTATTTAATTAATTCTTGTGAAATGGGTGTCACTGTCAAGCCTATAGTTTATTGCCCATGTGGAAGTAGTGGTGTACCACCTCCTAGTTAATCCAACTGAATGACTTGCTAAATTATTCCAGAATGTATTTAAGCCACAGCTACATTGTTGTTGGTCTGGAGTTCCTGAAAGGACATGTAATTTCACTGCCAAGGTGGTGTTTGATTGTAATTTCACTGCCAAGGTGGTGTTTGATTGTAATTTCACTGCCAAGGTGGTGTTTGATTGTAATTTCACTGCCAAGGTGGTGTTTGATTCCATGTTCTGTCTTATTAATCCAGGCCTCTTTTTTTTAAGTGCCCAATTCTTTTTTTCCCAATTAAGGGGCAATTTAGCTTGGTTCTTTTGCTTTTCTGCCTCCTTAGATAGTTCAGGCAGTGTCCTATTGGGACCCTCCCTCCCCACCACCTTCCTTTCTCCTCTCTCCCCACCACCCCACTTCCTTTCCCTTCTGTTGGTACAGAGGAGGGTATCTGGTCTCTCCAACGCAAAGTTTAGTGCTTGTACCGTTTGTTTTTTGTGCAACTGTGTTGCGAACTGTTTTGATAAGAGTATCCTACCTCCCCCCTCGCCGTACCTTGGTACTGAGGGAACGGTATCCAGTTTCTCAAACTCAAAATTAGTGTTTGTCTCGTTTGCCTTGTATATATTTTTAACTGTTTTAATAAAAAGATATGGCCAATCCAGCTACCCTGCACATCTTTGGGTTGTGGGGGTGAGACCCACGGGGATGTTATATTGCCACTTTTTATAACATGTTATATTCCTTGTTTTTTCCTCCAAGATAGCCAGATATGTAGTGTTGACAAAGAATATAATAATAATCTTTTTATTGTCACAAGTAGACTTGCATTAACACTGCAACGAAGTTACTGTGAAAAGCTCCTAGTCGCCACATTCCAGCACCTACACCGAACTAGTGTAGTGTAGAACTAGAACACAAACTACTCTGTGTTCGGGTACACAAAGGGCGATAAGAAGATTGAATCAAAACTAATTTATTTTACACTACTGACTAAAATGAAGTTCGCACACTCTACTGAGTTACAGATAATCTAATGATACTGAACTGAATCTGTACAACAGCATTCAATATTCTATCTCACTATTAAGCTACACTATGACTTGACCTCGTGCTATATATCTCTGTTCAACTTTCATTCTGCTCTCCATGTTTTCTTCAGCTTCTCCCAGAATTTCTAGAGATGCTGTCTTGTATTATTGACACCATCTAGTGTTTGATTTACACACACATTCAGATATTAACCCTTTATTACACTGGCTTTATACACATCATTACAGGTGAGAATGTGCAAAACTCCACACGGACAAGGATCCGGGTCCTCGGCACCATGAGGCAGCTGTGCCGCCCTTCATCCATGTCTCTGATACAAACACAACGCCAATGTATCCTTGGTTTGCAACCAAGTATGATGCAATGTAGATGTTGCACATAACACAGGACAGTAAAGCATCAATAGATCAAATGGCATAGATTCTGTGTCAAACTCTGGACACATTAGTGAAAAGAGTTATTGGAGTTTTTTTTACCAGCAGTGGGAATTATGGAAGAAGGGAATGAATGGCAGACCCCTGCAAGCAGACGGTACTTAGTTTTTGTACACTATTTCTCAATCTCCCCCCGCTACCTTCCCAAATTCCATCAAACCGTCAGGTGCTGTGAATCATTTCCCGAAGAGAAGGTCACCTCCCAATTGGATATTCCATGCCTGGATATGTGGCCATTGGTGGTGATGTGAGCAGCAAGTGCAGGTGGCATATCAGAAGGGCTAGGCTGATTCTGGACCTCCCCTCAAATACATAAGTCGTCTTCTCTAATTGGCTACCTTCCCCCAGCCCCCTCCATTCAATCTAAGGGGTGCTGAAACCAATGTTTCATGGGATCTCCCAGCTCATTTCCATACTGGGCAGCGTTCTTACCTGCTGAGCCGGTCTACTTTTATATTTATATTCCACAACCCAGAGACTTGAGCATGATGTCTACGCTGAACCTTGTGTGCAGTACTGAGGCACTGCACTGTTAGAAGTGCCTGAGACTTAAAACAGAAGCTCCATTTGCTCTTTTAGCTGGACGTAAAAGATTCCATGATCCTATTTCAAGAACAGCAGGGGAATTATCACCAGGGACGGGATTCTCCCATCCCATGGCTGAGTCCCCGCACCATTGTAAATGCCGTCGCGTTTTACGACGGCGTCAGGGGCCCGATCCGACAACGTATTCTGGCCCGTAAAAGGGGCCAGCACGGGCGCGTCGTGAAGCGTGGGGGGCGTGGCGCCATACCGCCATCATTCACGTGACGATCACGACGCAGCACCGCTAACTCACGAGACCAGAGATATCCCCCCCCCCCCCCCCCCCCCCCCCCCCCGGAACGTTGCCAAATCCCCCCACCTGAACCTCATGGGCTGCACACCCCTGAGAGCCACTGTGGCCGGGTGCCCAGTGCCCCATGCCACCATATAGGTCCCTCACAGTACATGAGCAGAGGGCACTGGACCTCGTTGGCAGAGGTTCCCCTTGCCAGATTGGATGCGCATCAGCAAGTGAGAGTCCGTTGCCTGCCTAAAACCCCCCCCAAGCACACACCCTCAACCCGACCCCTCACCCCAGTCCGCATGTGTAACGATACATGCTGCTGCTGCCGATCATCCCGGACCCCACAAGTGCCATGTTCAGATGCCCCCAGGGACGGAGGGCGGGGAGGGCAGGCGGCAGCGAAGGCGTTCCTCCGTCACTATGAGCCAGCATTTGGATGCACAGAGGACCAACACCCAGGACAGCGACAGCCCCGAAAGGGGTCGATGGACACTGAAATGAAAATCGCTTATTGCCATGAGTAGGCTTCAATGAAGTTACTGTGAAAAGCCCCTAGTCGCCACATTCCGGCGCCTATCCGGGGAGGCTGGTACGGGAATCAAACCGTGCTGCTGGCCTGCTTGGTCTGCTTTAAAAGCCAGCGATTTAGCCTTGTGAGCTAAACCAGCCCCTACTGACACACTCGGCGGTCAGGACAGTCATGCACAGAGGACGTCAAGCCAGGACACTGACAGACAGATGGCAGACAGTCCAGACAGTGCCCTTCAGATGAGAGCGAAAGAAAGAACACCGGCCCAGGGCTCGTGCAAGAACCACTTGACTCTGGGACCGATGACGACCATGACTTGGCGTCACTGCGCTCACCCACACCCCCCACCATCGCAGAGACTCGCACCTCGGTTGGGCACTTTAGTGATGAGGCCTCTAGGACACAGACTGGTGCGCACCACACAGCCGTACAAGTACAGCAGGTGGAGGTAGGAACAGCTGAGGGGCAGGAGGGCAGGCCAGCCCCAGCAAACAGCTGCCACCCAGACGATTCCTGGGTTCCTAGACTTTCCAGTCCCACCCATAGACCCGATGCAGTTAGAAATCCAGGGACTAGACGACAGGATGACGGCCGGCTTCCAGCAACTGCAGACGCTTCCAAGAGCAGGGAGTGGTGCCGGTAATGGCTGCCACCCAGGCCGATATCGGCCAGGGTTCAGGTTAAGCAATGATGTGGAGATGCCGGCGTTGGACTGGGGTGAGCACAGTAAGAAGTCTTACAACACCAGGTTAAAGTCCAACAGGTTTGTTTCAAACACGAGCTTTCGGAGCACGGCTCCTTCTTTCACCTGAAGAAGGAGCCGTGCTCCGAAAGCTCGTGTTTGAAACAAACCTGTTGGACTTTAACCTGGTGTTGTAAGACTTCTTACCAGGTTAAGCAAGGCATGGGGCTTCATGTGCACGCGTCATCTGTGGCCCAGGACAGGGCCGCCCTCTCACAGGCAGCCATGTGCCAGAGCCAACTGGACATCTCAGCCGCTCTCCGCAGTCTGGCCGAGGCTCAGCAGACCATCGCTAAGAGCATTGGCCAGGCGATGCTCAGTCTCAGCAGGCCGTTGCTGTGAGCATCGGTGGCCTCGCCCAGCTGAATGGCGTCGCTCAAGCACAGAGGGAGGTAGCGCAGTTCCAGAGAAGAATGGCCCACTCCCTGAGCTCCATCGCTGCTAATATTCAGACCCTGGTCGATACCGCAGTGGGCCTCCAGGACTGGCCGCGCCCGGTGTCGGGGGTGCCTCTGGGCTGTGTCCGCTCGCACCACCGTCCCATAGAGAGGCCCGAGGTCCACCAGGCACCCCGAGGGAGGAGGAGGTCCGGGACCGTACCTGTGACTCCAACAAGGGAGGTCCCGGAACACCGCAGATCCTCGGGCTCCCCCTGTCCCATCCCTGGCCCATTTGGTAGGCAGAACAAGGTGGCACCAAGCCATCCAGCATGCCCACGGAGCAGCCTGGCCTGTCCAAGCTGGGTCACCCCAGAAACGCATGCCAACGGGGTGCCAAGTCGCAGGGCCGGAGTCTCAGCAGTCCGCCTCCACTCCTGCTGTACTGTCTGGGGCAACACCTAGACGTAGTGGTAGGGCCCGTAAGGCCAAGAAGTTTGACACCTAGTAAGTTGTCATGGGTGCAGGGCACAGTATTGTTATAGGGGATAAGGCACTTGTATGTCACTGTTACAATTAAACTCACTGTTACACCAGTGCAAGGTGCCTCTGTCCTATGTTCAGTGGCACTGTGTTCGAAGGTCGGTGGAAAGGTGAGCCCAGATGAGTGTAAAGATTCCCCCCACCGCCAGCTACCCAACATGTCCATGGAAGTGTCCGTTACGCGTACAGGGACCACCCACGTGGCGGGTGTAGTTGTGGCCATGAGTCAGACATTGGCTGACGATTTGGAGCTCACAGCTCATCACAGAGCGAGGTGTCATCATCCTTCATGGCATTGAACACACCCGCTTCCGCAGGCAATTGTGTGAGACCAGCCCGTTGTGCTGCAGTTGGAGGGTGCTGTACATGTGGTGGTGTGGAAGATAACGTCGTCGGATGGTGAGTGGGTCGGTATGGTGGTGCCAGTGCACCTGCTCAGAGAGCCCCTACCTCCCTAGTTGGTGAAACGTGCGGCTATTAACGCCTTGCGTGTGCGCTGCCCAAGCCAGTGGCGTTATGCAGACTCCCGTCCATAACCCGCCCCCATGTCACGTCTGTTGCCCCTCTCGTCCCCATCCTCCTCATCTGGAGAGGCGTCCCCTCCCGCGACCTCCCCCCTCTGCACCCTCCTCCTCTTCCAGCATATCGCCCCTCTGCTGGGCAATATTGTGGAGGACGCAGCAGACAACGACAATGCGGCCGACCCTCTCCGAATGGTACGGGAGGCCCCCTCCAGAGCGGTCCAGGCACCTGAAGCGCAACTTCAGCAGCCGAAAACACCTCTCGATCACCCACCTGGTTGCTGCATGGGCCTCATTGTAGCGGGCCCCTGCGTCAGTCTGTGGCTTCCGTATAGGCGTCATCAGCCGTGACCGCAATGGGTAACCCTTGTCACCCAGTAACCAGCCCCTCGGGTGGTGGTGGGGGGGGGGGGGGGGGGGGGGGGGGTGTCCCTCGAACATGGCAGGGATGAACGATTGTGCTATGATGAACACATCATGTACACTGCCCGGGTACTGTGCGCAGACGTGCATTATCTTCATGCGGTGGTCATAGACCATCTGAATGTTCATGGAGTAGGACCCCTTTCTGTTCATGAAGACGTCCCTGTTCTTTGACAGTCATTGGTATATATCCCTATAGATGCTGCCAGACCTGCTGAGGTTTTCCAGCATTATCTCTTTCGTTTCACACTTCAAATATTCTTCATTGGCAGTGAATCACTTTCAATATCCTGAGGTCAGGAATGACATTAGATAAATACAAGTCTTTTCTACCCACAAAATTTTCATTTTCCAGTTATGTTAAACTAAGCAGCGTGAAAATCAAAGGGTAATCCAAAATTGGTCATTTAAGCCGATTCTCGAATGGCTTCTGATGTGTCAGCGATTGGAAGAATTCTCACCTGAGTGAACTTTGGTTCAGTTAGATAAACATGGAAATCTAGCCTGGCATTTCAGTGCAGTTTTGAGGGAGCGCTAGGAGGAGGCTAGGGAGGAAAGTGCCAGCCCCCTAGCTGAGATATTTAAATCATCGACGGCCACAAGAGAGGTGCCTGAAGATTGGAGGGTAGAAAATGTGCCCTTGTTTAAGAAGGGCTGTAGGGATAAGCCCAGGAACTACCGACCGGTGAGTCTTACTTCAGTAGTGGTAAATTGTTCGAAGGTATTCTGAGGGACAGAATCTACAGGCATTTAGACAGGCAAGGGCTAATTAGGGAAAGGCAGCATGGCTTTGTAAGGGGAAAGTCATGTCTCATGAATTTAATTGAGTTTTTTGAAGGGGTAACCAAGAAGGGCAGTGCGGTCGACGTTGTCTACATGGACTTTAGCAAGGCCTTCTTTGACAAGCTACCGCATGGTAGGTTGTTGCAAAAGGTTAAATCACACGGAATCCAGGGTGAGGTAGCCAAATGGATACAAAATTGGCTTGGCAACCAAAGCCAAAGGGTGATTCTAGAGGGTTGTTTTTCAAACTGGAGGCCTGTGATCAGCGGTGTGCCTCAGGGATCGGTGCTGGGTGAACTGTTATTTGTGATATATATATATATATATATATATATATATATATATATATATATATATATATATATATATATATAAATTATTTGCATTAGAATGTAGGAGGCATGGTTAGTAAGTTTGCAGATGACACCAGATTGGTGGATAGTGAAGAAGATTATAAAAGATTGCAACAGGATCTTGACCAATTGGGCCAGTGGGTCAATGAATGGCAGATGGAGTTTAATTTGGATATATGTGAGATGATGCATTTTGGTAGATCAAATCAGGGCAAGACCTATTCTGTTAATGGTAGGGAGTTGGGGACAGTTACAGAACAAAGAGATCTAGGAATACAGGTTCATAGCTCCTTGAAGGTGGTGAAGAAGGCATTCAGCATGCTAGGTTTTATTGGTCAGAATATTGAATACAGGAGTTGGGACGTCTTATTGAAGTTGGACAAGACTGTGGTAAGACCACAAATGGAATACTGTGTTCTGGTCAGCCGATTATAGGAAGGATATTGTTAAACTAGAAAGAGTGCCAAAGATATTTACAAAGATGCTACCAGGACTTGATGATCTGAGTTGTAAGGAGAGGCTGGATCGGCTGGGACTTTTTTTCCCTGGAGCGTAGGAGGCTAAGGGGTGATCTTATTGAGGTCTATAAAATAATGAGGAGCATCGATAAGGTAGATAGTCGACATCTTTTCCCAAAGGTAGAGGAGTCTAGAACTAGAGGGCATAGGTTTAAGGTGAGAGGAGACAGATACAAAAGAGACCAGAGGGGAAATTTTTTCACAGAGGGTGGTGAGCAGCTGGAACGGGCTGCCAGAGGCAGTGGTAGAGGCGGGTACAATTTTGTCCTTTTAAAAAGCAGTTAGACAGTTACATGGGCAGGGTGGGTATAGAGGAATATGGGCCAAATGCGGGCAAGTGGGACTAGCTTAGTGATAGAACTGAGCGGCATGGACAAGCTGGGCCGAAGGGCCTGTTTCCATGCTGTAAACATCTATTACTCTCTGACTCTAGACCCTACCTGTAATCCCACACTTTAACTTTACATAGTAATCTGCTACGTGAGACCTTTTCGAAAGCCTTCTGAAAGTAATAAACCTCATCCACCAGTTCTCCCTGGTCAACTTTACTAGTTGCATCTTCAAAGAATTTGAGTAGGTTTGTCAAGCATGATTTTCCTTTCAGTGAAATAAGTAAATCCATGCTGTCTTTGTCTGATTGCACCACTGCTTTCCAAATGCTGTGCTATGAAATCCTTGATAATGGACTCTAGCAATTTCCCTACTACCAACGTTTGGCTCACTGGTCTGTAGTTCCCTGTTTTCTCTCTACCTCCCTTTTAGAATAGTGGGGTTACAACCCTCCAATTTGTAGGACCCATTCCAGAGTCCAAAGAATTTCAGAAAAATACTATTTCCAGGGCTACTTCTTTTAAATGCGTTGTGATGAAAATTATCAGGCCGTGGAGATTTATCTGCCTTCAATCCCATTAATTTCCCCAACACCATTTCTTTACTAATACTAATTTCCTTTGGCTCCTCACTAAAACTTGTGTTTGAAGGAGGGTGGGGGATTTTATTGATGCATTGCTTCTCATGTCTCCCCCCAACAAGACCACCCCCCAGAAACATTTTGTTGCCGAAGTTGTAAAGTTTTGTTGTGTTTCCCCACAGAATGGTCACTGCTTTTGAGTCTTTGTCTCTTTGGTAAGTGGACCTATGTAGTATGGTGCTGACAGTGTGACCATAGGCAAGGTCAGGCTCTCACACTGAACCTAACCCACTCAGTGCAATAAGTCATTTATCTTCTTACTGTTCATCCACAGAATTTTTGTTTGCAATTTGTTTCTGATTATTTCCAATTTGAAACTGGGATTAAACCCTTTGAGTAAAATCTCAAACATCAGTGAACAAATTAAACTAGCTGATTTGCTAGTTCATTTTTTTAAATTTGAAATTGCAAAAGGCTATTTTTTCACCAGTGTATTTGGCTCCTAAAAATTGTTTCTCTGGCCGTCCACAGATGTTGGAGGATCTACCCTGGGAGACTAGTTGTGTTCCAAAGCCTTTTTTAAAAAGCATTTTTTTTCCTTTTGTTGCTTGTCCTTCAGCCAAGGGTATATCCAGCCAGAAACAAAACCCAAAACTGCTGGAAACACACATTGTGTCACTGGGTCCATGGAAACAACAGGCTGGTTTACTCATTGAGTACAGACTCTATTAGACCTGGGAGTTCTTCAAAAGGGGATGATACCCAACACATAAACGTTTTAAAAAAGTTTCCAATTAAGGGGCAATTTAGCGTGGCCAATCCATCAGTCCTGCACATCTTTGGGTTGTGGGGGTGAGACCCACACAGACACGGGGAGAATGTGCAAACTCCGCACAGACAGTGACCTGGGGCTGGGATTAAACCTGGGTTCTCGGCGGCGTGAGGCAGCGGTGCTGATCACTGAGCCACTGTGCCGCCGATCAAAACATAAACTTAACCAATTAACAATTATAGGAGCTTTTACTCACAAGTCTAGGAATTCATTCCACTCCTTGGTCTGTCTGTGAAGAAAGATTTAGTCCTGAAATTCATTTGACACTAACCAGTAAACATACCTTGCCTTGAATTTTTAACTTAATTTGAAAGGGACAAATTAAAAATTGATTTAAGTGAAGTCACCATCCCTCTGGAGTTTGAATCTGGGGTGGAGGGGGAAGGGTGAAAGGAATTTGCAAAGAATGCAGAAAAATATGTGTCTGAAACAGAGTGAAATAATAATAGATTCTTCCTGAACTATACTGGGAATTGAGCAAGGAGAATTTGACCTAGCATCAGCTAATCTGATACTGAAGCCGCTATTAATGCCTTTGTTCCCTTCAGGCACAACCAACAGCGTTCCAATGGAAACTGGCCTCCCATCTGCCACCCTCCTTAACTTTCCTCATATTCTAACTGGCGCCAAATCCTGTTCGCCCTGACCTGCCTCGACTCCGGATCCAACCACACAAAGAGTTTAAAATTTGCATTCCTCCATGGCCTCACCCCTTCCCTATCTCTATTTCTTATAACTCTGGAAAATTTACACGGGCTGGTCAATTTGAATTGGTGTGCCATTGGTGGCTGAGGTGTTAAACTCCGCAATTCCCTCTCTCAATCCCTCAACATCTGTATCTCTGTCTCTTTTAAGATGCTCCTCTTCGTTGCCTGCCCTGATACCTTCCTACGTGGCTCATTTTGTTCTAAAGCGCCTTGGGATGTTTTACTGTTAAAGGTACTATATAAATGCAAGTTGTTGCTGTTAATAGTGGCCACAGAGATTGGAGTCATTCCACTTCAGCACAGCACAATACAGACAGTCGCCCGCAGTAGCTGCAGATGAGTTTGAGAGAAAAACTGCAGAAATTGTTGCTTTTACAATATCATTTTCTATCCTTGACAGTATCAGTATTATTTACCATTAAATTAGTCTGCTTTGATACTACCTCAGATTAAGCTATTTTTTGATGAATGTGCAATAACAAAATCACCAAAAATAGCTTTGAATTCTTAAATGTCCTCTTTTTTTGGCTGCAGCTTTTGAATTCCAATCCTTGTGCATTGGTGATTTGTGATTCTATAATGTTCCATGCATTCTTCAGCAGGTCAGGTTACATGCTCCTGATTTTCTGTTCATGCATAATAGATGTAAGCTAAAAGTGAAATGTTACAAATAGCTGAACTGCTATCCAGTGATGTGTGCTAAGTGTCTACTAGAATCCTTCTCACACTTACCTAATGGTTTTTTTCCAGAAACAGTTGAAAATTAACAGCACGTTGGACAGGTTCAAGTGAGAAAATAGGCTGACGTCTCTGGTACAAATGTTCACCAGACTTTCAGCATTTGAGTTTTTTTCCTTTATACTTTTCAAACAAAGTTGTTTGTTTTTAAGAAATAAAGCCTGAAAGTCCAACAATTGCTTTGTTAGTTCAGTGCAAGAAGTATCTCTCACTGACTTCCCCACAGTTAGGAACAAGAGGTTGCCATTCAGCCCCTCTAGCCTGCTCTGCTGTTCAATGAGATCATGGCTGATTTGGGGTTTAACTCCACTTTCCTGTCATTTCCCCATCCATAGAATCCCTACAGTGCAGAAGGAAGCCATTTGGCCCATCGAGTCTGCACCAATCCCCTGAAAGAACACCCCACCTAGGCCTGCTCCCCCTCCCTATCCCTGTGACCCCACCTAGCCTGCACATCTTTGGACACTGAGAGGCAATTTTAGCATTGCCAAACTGGGGCACTTGGAGGAAATCCATACAAGCATGAGAAGAACATGAAAGCTCCACAGTCACCCAAGGCCGGAATTGAACCCGGTCCCTGGTGCTGTGAGGTAGCAGTGCTAACCACTGTGCCTACCTTATACATCAAACATTCATGAAATGCCTTAATGATTTCTGATTGATGTGGCGGCAAGTTTAATATTCAGACCACTTTTTAAAGAAATTCCTCCTCAATTCTTCATTTAATCTGATGGTTACTATTTTATATTGAAAAAGGAAGGCTTGTATTTATGTAATGCTCTTCACAAGCACTGGCCGTTCCAAAGTTCTTTACAGCCAACAGAAATGTCGTAATGTAGGAAATGCAGCAGCCAATTTGCAACCAACAAGCTCCCACAAGCACATTGTGATGACGACCATCTATTTTTAAAATGTTATTTATTATTTCTTTTTGTTTATTGTGATGTTGATTGAGGGATGCATATCAGCCAGGACACTGAGGTGGCACTTTTAGTAGCCTTTGAAATAGTGCAATGGAATCTTTCGTATTCACTTGCGAGAGCAGATAGGTCCTTGGTTTAATGTTTCATCAAAAAGATGGCAACTCTGACAGTACATCATTCCCTCAGTACTGCATTGGAGTCCAGCCTTCTGCTCAAGTTCAGGGTGGTACTTGAAGCCACAACTGTTTGACTTGGAGGTGAGTGTGAGACCAGCTGACACTCATTTATGTCCACTTATTCTATACCCAGATGTGGAATTACTTTCTCCACATTCACTATCAAACACATTCATAGTTTTAAACACCTCTATCAGCTCTCCTCTTAGTCTTCGCCTTTCTTAAGAATGGGAGTTGATCCTGTTACTTCCCTCAATATTTAGTGCCATTGAATGATACTAAACTGGTAATGCTATCCTGCACGATGTGCACGCGCACACTTGCTAAGTTGCACTGTTAGAAACTTGAATGTTCCCATTTCCCTGTGTAGGGCAGCACGGTAGCACAGTGGTTAGCACTATGGCTTCACAGCGCCAGGGTCCCAGGTTCAATTCCTGGCTTGGGCCACTGTTTATGCGTTCTCCCCATATCTGCATGGGTTTCCTCCGGGTGCTCTGGTTTCCTGCCACAAGTCCCGAAAGACATACTGTTAGGTAATTTGGGCATTCTGAATTCTCCGTCTGTGTACCCGAACAGGTGCCAGAATGTGGCGACTTGGGGATTTTCACAGTAACTTCATTGTGGTGTAAAAGTAAGCCTACTTGTGACAATAAAGATTATTATAATAATAAAAATTATTATTATAATAGCTGCCCCTTACTGCACAGGTTCAATTACTCATTGCAGCACAATATATTAGAGTCTTAATCATTTGTTTTGCATGATCAACCAGAACAAGCTATTGACAGCATCATATAGTACAACATTTATTAAAGCAGAGTTGTTGTCAGCTGAGGGAGCTTGCAAGGTTACATGCTAATCCCAAGAGTTCAAGTTATGTGATAAGACATAAGACATAAGAATAAATGGTGGCCTGCCAGCTTGGGAAGGAGATACTTGATGAGGTGATCTTGTAGGAGGATAAAATACTAAATCTGGAAAACAGCCTTTAACTAAATCATTATTGAATCAAGTAGCATCGAAAGAGGCTGTTTGCCCATCGCTCCTGTGCTAGCTCTCTGGAAGAGATATGGGTGGGATTCACCACCCCACTGCCGGGTCGAATTGCCGGGGGCCGGCGTGAATCCTGACCCCGCCGTCCTCCAAATTCTCCGGCCCCCCAAAAATCGGCCCGCCGTGGGTCGCGCTGCCCGCCTCGACGAATGGCAGGGACTGGCGTGACTCTATGGGCTCCGGGGCTGCCCGAATTCTCCGGACCGCGATGGGCCGAAGTCCCGCCCGCTTTTTGCTAGTCCCGTCGGCGTAAATTGGAGTAGGGCCTTACCGGCGGGACCTGGCAGCGCGGGCGGCCTCCGTGGGGGGGGGGGGGGGGGCTGGCCCGCGATCGGGGCCCACCGATTCGTGGGCAGGCCTGTGCCTTGGGGGCACTCTATTCTTCCACACTGGCGGCTGTAGCAGTCCGCCATTGCCGGTGCGGAAACAAAGCCCTCTGCGCATGCGCGGGGATGACGCCAGCACACGCTGGCGCTACCGCGCATGAGCCAACTCATGCCAGCCGGTGGAGGCCCTTCGGCGCTGGTTGGCGTGGCGCCAAGCCCCTTTCCCGCCGGCCGGCGGGGCGCAAACCACTCCGGGGCGGGCCTAACCCCCTGAAGGTGCAGAGGATTCCGCACCTTTGGGGCGGCCCGATGCTGGAGTGGTTCCGCCACTCCTCGATGCCAGGACCCCCCAGCCCCGCCCCACATTAGTTCCATTCCCCTATCTTTTCCCCATCCCCCTGCAATTTTTTTTCATGTATTTCACTAATTCCCTTTTAAATGTTAATGTTGTATCTGTATCGACTGTCCTTCCAGATTATCAGAACTCATTGTATGAAAATATTTTCTCTCTGGCTGTTTGCCAATTCATTGGGTCAATGGGCGGCATGGTAGCACAGTGGTTAGCACTGTTGCTTCACAGCACCAGGGACCGGGGTTCAATTCCCGACTTGTGTCACTGTCTGCGGAGTCTGCACGTTCTCCCCGTGTCTGCGTGGGTTTCCTCCGGGTGCTCCGTTTCCTCCCACAAGCCCCGAAAGATGTGCTTGTTAGGTCTATTGGACATTCTGAATTCTTCCTCCGTGAACTCGAACAGGCGCCATAGGGTGGCGATTAGGGGATTTTCACAGTAACTTCATTGCAGTGTTAATGTAAGACTACTTGTGACAATAATAAAGATTATTATTATTATAAATCTGTGTTCTCTGGTTACTTATCCTCCTGTTAGGTTTTCCTTATTTACTCTGAAAGCCCTTCATGGGTTTGAACATATCTATTGGGGCAGCAGGGTAGCATGGTGGTTAGCATAAATGCTTCACAGCTCCAGGGTCCCAGGTTCGATTCCCGGCTGGGTCACTGTCTGTGTGGAGTCTGCAAGTCCTCCCCCTGTGTGCGTGGGTTTCCTCCGGGTGCTCCGGTTTCCTCCCACAGTCCAAAGATGTGCGGGTTAGGTGGATTGGCCATGCTAAATTGCCCGTAGTGTCCTAATAAAAGTAAGGTTAAGGGGGGGGTTGTTGGGTTACCGGTATAGGGTGGATACGTGGGTTTGAGTAGGGTGATCATGGCTCGGCACAACATTGAGGGCCGAAGGGCCTGTTCTGTGCTGTACTGTTCTATGCTCTATGTTCTATGTTCTATTGTTTATAGGTTTCAGTTAGACCATCCGTAATCACCCAAACTTCAGGGAGCATAGGTTAAATGATCTTTCCTCGTAGGACAATCTATTGCACGCCCTTTAATGCAAGTATGTCCTCCTTTCGGTAGGGGGCCAAAACTGCTCAGAGTCCATCTCTCCATGTAAATGAAATCATGAGTTTCTGGTTCCATTTTGGTCAATCACCTCTGCACCACCTCTAAGCTGCAACAGTTGGACATAAGAAATAGGAGCAGCAATAGGCCGTTTCCCCTTTGGAACTTGTTCTGCCATTCACGAGATCATGGGTAATCTACTTCGATTTCACCTTTCCACGCTTAATACACATCCCTTAATTCCCTCAGTACTCAGAAATCTTTTGAGCTATGTCTTGAATAAACTCAATGACTGAGCAGCCATAGCCCTCTTGGTAACAGAATTCAAAAGATTCATACCCATTTTTGGTGAAGAAATTTACCCATGGCTCAGTCCTAAATGGCCTTATTCTGAGATTTTGACACCTTGTACCAGGTTCTTCAGCCAGGGGTAATGGATTTTCTCAACATGTGCCCTACAAAACAGAGTTTTATATGTCTCGGCTAGACCATCCCGTATTCATCCAACTCCGGGGAATATAGGCTGAATTATCTTTCCTCAGAAGACAATCCATTGCACGCCTTTTAGCACAAGTATGTCCTCCTTTTGGTAAGGAGGCCACAACTACACAGAGTTCTCCCCTGCTCACCAATTGTAGTAAGGCTTCATTACTCACATATTCTAATCCCTTTGTATCAAAAGCTAGCATACCATTTGCCTTCCTATTTGCTTGCTGGGCCTGCTTGTTTACTTTGTGATTCACGTACACGGTTATCCAAGTCCCTCTGAATGCAAACATTTCCCAATCTGTGACCAGTCAAAAATGTTCTGTGTTTTTAGTTTTCCTATCAAAGTGAACACTTTGCACTTCATCACATTGTATTCCATCTACCATGTTCTTGCCCACTCATCTAGCCAGTCCATATCCCCCTGCAGCCTCTTTGTGACATTCTGATAACTGAGGTACATGTATTGATCCTCATGGTACCCGTTAATTACAACTTGCTAACCTGGAGGTGTCCCATTTATTCCTGCTGTCTGTTTTCTCTTCATCAACCAATCCTCCATTCATGTTAGTATATTGCCCCAAAATCTCATGAGCCCTAATTTTGTATGGAGAGTGGTCATGGCTCCAAACTATTAAAAGGCAGATTTAGGACTGATGAGAAGTTCTTCATAAACAGACAGCGATCAACAAGTGGTCTGGATGAATCATGATGGGCTGAATGACCTCCTTCATCTGTGATTATATTACAAGTACCTGAAAGACCGCACCTTCATCAGTACAACCCTCCTCCCTCCGTATGGACCCGCCTCCGGCAGTGTAGAACATAGAACATATAACAGTACAGCACAGAACAGGCCCTTCAGCCCTCGATGTTGTGCCGAGCAATGATCACCCTATTCAAACCCACGTATCCACCCTATACCCGTAACCCAACATCCTCCCCCTTAACCTTACTTTTTAGGACACTACGGGCAATTTAGCATGGCCAATCCACCTAACCCGCACATCTTTGGACTGTGGGAGGAAACCAGAGCACCCGGAGGAAACCCACGCACACACGGGCAGGACGTGCAGACTCCGCACAGACAGTGACCCAGCCGGGAATCGAACCTGGGACCCTGGAGCTGTGAAGCATTTATGCTAACCACCATGCTACCGTGCTGTAATGATATTAGCCTCGATTTATGGGTTTATGACTCTGGAATGAAACTTGAACCCACAATGTTTTATTTAGTTTTTTACCTCAATGAGTCTGAGTTTAAGTAACTAATGAGCAGAGAGGATCATTTCAGTGTAAAACAACATGTAAAATAGTCTGTTTCGGTGTTACAGTTATAAATGTAAATTTGCTCGTATATTGTATTCCAAAGTGTTATTTGCAGAAAAGAATCTATTTGAATTAATTAATAGTAACTGTTTTCACATTTTCCCTCGGGAGCCTATTTAATAGCTTGACCATTTGTGTACTGAAATATCGTTTTCACACATCAGTTTTTAATTTTCCCCATCAAGCATTGGTCATAAACAGTGTTCCTGATGCCCTGGACGAACCTATCACGGCCAATATTATCTGATCCCACAGAGAAATGTAGTTACCATCATGGGATTTTGTTTTGATTGGTGTGCTGTCACTGCTGCTGCATTTCAGGATAGCTGGCCTTGTATGAGTGCTATGTCAGTCCTTGCAACAGGAGACAGAAGGCTAGATTTCCTTCCAGAGTAGAGAGCGTGAGAAATAAACGGCTGCTCTCCGCCTTCGCAGCAGCTGTTGGGCCACATATAGTGTACTTTCTGAACATACAGCACCTTAACGGAACGCTGGTCTTCATTGTGGCTCATAATTCTTTCAGAAACAAGCTCTGGACTTGTGTCCTTAACTGAAAAATTGTATAGTCTCAAGTTCCCTAATTTGCCTGCCGCCTCTTAAATCACGATCTGCACGGACACTTCGCCTCGGTTTCATGATGCTACTTTATTTGTTTAATATGTATATGTGTGTGTGAAATATTGCCGTTTCTTTTCCATTTCCACTCCCCTCTCACTCCCGCCTTGCTCCCTCACCACCACCTCTTCTGAACCCCTGACACAATCAGGATAAAACGGGCAGGTTTATGGGTAAGCACTGAGTAACAACGGGCTGCTTTTTAAAAACAAATTGTTTTTGAACGTAAGGGTCACTGACAAAACCAGCATTTATTGTCCATCCCTAATTCCATTGCGAAGGCGGACTGAGCCGCCGCCTTGGAACTGCTACAGTCTGTGTTGTATAGGTACACCCGCCACGCTGTTAGGAAGGGAGTTCCAGGATCTTGATTCTGACAGTGAAGGAACACTAACATGCTTCCAAGTCAGATGGTAAATGACTTGGAGGGAAACTTGTAGATGGCAGTGTTGCCATGCATTTGCTACCCTGGTTCTTCTAGATTGGAGAGGCTGTGGGATCACATGATATCGACTGTGACAAGTTTGTCCAGGACATCAGGAGCACAGGACATAACCAATGCTTGATGGGGAAAATTAAAAACTGATGTGTGGAAACGATATTTCAGTGCACAAATGGTCAACCTATTAAATAGGCTCCCCAGGGAAACTGTGAAAACAGTTACTATTAATTAATTCAAATGCAAATTAGATTCTTTTCAACAAATAACACTTTGGAATACAATATACGAGCAATTTTATATTTATAACTGTATTTGGCCCAACAAGTCTGCTGTGCTGGTGTTTATGCTCTTCACAAGCCTCCTCTCTACTTCACTCTGTCAGCATGACCTTTTTCATTCTGCCAATCAAAGGTAGAGTTCCAACAGGGGAGCGATAATCATCCGAGATGCTCAAGAGGCCAGAATAGTAGAGTGCAAAGATTTTAGAGAATTGTTGGGGCTGGAGGAGATTGCAGAGATAGGGAGGGACAAGACCATGAAGGGGTTTGAAAACAGAAGAATTTTAAAATTGAGGTGTTGGTGGACCAGGAGGCAATGTTTTCAGTGAGCACTGGCGTTGATGGGTGAATTGAACTTGATTCAAGTTTGGACATCAGCAGCACAGTTGATGGAGGGTGGAAAATGGAAAGCCTGCCAGGAATGTGTTGGAATAATTAATGTTGGAGGTAACAAATGCTTGGGTGGGGATTTTGGCCACAGGTCAGTTGAGGCAGTGGTAAAGTTGGGCGGTACTATAGAAGTTAGTAGGCAGCCTTGATATTGTGGCTATGTGGTTGGAAGCTCCACAAATATATGCTATCCACAGGCAAAAGAAATCTGTTTCTTTGTTAGCTGAGATCTTATTTGGGTTTTCTCCAGGTTATAATTCAGACTGGATAGTGGTTTGCAAAGGGGGTTGGTTAGCTCAGTTGGCTGGACGGCTAGTTTGTGTTGTGGAACAACGTCAAGAGCGTGGGTTCAATTCCCATATCAGCTGACCTTATTCATGAATGCCCCATCTTCTCAACCTTGCCTCTTGCCCTAGGTGTAGTGACCCTCGGGTTAAATCACCATTAGTCAGCTCTCAAAGGGAAGAGCAGCCTATGGTTCTCTAGGACTGTGGCAGTATTTACGTTATGTTTGCAAGACCAGATTTAAACCATTTCTGCTCATCTAATGACTGTTTTGTAATAAAAATCAGGCAGCACATCAGAAGACAACAATTTCACACATCGTATTGTATTTTGGCGATAAGGAATATAAAACAAGATGTGTGCTGCTGACCTTGCCGTGGAACAGAACGTCCCTCCGATTAATAACTTTAAGAATTCCAGTCATGACGATACAAAGGAAGCAGCAGCAACTTATTCATATTGAACTAGTGTGAAGATGATATTCTGGATCCTTGGTCTAGAGGTTTGCAGATTCCTGTGCTTCTATGTAACCCTCCAATTAGCAATTGTACTGCACCAAAACTTTGTCCCATCGCTTTTCACCTCCATCAACATATCCTTTTCCTTTCTCATGTATATATCTAGCTTCCTTTTAAATGCATCTGCTCTATTGACCTCAATCACTCCTGTGGTAATATGATTCACATTTCCTTGAGGGTAGTGTGGTGGTGTAGTGATTAGCACTGCTACCTTACGGCGCCGAGGTCCCAGGTTCAATCCCGGCTCTTGGTCATTGTCCGCGTGGAGCTTGCACATTCTTCCCATGTTTGGGAGGGTTTCGCCCCCACAAGCCAAAGATGTGCAGGATAGGTGATTTGACAAGTCTAGACTGATCCTTAATTGAAAAACAAAATTCAGATTTCCACCCCTGTCGAGGTAAAACAACTTTCTCCTGAATCCCTACTGAGTTTATTTGTGACTGACTGACTGTCTTATCATTATATCTCCCAGTATAATTATCTATTTTTGTTTTGTATTTAATTTATATTCGCACATTGATGCCTCTCCCACAAGTGGAAACATCCCCTTGACAATTACCTTATTAAGCCCTTTTACAATTTCTAAAAAAATTTAAAGAACCCAATTCTTATTTTTTCCAATTAAAGGGCAATTCAGCGTGGCTAATCCACCTACCTTGAACATCTTTTGGTTGTGGGGTTGGGACCACGCAGACACTGGGGAATGTGCAAACTCCACACGGACAGTGACCCGGGCCTGGGATTGAACTTGGTCCTCAGTGCTGTGAGACAGCAGTGGTAACCAGCGTGCCGCCCTGCACTTTTTATAAATGCAAAGACATCTTTCAGTTTTGATGTAAAACCCCGTCTTGCCCTCTCAGATGGGCGTATGCTATCCAACTGCACTAAATTGAAGGGACTATGCAAGACCTGGACTTGGAGTGAAAAACAAAACTGCTTGCTTATTAAGTTGCAGTTGGTGGTTATGACGAATGCTTTTTCAGGCCATGGTTGGAAAGACTGCAGGACAGCAAGTGCAAAAACCAAAAATTCATGAAACACCCTTGCATAAAGAAAGCTCCCTAAGAAAATGGGCTATTTGAAAGGAATGGGAGATTGTCAGGTTTGTCCAAAAGGTGGGTTGGAGAGATGAGTTCTACAGGTAATCGAAGTGATGGAGGGGTTTGAGTTGGGAAGAGTAGCAACAACCAACATCACCAAAATGAGATTACCTGAGCATTATTGCATTGCTGTTTGTGAAATCTTGCTGTGCTCAAACTGGACACCATGTTTTCTACATTACAAGAATGTCTGCACTTTGACCATACTTCACTGTCTGTAAAACACCTTTGAATGCCTTGACAGCATATTCAAGCCCTATGCAAGTTTGGTTTGACCTGGTGGGTAAGTGGAGATGTGGTCAAAATGGCCAATGGATTATTCAAAAAAAACTAAGCTCCTCCTACACTGGGGTTTCCTTTCTTTAGCACAACTGACTGAAGTAACATACAGGGAAATGGTTTGCTTGTCATGTCAGTCTTTGCTCCAAGCCGATGTCTGCCACTTGTTTGAATGTTCTACCTGTCTCTTGGATCCCTGCTCTCAAATTACATAGAACATAGAACAGTACAGCACAGAACAGGCCCTTCGGCCCTCAATGTTGTGCCGAGCAATGATCACCCTACTCAAACCCACGTATCCACCCTATACCCGTAACCCAACAACCCCCTTATAGCTATAGAATCATAGAATGATTCAGCACAGAATGAGGCTTTTTCGCCAATTGTGCCTTCGCTGGCCCTTTGAAAGAGCTATTCAATTAGCTGTTTCCCCATAGCCTTGCAAATTCTTCCTTTTTGCTTTTGAAAGTTATTAATTTTGCTTCCACAACCCTTTTCTGCAATGTTTCAGATCACCACAACCTGCATCAAAAAGAACACTTCTTACCTCTGGATCATTTTGTTAACTAATCTGTGTACTCTGGTTACTGAGCTTTCTTCCACTGGAAACCGTCTCCATAGTTACTCTTTAAACTCTTCATAATTTTGAACCACTCTATTAAGTCTCCCCATGTCCTTCTGTGCTTTTAGGAGAGCAATCCTAGTTTCTCCAGTCTCTCTCTTGCGGGTTTTGATGGCAGTAGGACTAGGCAACAGTAGAAGTAAGTAGCCTAAATGGGCAGCATGGTAGCATAGTGGTTATCACAGTTGCTTCACAGCTCCACGGTCCCAGGTTCGATTCACGGCTTGGGTCTCTGTGCGGAGTCTGCACTTTCTCCCCGTGTCTGCGTAGGTTTCCTCGGGTTTCCTCCCACAGTCCAAAGCTGTGCAGGTTAGGTGGATTGGGCATGATAAATTGCTCTTGGTGTTCAAAAAGGTTGGGTGGGGTTACAGGGAGGGTGGAGATGTGGGCTTGGGTAGGGTGCTCTTTCCAAAGACCGGTGCAGAATGGCCTCCTTCTGCACTGTAAATTCTATGAACCAGGTAAGGAACTCAGTTGGGGCTCAAGCAAGCACAAATATTACCTACAGGCTGAACCTGAGTCCGCAGCAAGGGAGTGATTGGAGTCGGAGGTTATGGGGTGAATGACTGCAGACAAGCCAGGGACAGAGGATGAACAGGAATCTCGACAATCCATGGCATTGCAGTTAATGGTTACAGATCTGCTAATCAACAACAACCACTTGTATTTATAAGGCATCTTTAAGGTCTATGGTTTAGCTCACTGAGCTAAATCGCTGGCTTTTAAAGCAGACCAAGCAGGCCAGCAGCACGGTTCGATTCCCGTACCAGCCTCCCCGGACAGGCGCCGGAATGTGGGCGAATAGGGGCTTTTCACAGTAACTTCATTGAAGCCTACTCGTGACAATAAGCGATTTTCATTTAGTAAAACATCGTCAGGTAATTCATAGGGACGTTATCAAAAAAACAAATATTTGACACTGAACCACAAAGTGATATTAGGACAAATAACCAAAACATTTGCTCAGAGATAGAAGAATGTTAAAGGAAAAGAGAGAGGCGGAAAGGTTCGGACCATGGCACCTGAAGGCATGGATGCTAAAAAAACACACTACTAATTGGAAATCAAATTGTGCCTGAATATGGAACTTATTAGTCAGTCCAGACAATAGCAAAATTTAGTTGTGATATCAGACCAAAACATAGCAGGAGGAAGAGGCCATTCAGCCCCTCTAACCTGTTCTGCCAATCCATCAGGTTGAACCCCGCAAAAATTACAAAGACAGTTTGTGTACACTTGGTTTGTATTCCCTTGAGTTTAGAAGGTTGAGGGATGACGAAAGCAAGATGTCTGAAACATTAAGTGATTTGACAGTGTGGATAAAGGGGAGTTAATTCCACTGACGGGGAAAATCTAGAATAATCTTAAAATTAACGTTAGATAATTCAGGAGTGATTTCAGAAAACACTTCTTCACACTAAGGGTGAAGCTGGTGCTCCCACCCCCAAAATGCTGTAGGTCAACTGGTGCATTCAGTTTTGCGTTGAGAGATATTTGTTTCGTACGATAATCACGTTATACGGAGAAAAGGTGGGTACATGGAGCTGTGATGCATATCAGCCATGATCTCATTGAATAGCAGAATAGACTCAAGGGGCTTAACGGCTTCCTCCTGTTACCAATGTTGCAACACTTTTTCCAAATGCAGTTGTTTTGGTTCTGAGGAATTTTGATAAAATAAAATGTCAGGAAGCTGGCAGGTGGCCATTGTAGAATTGGTGCAGCAATAAGTCTGAACTCAGCAGGGAACAAAGCCTTTCAGAAACATTTAAATCAACATTGCCACATCTAATTAAGGTAACAATGTCCATTGTCAGTGCCCATGGGAGAGTTCGGGGCCCTGCGTATGCTTGTGACAGAATCTTGCAGGGTGGCCTATTGTCCTGGGTCAAGATATTATTGTGCGGCATTCATATAATGTGCGCATATAGATATAGTTCATGTCACTGTGTGTTTTTCATTAACCGTTATTATTAAAGCTCCCCATGTTGAAATCCCCCTTTTTTGTTTGATGACTGGTGTCAGTCGTTAGGACACACACTTGCCTCTGAATCAGAATATCATGTGTTAGTGAGGTGGTGGGGGAGAAGGCCGGGAGGGGGGGGGGAGTGTGGGGGGGAAGAAGGGGAAGGAGAAAAGTGGGGGGGGGGGATTTTGCAACGCGGCAGGGGGAGAGAGATGACATGGTCAAGGATGAGGAAAGGGGCCACCTGGGATGGGTTAGGTACTGAGTTGAATTAAAGGGGCAGGAGTTAAGTGGGGAAGATGACTGACGGTAGAGGGGATTGGAGGCGCAAGCCTCCGGTGAGGGTGGTAACGTGGAATGCCTGGGGACTGAATGGGCCGGTTAAAAGGTCGTGGGTGTTCGTGCACCTCAGGAGCTTGAAAGCGGGGGTGGTCTTTTTGCAGGAGACACACCTCCATGTGAAGAACCAGGTTAGGTTAAGGAAGGGGCGGGTCGGGCAGGTTTTTCACTCGGGGTTTGATTTGAAATCGAGGGGAATGGCGATTTTAATGAGCAAAACAATGGGATTTGTGAGTGCGAAGGAGGTGAGGGATCCAGGTGGGAGATATGTGATTGTGAGTGGGGTATTGGAAGGGGCACCGGTAGTGTTGGTAAATGTTTATGCCTCAAATTGGGATGATGTGGGTTTTATGAGGGGGATGCTGGCAGCAATCCAGATTTAGCCACGTACCAGTTGATCATGGGAGGAGATTTTAACTGTGTCCTGGAGCCGAGGGTGAATAGATTAAGCCCGAGGTCGATGGGTAGGGCACGAATGGCAAGGGAGCTGGGGGGGGTGTTATGGAGCGGATGGTTATGGTGAATCCATGGCGCTTTCAGAACTCAGGGGAAAGGGATATTCCTTCTTTTCACACGTTTATAAGGCGTATTCAAGGATTGATTACTTTGTAGTGAGTCGGGAGATTTTGGTTGGGGTGGAGGGGGCAGAGTATGCGGGGATAGTTATCTCGGACCATGCACCCCACTGGCTGGATATTAGGTTCAGTACGGGATGAGAGCAGAGGCCGGGGTGGAGGTTTGACTAAGGGTTGTTGGCGGATGGAGGTTTTTGTGATACGGTGCTGTTGGCGATTAGGGATTATGTGGAGTTCAATCAAAATGGGGAGGTGTCGGCGGGCATTTTTTGGGAAGCACTGAAGGCAGTTGTCCAGGGAGAAATGATCTCATTTGCGGTTCGCGTGAATAAGGAAAGGAGGGCGGAACATGACTGTCCAATGAGCAAGTTAGTGGAGATGGACAGGGAATATTCAAGGGTGCCCACCGTGGAGGGTTTGGCGAGGAGGAAAACGTTGCAGGGGGAATTTGACAGGCTGACAATGGGGAGGGTGGTAGGGCAACTGCGTAGGGCAAGAGGGGTGCAATAAGAGTATGGGGAGAAGGCGAGCCGCATTCTGGCACACCAGCTGCAGAGGCTGGCTGCGTCCAGGGAAATATTGAAGATTCAAACTGGGGCTGGGGATGTTGTGTCAGAGCCAGGGAAGATAAATGAGGCATTTAGAGAGTATTACCAGGGACTTTATGAGGCAGACCCAGGAGGAGAGGAGGGGGGTCATGGGGCGGAGGAAGCAAGAGGCAGGCATTGGAGGAGCCCCTGGGGCTGAGGGAGGTGCTGGATAGTATCCGGGGTATGAAGTCGGGGAAGGCCCCTGGGCCCAATGAGTACCCGGCAGAATTTTATAAGGAATTTGCAGCAGACCTGGCACCACATCTGTTCGTGGCGTTTAATGAAGCACTGGAGAAGGGGGAGTTGCCGGAGACGATGAAGCAGGCAGTAATCACACTAATCCCAAAAGAAGGGAAGGATCCATTGGAATGTGGGTCGTATAGACCCATATCACTATTGAACATGGATGTGAAAGTATTGGCTAAGTTCTTGGCGCGGGAGGATGGACGATTGTGTCCTGGGGGTGGTTGCAGAAGGTCAAACGGGCTTTGTGAAGGGCAGGCAGCTCGTGAGTAATATCAGACGGCTGTTGAATGTGGTGATGAATCCGCCGAGAGCTCTGGTCCCGGAGGTGGTGGTGTCCATGGATGCGGAGAAAGCATTTTATCGGGTGGAGTGGCGGTACTTGTTCAAAGTTTTGGGAAGGTTTGGGTTTGGGCCGAGATTTGTGGCGTGGGTGTGGTTGCTGTATGTGGCACCAAGAGCGAGGACGAATGATATGAACTCGGGAAGCTTTGACTTACACAGGGGTACGAGGCAGGGGGTGCCCGCTGTTGCCGCTGCTGTTTGCGCTGGCCATAGAGGCAATGGCTCTCAGGGGGTTGGCGGAGTGGCAGGGGATAATATGGGGCAGAGGGAGCTTCCGGTGTCGCTCTATGCGATGACCTGCTGTATGTTTTGGATCCTTTGGAAAGTATGGGAAGGATTAATAGCCCATTGGGGAGGTTTGGAGGGTTCTCGGGATACAGGCTGAATGTAGGGAAAAGCGATGTACTCCCGGTGAATGAGCTCGCATGGCGGGCTAATTTAGGGGAATGCCATTTACAGTAGCGAGGGATAGGTTTAGGTACTTGGGGATTCAGGTAGCGACGGAATTGATGGGGCTCCAGAAGTGGAACTTAACGAAGCTGGGGGAGGAGGCCAGGGTGGATATTAAGAGGTGGGATACACTGCACTTAACACTGGCGGGGAGGGTCCAAGTGGTGAAAATGAATATTCTGCCGAGGTTCTTGTTTATCTTTCAGACACTCCCGATCTTTATACCAAAGGCCTTTTTCAGAAAGTGGACACAATCATCTCTGACTTTGTATTGGCGGGGAAGGTGCAGAGGGTGGGGAGGACCCTGCTGCAGAGGCAGTGCGGGGGTGAGGGGGGGGGGGGGGGGGTGGCATTGCCAAACTTGCTTCATTATTTTTGGGCGGCGAATGTGGACAAGGTACGGCGGTGGTGGGAAGGAGAAGGGGTAGAGTGGGTTAGGATGGAGGAGGAATCCTGTAAGGGGCCTAGTTTGAGGGCTATGGTGATGGAGCATTACCAATGGCTCCAAGTGGGTATTCAGGGAGCCCAGTGGTGCAGTCCAAGTGAAGATATGGAATCAGTTGAGGAGGCATTTTAGGGTGGAAGGGATGTCGGTGCTAACGCCGCTGTGCGAGAATCATGGGTTTGAGCCGGGGGGGATGGATAGTGTATACAGGAGGTGGAGGGAAGTGGGGCTGGTCAAGTGGGGGGGGGGGGGGGGGGGGGGGTGGATAGTGTATACAGGAGGTGGAGGGAAGTGGGGTTGGTCAAGGGGGGGGGGGGGGGGGTGGATAGTGTATACAGGAGGTGGAGGGAAGTGAGGCTGGTCTCGAGGGGGGTGGTGGATAGTGTGTACAGGAGATGGAGGGAAGTGGGGCAGGTCAAGGTGAGGGATTTGTATTTGGAGGAAGGGTTCACCAGTCTAGAGGAGCTAAGGGAGTGAGTAGAGCCGCCGAGGGGGCGTGAGTTCAGGTATCTACAGGTTAGGGACTTTGCACGAAAGGTCCGGAAGGGTTCCCTAGATTGCCAGGATTCACCCTGCTGGAGCAACTGCTGCTTTCGGATGTGGTAGGGGAGGGAAGTAATGGGGATATATATAAGTGGCTGGGGGAGCAGGGAGGTGAGCGGGTGGTGAAGATCAGGAGAAATGGGAAGCGGAGTTGGGAATGGAGATCAACTGGTGAGTATGGAGTGAGGCACTGTGAAGGGTAAACGGGACATCATCTTGTGCAAGGATGAGCCTGGTACAGTTTAAGGTGGTGCACAGGGCGCATATGACTCGGGCGAGAATGAGTGGGTTTCTTTCAGGGGGTAGCAGATGAGTGTGAGAGGTGTGGGCGGGGGCCAGCGAATCCATGCGCACATGTTTTGAGGTTGTGAAAAATTGGGAAGGTTCTGGGTGGGAGTGTTCACGGTCTTACCAGGATAGTGGAGGAGGGAGTGGACCCGTCCACTTTGGTGGCGATATTTGGGGTTTCAGAGAAGCCGGAGCTCATGGAGAGGAGGAAGGCCGATGTCATGGCTTTGCCTCTCTGATTGCACTAATTTTGCTGGAGTGGCAGTCGGCATCGCCACCGGGGGTAGCAGCATGGTTGGGTGACCTATACGACTTCCTTGCGGTTAGAGAAGATAAAGTATGAGTTAAGGGCTCAGCAGGGGAGTTTGAGAAAAGGTGGGGGATGTTTGTGACCGTGTTGAGGAGCTATTCGTTGCTGGGTGGCGGGTGTTTGTGACCGTGTTTGAGGAGCTGTTCGTTGCAGGAAGGGGGGGGGGGGAGTGGGGGGTGATGGGAGGGGGAGTGGGGGGTGATGGGAGGGGGGGGTGAAAAAGGAGGAAAATCTGTACAAACTGTAGTTTTTTTTATAATAAATGTTTTTATTCTCCATTTTCACATTTTCCTCCAAAATGTACAGCCCACCCACAAACAGTAAATGGAACAAATACAAAATCAATTCCCTTAACAATAACAACAATCCCATCCTCCCACAACCCCAAACAATGGCCCACCTGTCAATATATGCATCCAATAAAACAAACCCTCCACAGTGGAACAAAAACAAAGGAAAAAAAGAAAAAGGAGTCCGGGACCGCCCATGGTACACCATAGAGTCTACTCCACGCGCCCCCCCCCCCCCCCCCCCCCCCTCACCACACTCAATGCCGTCCAACCTCTGAAAGAGTACCGTACATGATACCCAAGAGTTGTAAGCCCACCCCCCCCTCCAACCCCTCCCATCCACTGCCTCATGTAAAACTCCTCCCCCCAACCTCGGTTCCTTTCCCCCCCCAACTTTCCACCACCGGCTAAACCACTCAGACCCTGTTCTGCCAGGCTCTGATGGCCGCAGCCCCTCCCCCCACCTCACTCCCGTTCACATGGCCGGCATAGACCGGCCAGCGTGGAGGCCCCCGCCCGGGTCCCTTTTCCCCCTTGCCCGCCCTAGGAAAGCCCAGAAATCCCCTTTTAGCACACACACCCCACATATCCACCTACACCCCAAAGAGCCCTCACTTCGAGTGAAAGTCCCATCACTTCCCATGTCCAAATATATACCATTGGCTCCTTTAGCCCACACACCCGCACGCAGTGAAACAAAAAAGAAGAAAATCAGTCATGAGGTTACATCGGCACATGGCCATTTCTCAATTTCTCAGTTCTGCCACAGTCCTTCTGCCATCGCAAACTCCTCCGCAGCTTCCGCTGTTCCAAAATAAAAGTCCTTGAGCTTAAAAGTCACTCTCAGCTTTGCTGGATATACAATGCCGCACTGCATCTTGCTAATGTACGGTGCCCATTTCACCCGGATGAACGCCGCCCGCCTCCTCGCCAGCTCCACCGTAAAGTCCTGGTATACACGTATACCAGCTCCAGCCCACTGCACCACCCGCTTCTGCTTCGCCCAGGCCAGGACCTTCTCCTTCACACTGTACCTACGGAAGCACAGAGTCACTACCCTTGGCAGCTCACTCGCCTTTGGTACAGGCCTCCACGACCGATGAGCCCGATCCAGTTCATATCGGGAGGGATCCTCCCCCACCCCCAATAGTTTCGCCAGCATAGCGGCAAAATACTTAGTCGGCATCGGCCCTTCAACTCCTTCGGGCAGCCCCACAATCCTCAAATACTGTCGCCTGGATCTGTTTTCCAGGTCTTCCATTTTCCCTCGCAGATCCTTGTTAATCTCCATCACCTTCTGCATCTCCTTCCCCATCGAGGTAAGTTGATCACCGTGCTGCAACACCGTCTCCTCCACTTCCTTCAGCGCCTCACCTTGCGCCCGCACCGCCAACACTGCACTCGCCACCGCCGTCGTCACTGGGGGAAATTGCGTCCTCCACAGGCACACTCAACACCTCCTCATCTCCTTCCTCATCGCCTCCAAGTGTTTTGTAAACTGCCTTTCGAATTCTGCAGCCATCACCATTGGTTATTCATCCGCTGTAGGCAGTGCGGCCTCCCCTGGTGCTCCAGCCTCCATTTCCTAGGTGACCCTGTGGTGACCTCTCCACTCCCCGACGGACCCCAGCTGCCTTTTTAATGGCTGTCATCTTGCTGATCATGGACATCCCTCTCTGTGCCTCCTGTGTGGCTTCTACGTGCCTTCTGCCTGCTTTTTTCTGCGTCCATAGAGCCTGGGAGTGGGCTTAAAGCCCTGACAATGCCATTCCCGAACGGGAGCCCTCCGTTGCGCGGCTGCCTCCCGCCCGCCATCACCGGAAGTCCCTGTGTAGTTGATTATTGGGAAGAATGTTTTCCGGGGTGTTTATTTGCTGTAACTTACTTTGATACAAGATTGAATTTTAAAAAAGATGTCATGTTCAAATCTTACTCTTTAAAAAGTCCACACCGATTTCCTCGGCGCAGTATTAAGGGGATGCTGTCCTGTTGGAGGTGGAGTCTTTCAGTTGAAACTTTAAACCCAGTCTGCATCTGCTGTCTCAGGTGGATTTAAAAAGTACCAGAGCACTATTCTTGGGGTCTGGGTCAATATTTCTCCCCTCGACTTATGAAACAACAATCTGGGCCGAGATTCTCCCCTACTCGGTGGGGCGGGGGGGTCCCGGCGTGTCGGAGTGCGTGAATCACTCCGCGTCGGGCCGCCCCATTCCGCACCTTTAGGGGCCAAGCCCTCACATTGTGGGGCTAGGCCCGCAGCGGTATGTTCCCACCTTCCGCCGGCTGGCGTGAACGGCCTTTGGCGTCACGCCAGCCGGGGCCGAAAGGACTTCGTAATGTCTGCGCATGCGGTGTGCGTCAGCGATTGCTGATGTCATAATGGCGCATGCGCAGGGGAGGGGGGTCTCTTCCACCTCTGCCATGGTGAAGGCCATGGTGGGGGTGGAGAAAAAAGAGTGCCCCCACAGCACAGGCCCGCCTGCGGATCGGTGGCACCGATCGCGGGCCAGGCCACCGTGGGGGCACCCCCCCGGGGTCAGATCGCCCCGCCCCCCCCCCCCCCAGGACGCCGGAGCCCGCCCACCCGTGCCGCCAATCCCGACGGTAAGAGAGGAGGTTTAAACCACGCCGGCGGGAAAGGCCTGTCAGCCGCGGGACGGCCGGCACAATTCCCGCCCCCGCTGAATTCCCCCGCTGATCCCCTGAGGGGTCGGAGAATCCGCCCCTGGTCATTGTCATACTGTTACTTCTGGGATGTTGCTGTGCATAAATTGACTGCTGCATTTCCATATTGCAACAGTGTCTACACTTCAAGAAGAATGCTTCCTTCATTGTAAAGTGTTTTGGAACTTTCTGTGGTTGTGGAAGATGTATCACTAATATAAGTCTTTCAAATTGCTATATTGAGCTTCACTGATTCAGTTTAATTTAGTGCAAAGTAATCATGTTTATATTTCTGCAATTAAAACCGGACCAACTCTTAATTTTGCAGGGGATGTTCTATTAATAAATGTGAGAAATATTTTCTAATTTCCCCACTTGTGGGTGTAGCAGCTTCAGACGGATATCAAGAGAATATTGAAAATACTGGCCCCCACACAAACCCAACATTAGCATTTTCCCAATGATTTTGGCTGTTGTTTTCCCCTTCAATACCAAAAATCCTAAACATCCAAGGGGCGGCACGGTAGCACAGTGGTTAGCACTGTTTCTTCACAGTGCCAGGGACTTGGGTTCGATTCCTGGCTTGGGTCACTGTCTGCGTGGGTTTCCTCCGGGCGCTCCGGTTTCCCTCCCCTGTCCAAAGATGTGGAGGTTAGGTAGATTGGCCATGACAAAACTGCCCTTAGTGTCCAAAAGGTCAGGTGGTGTTACTGGTTTACGGAATCGGGTGGAGGTGTTGGGCTTGAGTGGGTGCTCTTTCCAAGGGCTGGTGCAGACTCGATGAGCCGAATGCCTCCTCCTGCACTGTAACTCCTATGATTCTATGAAGTTGCAAGAAAGTCTCAGGAGAGTTTGACACTAAACATGTCTAATCAGTGCAGGGTTGCAATCAAGAACATCAATAGAGTGTTGAACTTTATAGCCAACAGAACAAGAGGTAAGTCGGGTGGATTGTGATCAAACCATATGGTGCACTAGCCAGACTTTACCTCGAGCCCTGCATCAGCACTGACCACTTAGAAGCAAGGGATATTCCAGAGGACCATCATGAGACTGATCCCTTTTGTTAGAAGCTTGAGTTGTGAGGAAAGACTGGAAAGGAAGTCCAGAAAGGAAGTTCTGATATGTGACTTTATAAGAGGCATATAAAATAGTAAATTATACTTGTAAGATAAATCCAATATTTATTTCATATGTGTAAAAAAGATCAGCATCACACTTAACTAATAAAAGGTTAACTTGACCAATATCAACAACAACTTGCATTTATATAGCGATTTTTAATGTAGCAATACGGGTCTTGGTGTGCAGTCTCTAACCTCTGGACGAGAAACTCCGGGTTCAAGTCCTACACCACGGCTTGTTGGCCATGAATGGAGCATTTATGATGTGGTTCAACAGGTTGATAATCAGCCCAGGAATTCTTCCACCACTTACTATTTCTCAGAGGGACAAAAAGGTGTGAATTGTAAAATAGTAAAAGACTCGGCCATTTCATAGGAGAATTATCAAACAAAATTTGACACTAAACCTTGTATTGAGGTATTGGGACAATGGAACAAAGCTTGGTCAAAAGGTTAGGTTTAAGGGCGAGGTGGAGATGTTGAGGGAAGGAAGTGAAGAGTTCTGGCCTTAACAGCGAAAAGCATCGCCATCAATGTTGGGGCAGTTAAAATTGGAAATGCACTTGAGGCATTTGGGGAACTCGAGTTCTTTGAGAGTTGTAGAGTTGAAAAGATTACTGAAATAATAATAATAACCTTTGTCCTTGTCACAAGTAGGCTAACATTACACTGCAATGAAGTGACTGTGAAAAGCCTCCAGTCACCACATTCCACCACCTATTTGGGTACACAGACTGAGAATTCAGAATGTCCAATTCACCTAGCAGCACGTCTTTCGGGACTTGTGGGAGGAAACCAGTGCACCCGGAGGAAACCCCACGCAGACACAGGGAGAACATGCAGACTACACACAGACAGTGACCCAAGCTGGGAATCAAACCTGGACCCTGGTGCTGTGAAGCAACTGTGCTAACCATTGTGTTATTGTGCCACCCTGGGGGTAAAGCCAATGAGGAATTTGAAAAACTAGGGGAAAACTCAGTCGGTGGGGTAGAATCTGTTGAGAGAAACAGTTTAAAAAAAATAAATTTAGAGTATCCAATACTTTTTTTTTCCAATAAGGGGCATTTTAACATGGCCAATTTACCTACCCGACACATCCTTTTGGATTGTGTGGGTGAGATCCACGCAGTATTGGGGAGAATGTGCAAACTCCACGGACAGTGAACCCGGGTCCTCAGCACCTTGAGGCAGCAGTGCTAACCACTGCGCCACCATGCCTCCCGGAGAGAAACAGTTAAAGTTTCAGGTTGACTACCTTTCATTAGAACTGAAGAAAGATAGAAATGTAAGAGTTTCAAGCCAGTGGAAGGGAGCAGGAAGATCAAAGGAGAAGGTCTTTGATAGAGTGGAGACCAGGGGAGATTCAGTAACATTTCATGATGCAACATCCAAAGAATGATAATAGATAATAGAACAGGACAGCACAGAACAGGCCCTTCGGCCCTCAATGTTGTGGCGAGCAATGATCACCCTACTCAAACCCACGTATCCACCTATACCCGTACCCAACAACCCCCCCCCCCCCCCCCCCCCCCAACCTTACTTTTTACACTACGGGCAATTTAGCATGGCCATCCACCTACCCGCACATCTTTGGACATAATGAATATGGTAAATAAAAAAATGTTGTGTCCAAATGAGGCATGAATAGAACATGAAGGGTAAGGAAAGAAAAACGCAAAAAAAACATACAGGACAATATGTTATGATCTAAAGCTGTTGAACTCGAAGTTGGAGTCTGGAAGTTTGTAAAATGCTGTTCCTTGTGTTTGTGGTGGAGCTGCACTGGAACAATGTTGCAGGCCATGGACAGAAAGGTCAAGCCTGGGAGCAAGGTGGAGATTTAATGACGAACAACTGGAAGCTCGAGTCATGCTTGCGGAAATGAGCAGAAGTGTTCCGCAAAGCGGTGAGCCCATCTACATTTAGTCTCCCCAAAATAGAGGAGACCACATGGGAGCAGAAAACACAGTAGACTAAATTGAATGAATTACAAGTAAATTTCTGTTTCACATGGAAATTCTTGGGGCCTTTCCCAGTGAAAAAGGAGGCGGTGAAAGGGCAGATGCTGCAGCTCCTTCGCATTCCATGGAAAGGTGGTGTAGAGAAGGGAGGTGCTGTTAGGCATGATTAAGGAATTCATTACAGTGTTGGGGAGGGAATGGTCCCCACTGAATGCTGAAAGCAGAAGGCGGAAAGGATTGTGTTTGGCGGTTGCATCATGTTGGAGCTGGCGGAAATGGTGGGGGATGGTGGGGTGTGTTACGGAGACTGGTGAGATTGTAGGTGAGGAGAAGGGGGAGCCCTATCATGGTCCTGGGAGGGAGGGAAGGGATGAGAGCAGAAGTGCGTGAAATGGATTGAACACGATGTAGGGCCCTGTGATCCATACTGGATTGGAACCCTCGGTTAAATAAAAAGGAAGACATTGGAAGCACTGAGGTGGAAAGGTGAATCATCAATAACAGATGCATCAGAGAAACTGAGAGAATTTACTGGAGTAAAGCAGCGTGTGAGGAGGTGGTAGTTGAATCACTTCAGGAGTTGATTTGATTATTGTCACATGTACTGAAGTACAGTGAAAAGTATTTTCCTGCGGCCGAGGGAATGTACGTAGTATGTACATAGCAGGCAACAAGAATAATCAACAGAGAACATTAACAATGGTACATGGCAACAGTGATTGGTTGCAGTGCGGAACAAGGGGCCAAACAAAGCAAATACATGAGCAAGAGCAGCATTGAGCGTGTGAATAGTGTTCTTACAGGAACAGATCAGTCTAAGGGGGAGTTGTTGAGGTCTGTAGCTGTGGGAAAGAAGCTATTCCTATGTCAGGATGTGCGGGTCTTCATACTTCTGTAGCTTCTGCCTGATGGAAGGGTCTGGAAGAAGAAGGCAGTAGGAGGGGTCTCTGATAATGCTGTCGCCTTCCTGAGGCAGCGAGAGGTGTAGACAGAATCATGGGGGGATGGCAAGCTTGTGTGATGCGCTGGGCTGAGTTCACCACACTCTGCAGTTTCTTGCGATCTTGGACCGAGCAGTTGCCATACCAGGCTGTGATGCAGCTGGATAGGATGCTCTCTATCGCACATCTGTGGAAGTTTGTGAGAGTTGATGCAGACATGCCAAATTTCTTTAGCTTTTGTAGGAAGTAGAGACGTTGGGCTTTCTTCACTATTGCATCAATGGGAGTGGACCAGAACAGACTGTTGGTGATGGTGACCCCCAAGAAGTTAAAGCTATCAATCATCTCCACTTCAGAGCCATTGATGCAGACGTAAGTGTGTGTCGTTCTACGCTTCCTGAAGTCGATGATCAGTTCCTTGGTTTTTCCGACATTTAGAGAGAGGTTGTTTTCGGTACAAACCATGCAACAAGTCATTTATCTCCCTCCTGTAGTCTGATTCATCATTGTTTGAGATACGGCCCACCACTGTCGTATCATTTGCAAATTTATAGATTGAGTTGGAGTTAAATCTTGCCACAGGTCATGTGTGTATAGGGAATACAGTAGAGGACTGAGCACACATCCTTGCTGGTTTTTAGGACTAATGTAAGGCGGTGCTGTTGCCTATCCTGACAGATTGCGTCTGTTGGTGAGGAAGTCGAGGATCCAGCTGCACAGGGAGGGGTCAAGTCCAAGAATGCAGAGGTTTGGTTATTATCCTTGTCGGGATAATGGTGTTGAGGCGGATCTGCAGTCGATGAACAGCAGTCTTACATGGAGTCCTTGTTGTCGAAGTGTTCGAGTGTTGATGGGAGTAGGAATACCGACTTGTGGTCGGATGTTGCCAAGTGTGGTCGGGGAGATGGAGCAGTTTGTAGTGAACATTTGTAGATAGCCTATCTTCAGAAATGGAGACAAAGACAAATAAATCAAGGAAGGGATGAGTCAGTAACTGGGTGTAAATTAGAAACAGGTCAATTACATTTTCCAGTTCTTTAGTATATCCATTACCACTTTGGCTGTTGCAACGTTTAATCTTTTGTTATTTGATCTCCACTGGCCTCCCCTTCTCCTTTGCTCTTCCATCCCCCTTCTACTGGCGTGAAAACGCAAGCTCCAACAATATTTACATAAGAAGACACAAAACAAAAAAAGACACTAGGCATGTTCACTTTACAGAATATGCACTCCCTAATCCTCAAAGTAAAGAACTTCTATCTTTAAAATTAATTTTGCAACTCGGGGTTTCTAATGCACAGTAAGATACTGTGAGACCTGGATAGAGTGGACGTGGCGAGCATGTTTCCACTTGTCGGAAAAACTAGAACCAGAGGACACCATCTCAGATTAGGGGCAGCACGGTAGCATTGTGGATAGGACAATCGCTTCACACTCCAGGGTCCCAGGTTCGATTCCGGCTTGGGTCACTGTCTGTGCGGAGTCTGCATATCCTCCCCGTGTGTGCGTGGGTTTCCTCCGGTGATCCGGTTTCCTCCCACAGTCCAAAATGTGCAAGTTAGGTGGATTGGACATGATAAATTGCCCTTAGTGTCCAAAATTGCCCTTAGTGTTGGGTGGGGTTACTGGGTTATGGGGATAGGGTGGAGGTGTTAACCTTGGGTAGGGTGCTCTTTCCAGGAGCTGGTGCAGACTCGATGGGCCGAATGGCCTCCTTCTGCACTGTAAATTCTATGATCTATGAATGCAACTTACAGCCAATTTTGTGCTTTTGAAGTGTACTGTAGGAAATGCACACGGTAGCTCACATAATGTGATGATGATCAAATGATCTGATTTTTAAAAAAATTATGTTAGTTGAGAGGTAAATATTGGGAGAACCCCCCTGCTCCTCTTCAAAATAGTGTCATGTGATCCTTGCGATCCGCCCTGACAGGACAGCCGGCTCCTTGGTTTACCATCTCACTTTACTCTAAGGTTGCTGCCATGTGCAGTACGAGCTTTCACTGGTGACAGACTTCAGTGTATGTTACATAGAACATAGACAGTTGCTAAACATCAATGGGATGAAAACCGCATCTACCTGAAAAGAATGGAATAAATGTTTGTGGAATAAATAAAGTTCTCCAGGTTCTTGCTGGGGTGGAAATTGTGTGTTTTGGAGTTTTGGCAAAGGATGATGAGTGAAAGTAGCAAAATGCCTTCTCTCTGCCTTAAAATGGGATTCTTTCTTTCTTGTCACTTTTGCTATAAACACCTTTGCTGCAAAGTTATATAGGTCAGAGGAAGGAAGCGAGTAATCATTGTCTCTCTCTCCTCTTTGACTGGAGTCCATGGACTGAGGGGTGATTACCCGCTTCAATGGCTGAGCTTGCTTCAAGTCCTACTAGGCCTGTGTGTTTTCTTTAAATCAACCTTGGTTTTGTGCAATGATTATATTCCTATAGTGTCCAAAAAGGTTAGGTGGGGTTATTGGCTTACGGGGATAGGGTGGAGGTCTGGGGGTATGGTGGAGGCGTGGGCTAAGGATTGGGTGCTCTTTCCAAGGGCCGATGCAGACTCGATGGGCCGAATGGCCTCCTTCTGCACTGTAAATTCTATGGACACAAGTTCAAATCCCACCAGGTTGAGACTGGCAATTCAGTTATTTTAATCCAGGAAATGAAAAGAAGGAAAAGTCACCATGAAGCTGTCCGATTGTCGTTTAAATATCTCAACGGTTCGCTAATATCCCTATAGGGAAACCTTTACCCGGACTCTAATCTCTCACCAGTGTTTTTGATTTACTGCACTCCATGTCTCCATCAGCTCTCTTTCTGTCTTTCTCTTTCCCTCAATTTCCCCTATCACACTTGATTTCTCTCTCTCTCTCCCCCTCTCTTTCCTCTTTTGTTCACTGTCTCATTTGGACTGGGAGCAAAAATGGAAATCATCTGACCATAAACATGGAAAATAGCCACGAGATATCCGTTCTCATCATAGTTGCTCAGTGCTGCGCTCTATTACTGTTTATGATTAAAATATATTCAAGGCTGTTATGTGAAGAATATTCCCTTGTGAAAGGACTCTTGAGAGGTATTTGTGGAATTGGACTCATTATGAGCAGAAACTACAGAAACAGAGAAATACAAATATTAGTATCGCCATGATGCCAAGATCATCCTTGCAGCATTCTCCATCCACATTCCATTTCCCCTCTCAATACCATTTTCCTGTGGTGGCCAACCCCGAAAACAAACTTCTGAATTACTTTTAAAACCCAAACTCTCCAATCTTTGCCCCTTATTCACCACAACATTGTCTGTAGCTGCCAATTTGCTGAACCACACCCACACATCTACTCTTGATGTCCAAGCCCTCATTAAAGCAGTTCCCCCAGGAAGAGACAGGCTCAAACAGATACTCCAGACAATTAGTTTAGACATGCCACACCAGATCTGGCTCGACCACATAAATCTCTGTCTGCCAAAATTGCTCATTATTTCAGAATCTAGAAGGTTTCCAACCTGCTCTGACCCTGAACTTGCATCTTTCTCTCCTTTCTCACCTCATGTCCCCTCTGAACTTGTTTATTGAGATCTATCTCTTAACTTATTTGGAATGGTTGAGGGTGCTAGGCCTTTTCTCATTAGAACGGAGAAGGATGAGGGGAGACTTGATAGAGGTTTATAAGATGGTCAGGGGAATAGATAGAGTAGATAGAGACATTTTCCCTGGGTAGAACAAACCATTACAAGGGGACATAAATTAAGGTGAATGGTGGAAGAATACGGGGGGATGTCAGAGGTAGGTTCTTTACCCAGAGAGTAGTGGGGACATGGAATGCACTGCCTGTGGAAGTAGTTGAGTCGGAAACATTAGGGACCTTCAAGCAGCTATTGAATAGGTACTTGGATTACGGTAGAATGATGGGGTGTAGATTAATTTGTTCTTAATCTAGGACAAAGGTTCGGCACAACATCGTGGCCGAAGAGCCTGTTCTATGCTGTATTTTCTATGTTCTATGTTATCCTGCCCTTGAGATCTATCTTCTACTTTATTAACCCTACCCCCATTAAACCACTTACCACCCAGTTCTCTGCTTTGTTCTCATGTCTCTGTCCTCATTACTGTTCCCACTCTTCTTCAAATCTGTAGTCATCTACCTTTCAGAAAAACAGTTTACCCATCAGTCCTTGACGAATACCACCCCAAACTCCATTCCCTAGCCACCAACTCCCCCTTCCTGGCAGCTCTGTGGCTGGACCAGACTGTTAGCAACCTTAGTGTCATATTTGACTTTGAGCGGAGCTTCTGACCACACATCACCAAGACCACCCATTTCCACCTCCGTTGCCTTACTCCGCTGCCATTTCAGTTCATCTGCTGCTGAAACCATCATTCATACCAGTGTTACCTCTATAAACTATCTAGTGCAATCTTGGCCATCCTCCTATGTCCCACCCTCCACGCACTTGAGTTCATTCAAAACTCTGCTTCCATGTCCTGACTCATGCTATGTCATATTCATCTATCGCCCACGATGCTCATTGCTTATTTGGGAGCCAATGTAGGTCAATGCTGCAATTTTAAAATCATCGTCATTGTTTTCAAATCCCTCCATGGTCTCATCCCTCCCTATCTTTGAACCACTTCCAGCCCTATACCGTTGAAAATGCAGTGCTCCTCCAATTCTGGCCTCTTGCATCTTCCTAATTCTGGTTGCTGGGCACTTAGCTGCTGAAGCCCCAGGCGTTGGAATTACCTCCCTCTCTTCACCTCTCTAATTTGTGTTTCATCCTTTAAGGGCGACGCAGTAGCACAGCGGTTAGCACTGTTGCTTCACAGCACCAGGTTCCATTCCCCGCTTGATTCACTGTCTGTGGAGTCTGCACGTTCCTCCCGTGTCTGCGTGGGCTTCCGACGGACATTCTGAATTTTCCCTCCGTGTCCCCAAACAGGTGCCGGAGTGTGGCGACTAGGAGATTTTCACAGTAATGTCATTGCAATATTTAAGTCTACTTATCATAGAATTTACAGTGCAGAAGAAGGCCATTCGGCCCATCGAGTCTGCACCAGCCCATGGAAAGAGCACCCCACTCAACCACACACCACCTCCACCCCAACCCCTGAACCCAGTACCCCAAATTAACCTCTTTGGACACGAAGGTCAATTTAGCATTGCCAATCCACCTAACCCGCACATCTTTGGACTGTGGGAGGAAACCGGAGCACCCGGAGGGAACCCACGCACACACAGGGATAACGTGCAGGCTCCACACAGACAGTGACCCAAGCCGGGAATCGAACCTGGAACCCTGGAGCTGTGAAGCAACTATGCTAACCACTATGCTACAGTGCTGCCCCTGCCCTGTACTTGTGACAATAAAGATTATTTTAAAAAAATATATAAATTTAGAGTACCCAATTAATTTTTTCCAATTAATGGGCAATTTAGCGTGGCCAACTCCCCTCCCTGCACATCTTTGGGTTGCGGGGGCCAAACCCATGCAAACACGTGGAGAATGTGCAAACTCCACACAGACAGTGACCCAGAGCCGGGATCAAACCTGGGACCTCGGTGCCGTGAGGCTGCAGTGCTAACCATTACACCAACACGCTGCCCTTAAATATTATTATTAAGAATTCCTTAAAAACGAAATGTTCAAGTTTTTTGTCATTTGCCCTCCTATCTCATTAATGCGATTCAGTGTCACATTTTGTTTGAGAACCTCCTGCGAAACCTCTTTCTAAGTACGAGCTGTTGTCTTATAAAGGAAGGTAAGTTTATTTCATTGCAAATAAATGACGTACTTGAAGCATTTGAAACCGGGTCATTGCATCAAACGAATGACCTGTTTTAAAGGAGAATTGGATAAAGGTACGAAGCAGAGGAACTGCAGGTCTACAGGATTAGTTTTGGATTGCTGATTCTCCGGCACAAACGTGATGACCTGAAAACGTATCTGGCATTCGTGCCAGTGGTTTGTGTAGAGGCTCCACACACTACCTCACATTCTGAAGAAAGACAATACCCCTGTAAATCTTCCCTGACACATCCATTTGTCATTTAATTATTTCTGTTGCTGCTTTAATTTTCTTCCAAAGACACTGTGCGCAATAACAACATGAATTTGTAGCATATGTTTAAACAGAGTGTAATGACCCAAGGTGCTGCACAGGGCCAATTGGCGAGTAAAATTTGACACTCAGCTACACAGGGAGATATTAGGACAGTTGATCATAGTGATAGGTTTAAAGAATCACTTAAAGGAGGGTAGAGAGTTGGAGAGGGTTGGGATGCTTTAGGAAGGAAATTCCTGACTTTCAGGGACTTGAAGGCACAGCTGCCATTGGTGGGGTCATGAAAATCGGGACTGCTTGAGAGGCAAAATACTAGAGGAGTGCTGAGGAAAATGGGGCTGGGGGAGGTACAGAGATGGGGAGGGGCAAGGTCATTGAGGGATTTACGCAGCTGGGTGAGACTACAGTTCATAAGCGTGCAGCCTTTGTGGTTTAAACTAAATGAGCAGCATCCACAGATGTTTCCCATTCTGTGCTATTTCAAAAGATTCACCTATAAAAATACTAACCTCGTACCTCTTTATGCAGCTGGTGATGTCGCTGCCCGGAGTTGAAGTGATGTGAGACAGGAGAGGGGGCAAAGGACGAGGTTGCCTGTCAGCTCCTGCTCATTGATGTGGCTGTGGTTCGGGAATATTTTGGGAGAGTGTGGATACCTTCTCGACTGCCAGTTCAGGATGCTGAGGCCACTAATGGAGACTGCCAACTAACAGGCATCTGCAGTGGTCCTCGGAGACCTGTCATGGCAATGGCACCTCCAGTAGCACAACAGTGAGCTGAAGATGTATGCTGATTGAATCTGGTTTGCTCAGCTACCCTGGGAGAAAAGAGAGAGGACATTGCGTGGATGGAAGGAGCGAGAAAATGAAATTTCCATTCTATTGGTGTTGAGTTGCAAAACGGCTTATGGGAAATATCTAAAGGAAAGTACACGGTATCCTTTGAGTAGCGAATGAGATTAGATTTCCCATCATGGCTTCTGATCAAACGTGATTGTGATTGTGAGAGGGTTTTATCCCCCTCTCCTTTTTTTAAATTTAAAAACTTTTTTTTTGCCCCTAACTCTTGCCAGTTTATATCATGCTCCGTAACGGAGTTGTAGGGAATGTAGGGCAGCCATGCATGTTACGATGGTCCAATCGCATCCGGTTGACCTGGCTCAGCTTCACCCTGTTCATCATACTGGTGTTCTCCCGCTGATTGCCCATTATTACCTGACCACCATTGACAACCTCGACGATTCAGGCCCACGCATTTCGAGCCACGTTCCGGCAATGCCCTGTGTGAGGTCAAGCATGTGCAAGATCTGTGCCGCATCCGGGAGTCGGTTAGTGAGGAGCTGCTCCAGCTCGAGGCCAAGCGGCAGGAACTAAACAGCGAATTGCCAAGCTCAACCTGAAGATCGAGTCCTGCAAGAAGAGCATTGAGAATGCCAAACAGGACCTGCTGCAGCTCAAAATGTCATCAGCCAAACCGAGCACTCTTACAAGGAGCTGGTGGCTCAGAACCAGCCAAAGCTCTCGCTGCCAATCCGTCTGTTGCCAGAGGAAAGACGAGACCAACTTCCCATTGCCAAAGTCCCCCAACAGTTGCCGCTTGCACTCTTGCTTTGATTACTCCCGTGTCCCTTACATCTGGTTTTCCCATTTATATCTACCCACTGGATCAATATCAATTCAGTGCATTAATCGATCCATTAATCAAACAGGCATTCCAGGCAAACGCTCGGACTAACATCTATATTACAGACAATCCTCACATTGCCTGTGTCTACATGGTCTTGGTTGGAGAGCTGCAAGACCCAACGTTACTGAAATCCATTGACCTTGAAAAGCAGTTGCATTCCCTCCCGCATTGGCGGTCGGATGGACACAATCATCTCCTCATTAACCTGTCCCGGAGATCCCAGACACAGAACCTGCTCTTCAATGTCAGCACAGGCAGGGCCATGGTTGTCCAGTCCACCTTCTATGATGTGCAGTATCGTCCCGGGTTTGATCTCATCCCCTCACCACTCATCCACGCCATGTCTGAACCCAACTTCCTGGAGATTCCTCCCCAGGTTCCTGTCAAAAGGAAGTATCTCTTCAGCTTTCAGGGAGAGAAGATCGAATCACTCATGTCCAGCTTGCAGGAGGCCCGTTCCTTCGAGGAGGAGATTGAGGGCAATGCTCCAGCCGATTATGATGACCGGATTATTACCACCTTGAAGGCTGTCCAGGACAGCAAGTTGGACTTGGTTCTTGTGGAGTTCACCTGTAAAAACCAGCCTCGACCTGCCTTGCCTACTGAGTGGGCACTTTGTGGGGAGAGGGACGACAGACTGGAGTTGCTGAAATTGTCCACTTTTGTATTAATCATAACACCGGGGAACAGTCATCTCATTGCTTCCTCTGGCTGTTCTATGAGGCTTTTTGAAGCCTTGGAAGTTGGAGCCATCCCAGTAATCCTAGGGGAACACGTGCAGTTGCCGTATCATGACACGATACACTGGAGAGAGGCAGCTCTAATAGTGCCAAAGCCTCGCATAACAGAAGTCCACTTCCTCCTGAGAAGCATCTCGACAGCGACCTTCTCAACATGAGGCGTCAGGGTCGTTTTTTATGGGAAACCTATTTTTCCACCTCTGATAATGTGCTGAGCACGATCCTGTCCACCGTGAGAACTCGAATACAAATCCCTGCAGCTCCCATCACGGAAGAGCCCTCCAAGGAGATCCCTCACAAGACGGGAAAAGCTGCTGGCACCACATCCATATAGCGGACACTGGAGACTTGGACTTGGGACCCGTTGAGACTGAACCACCATATGCCTCCCCTAAATATCTGCGGAACTTCACAGTGACTGTCCGAGACACTTACAGAGCCTGGAACTCCGCCCCAGGACCGTTTCACCTCTTTCCACACACCCCACTCGATCCCACATTACCCTCAGAAGCCAAGTTTCTTGGGTCCGGGACAGGGTTCGGCCAATAGGCGCAGGAGCTGGGGGCTCTGGGAAGGAGTTCCAAGCTGCGTTGGGTGGCAATGTTCCCAGGGAACAGTTTACAGTCGTAATGTTAACCTACGAGCGTGAGGAAGTCCTGATGAACTCCTTAGAGAGGCTGAATGGCCTTCCTTATTTGAATAAAGTTGTTGTTGTGGGAATTCCCCCAAGCCACCATCTGAGGACCTTGTGTGGCCTGATATTGGAGTACCAATTGTGGTAAGATATTTTATTTCTCTGACTTGCCTCTGTATTTCAATTCAGTAATGTTCTGTGTAGCATGACAAAGGACCTGACCCCTGGCCCGGAAGGAGGGATAGACGAGAGTTGGAGGAATGCAGGTATGTTGGAGAGTAGGACTGGAGGAAAGCCCCCTACTCTTAAGTGGGATAAAAGATCCACGATACTGCTTCCATGAAGAGCAAGGGGTTCTTCCTGTTGTCCTGGCCAATATTTATTCCTCAAATTCACTAAAACAGATTATCTGATTTTTAAAAAAAAAACATTTTTATCTCCTCATTTTCATCAATAAACAGCCAAAGAAAAAAACAAACTAAAAAAAAATACAATAACAATCCCCCACACACTGACCTCCACCCCAACAGGACCCACCTCCGGGCAAATCAGCCCCCCCCCCCCCCCCCCCCCCCCCCCCTCTCCCCACTCCACCATCCTCATAACTCCAGGTCCTGCTCACTGGGCTTGGCCCTCCCCTCCCTCCCAGAATCGTTCCATCCACTTCCTCTCAAAAAGACCTCACCCAGTATTGGACCCCCCCACCCATGTTGTCACATCTCCTAGGCCCAAAAACCTATTCTACTAGGCTCTGATGGCAGCAGCTCCTCCTACCACACGAGCTAGCCAGTGTGGAGGCCCCTGCCCAGGCCTCATCCCCCCTGCCCGGTCCCAGGAAAACAAAGAGATCCCCTTCCAACACACAACCCCAGTGTAAACACACAAACCTCAAAGAACCATCATTGCAAATGAAAATCCCAATCTTGGGCAACTTCAACTCATTTAGCACATATAACAACATGCAGTGAAAGGTCGAGCTACATACACTCCTCCACCCACCCTCAATCCAAGACCAATCCTCCATCCCATTTCTCACTTCTGTCCCAGTCCTTCTGCCTTCACAAACTCCTCCGCCACTTCCACGTCTCGAAATAAAAATCTTTGGCGTTGTAGGTCACCCTCAACTTAGCTGGGTACACTATGCCAAGCCCCGCCCTGCTGTTTATACAGTGCCTTCTTCACTCGGCATCTCGTCTCTTCGCCAGCTCCATAGTAAGTCCTGGTATATACGTATACCAGCTCCAGCCCACTGCACCTCTCACTTCTGCTTTGCCCACACAGGACCTTCTTCATGCGGTACCTACAGAAACAAATAATCACTGCTCTTGGCGGCTCATTCGCCCTTGGTTTAGGGCTCCACGCTCTTGAGAGTCCGATCCAGTTCCTACCGAGAGGGATCTTCCCCCTCCCCCAACAGCTCCGCCAACATCTTGGCAAAATACTCTGTCGGCCTCGGGCCCTCCACCCCTTCGGGCAGGCCCACGATCCTCCGATTTTGCCGCCTAGATCTGTTTTCCAGGTCCTCCACTTTGGCTTGCAGACCCTTGTTGGCCTCCACCACCCTCTGCAGTTCCTCACCCATCAACGTGAGTTGATGACTGTGTTGCGACAAGGCCTCTTCCACTTCCTTCAGTTTCTCACCCTGCTCCCGCACCTTGGCTGATGTCATCGTCACCGCCGTCTTCACCGGGGCATCCGCCTCTTCCACCAGCACCTTCAATGCTGCCACCATCTCCTTCCTCATCACCTCCAAGTGCTTTGCAATTTTTTTTTCAAGTTCCAGAACCATCACCTCGGTCATCTTTTCTGCCGTGAACAGTGCAGCCCCACCCAGCGACCCAGCCTCCGCAATCCTTCCAGCTGTCGAGCCGACCCTCCCACTCAATGGCGAACCTTCATTTGCTCCTTCTTCACGGCAGCTTTCCTTTCGGTTTTGGACATCTTCCATCCTTATGTCTTCCTGCACTTATTTAACCAAAAATTACCCCTGGGACCAGGAATTAAATTCTAAAAAAAATCAAGCCTCGAGCAAGAGCCGTCCAACGTGCAACTTTCTCCTACATGCCGCCATTGGAAGTCAAAACAGATTATCTGATTATTATCATACTATTGTTTATGCAAACGTGGCTGGTGCATTTCCTACTTTACAAGATTGACAACACTTCTGAAATCATCATGGGTGAACCGTTTTGGGAGGTCCTGTGGACACAAAAGTGCTAAATAAACACAAGTTTGTTCATTATTGCAAATATGTTTTCAGCAATACTGAAGTTCTGTACTAATAAGTTTGTTCTATCATTGGTTCAAATGTCCACTTGACGTGATACAAAGTTAACTTGTTCCTGGTAAAACATTGTTTTGTGCTTTTGAATTGTTCCTCATTTGAGCGGTGAGATGTTCCTCACTGCAGGACTAGATGGGCAACATGATTGTGATGAAAGCAGTGCCCCATCACTTGTGTGTCTGTTGCTATAAAGAAATGGGAGAAACACCTTCATTAATAAAGAGCTTATTTGTGGCTTAATTTTTACCTACAAATGGTCCAATGCCAAAGGTGTCCTGGGAGTTATCTCCAGGCGAAATCATTAGTTGCTTCAATTCTATTCAATTGTATTCAATTCTGGTATATCATGTTTTATGCTGAAATGAAATGGAGACTTGCTGAAAATGGGGAACTGAGAGACTAATGTGAATCACTACAAAGGTTTTGTCATGTTGCAGCGTCAGTTTTGGTCTGAACTGTCTCTTGGGGAACTTCGTAGATGGCAGGAGATGAACAGGAAGTTTTAGGAAAACATTGTCGCTAGACGCAAAGCACCAACCCCTTTGGTAGAGTAATCACTTTGTATCACAATCAGCCTCAAATCTTTGTACAAAAATATATCTGCTCTGTTTTGCCCCAGTTGCAAAAGTCTCTATATTTCAAAAGTACTTAATTGGCTGTAAAGTGCTGCGGTCATGAAAGGTGCTAAATAAGTGGAATGGAGAAGGTTGCAAAGATTTACTTGGATAATACCAGAACTGTAATCAGGCTGAGGGCTGATCTCTCAAGGTTCTTAAATTATGAAGGACTTTTATCGGTTAGAAGATATTTCCACTGTTGAGGGAGACAAAATTAAGAGCTATAAACTATTGGCAATAAATCCAGTAAGGAATTCAGGAGACACTTATTTAACTACAGAGTGGTTCGAATGTATAACTCCCATACCACATGGTGTTTTTAAAATTATTCTTTCATGGGATGTGGGTGTCGTTGGCTGGGTCAACATTTATTACCCATCCTTAATTACCAATTCGGGGGAACCACAGATTTGAGCCAGGGAGGTGGGATGGAAGCTTTCGGAAATGGGAGGAGAAGGGGATTAAGACACTGAAAGATTTGTTTCTTAGGGGTCGGTTTGCAGGATTGAAGGAGCTGGAAACAAAGTATGGGCTGGAGCAGGGGGAAATGTTCAGATACATGCAGGTTCGAGATTTTGCCAGAAAGGAGATAGAGAGCTTCCCGGTAGAGCTGGCCACGTTGCTGGAGGAGGTGCTGATGACAGGGGGACTGGAGAAGGGGGTAGTGTCAGCGGTTTACGGAGCTATTTTGGAAGAGGAGAAGGCACCACTGGAAGTGATCAGAGCAAAGTGGGACGAAGAGTTGGGAAAGGATATGGAGGAGGGGTTCTGGTGCTGGTGTGAGGTGCTCCGGAGAGTGAAAGCCGCCACCTCGTGCGCGAGGTTGGGGTTGATACAACTGAAGGTGGTATACAGAGCCAACCTCACGAGGGTGAGCCAATTCATTGAAGGAGTAGAAGATGTATGTGAATGTTGCGCGGGGGGGGGGGGGGGGGCTAATCACGTTCATATGTTTTGGTCCTGTCCAAAGCTACAGGACTACTGGAAGGAGGTTTTTAGGGTAATTTCTAAAGTGGTGCACGTGAAACTGGACCCGGGCCCTCGGGAGGCCATATTCGGGGTGTTGAACCAGTCGGGGTTGGAAACGGGTGCGGAGGCAGATGTTGTAGCCTTCGCCTCATTGATCGCCCGAAGGCAGATCCTATTGGGATGAGAGCAGCCTCTCCACACTGTGCCCTGGCGCGGCGGGGGGACCTGTTGGAATTCTTGACTCTTGAGAAGGTGAGGTTTGAACGGAGGGGTTCTACAATTCATGGGCGTTATTCATCATGCACTTTCAAGAACTGGACACACATCAAACATTAGTTGGGGGGGGGGGTGCGTGGATGGGAGGGTTGGGGGAAGGGAGGCGGTGCTTGTTGATGGTGACTATGGGTGATTCCTGATTCCTTTTTGTCATTTGTTTGCGGGCTACTGTTTGGGGGTTGGTGGGAGGATGGGATTGTTGTTATTGAAATGGGGATTGACATATTTGTTACTGATTATTGTTTATTGCTGGTGGGTGTAAATTTGGGAGAAAATGTGAAAAAGGAGGAGCATAAAGAAATATTTAAAATAACAAAAAAAGGAATCAAATCACCATCTACTGTGGTGGTATTCAAACTTGGGTCTCTGGATTACTAGTCCAATGATAATACTGCTTCCCCTAAGGAAGTATCACCTTTCAAACCCACAATCGCTTAATGGCAGGATGCAGAGGGTGATGGTCGAAAGCTGTTTTTGGGACTGGAAACCTGTGTCCTGTGGTGTATCGCAATGATCTGTGCTGAGTTCCTTGCTGTAGTGTACATTAATGATCTAAACGTGAATGTGGGAGGTATGATCAGTAAGTTCGCAGATGACACAATAATTGGTGGTAAATAGCAAGGAGGAAAACCTTAGATTGGAGGATGGTAGAAATGGGCTGGTTAGATGGACAGAACAGGGGAAAATGGAATTGAACCCTGAAATGAGGAAGTGCATTTTGGGAGGTCAAACAAGGCAAAGGAATACACAATGAATGGTAGGATACTTATAAATCCAGAGGGATCCTGGGATGCAAAAAAGATTAAGTGGGATTACTGGGTTACAGGGATAGGGTGGAGATGTGGGCGTAAGTAAGGAGCTCTTTCCAGGGGCCAGTGCAGACTTGATGGGCTGAATAGCCTCCTTCTGCACTGTAAATTCTGTGCATAGATCCCTGAAGGCAGCAGGACAGGTGGTTAAGAAGGCAGATAGGATACTTGTTTTCATTACCCCAGGCAAAGAATATAAGAGAAGTTATGATAGAGCTGTATAAGGGCAGCCCGGTGGTGCAGTGGTTAGCACTGCTTCCTCACGGCAGCGAGGACCTGGGCTCGATCCCAGCCCCAGGTCACTGTCTGTGTGGAGTTTGCACATTCTCTCCGTGTCTGTGTGGGCCTCACCCCCACAACGCAAAGATGTGCAGAGTAGGTGGATTGGTCACACTAAATTACCCCTTAATTGGGGGGGGGAGAATTAATTGGGACTTTAATTTTTTTAAATTATGGAACTGTATAAAACACTCATTAGTCAATAGCTGAAGTACTGTGCAGTTTCTGTTCCCCATATTATAGGAAGGATGTGATTGCATTAGAAAGGGTGCAGAGGAGATTCACCAGAATGTTGCCTGGACTGGAGAGTTTCAGCTGTGAAGAGAGGCTGGTTAGGATGGGGTTGTTTTCCTTAGAACAGATCAGGCTGAGGGGGATACCTCATTGAAGTGTACAAAATGATGAGGAATATGAGTAGATAGGAAGGAACTTTTCCCCTTAGTAGAGGGATCAATAACCAGGGAGCATAGATTTAAGGTAAGGAACAGGATTGGATTTTGTTTATTGTCACGTGTACCGAGGTACAGTGAAAGTGTTTTTCTGCAAGCAGCTCAACAGATCATTAAGTACATGAAAAGAAAAGGAAATAAAAGAAAATAATAATAGAGCAACATAAGGTACACAAAGTACTACATAAGCACCGGCATCGGGTGAAGCATACAGGGGTGTAGTGTTAATGAGGTCAGTCCATAAGAGGGTCGTCTAGGGGTCTGGTAATAGCGGGGAAGAAGCTGTTTTTGAGTCTGTTCATGCCTGTTCTCAAACTTTTGTATCTCCTGCCCCAATGGAATCAGTTGAAAGAGTGAGTAAGTCGGGTGGGAGGTGGCTTTGATTATGATGCCCACTTTCCCAAGACAGCGGGAGGTGTAGATAAAGTCAATGGATGGGAGGCAAGTTTGTGTGATGGACTGGGCGTTGTTCATGACTCTCTGAAGTTTCATGCGGTCTTGGGCTGAGCAGTTGCCATACCAGGCTGTGATGCAGCCAGATAGGATGCTTTCTATGGTGCATCTGTAAAAGTTGTAAGAGTTAATGTGGACATGTTGAATTTCCTTAGTTTCCTGAGGAAGTATAGGCGCTGTTGTGCTTTCTTGGTGGTAGTGTCGGTGTGGGTGGACCAGGACAGATTTTTGGTGATGAGTAGCCATAGGAATTTGAACCATCTCCACCTTAGCCTTGTTGATGCTGACAGGGGTGTGTACAGCATTTTGCTTCCTGAAGTCAATGACCAGCTCTTTAGTTTTGCTGGCGTTGAGGGATAGATTGTTGGCGCTGCACCACTCCACTAGGTTCCCTGTCTCCATCCTGTATTCTGACTCATCGTTATTTGAAATCCATCCCACTAAGTTTGTAGCGTCAGCAAACTTGGTAGATGGAGATGGAACCAAGTTTTGCCAGGTAGTCGTGTGTGTACAGGGAGTACAGTAGGGGGCTAAGTACGCAGCGTTCCGTTATTGAGGACTATTGTGGAGGAGGTGTTTATTCTTACTGATTGTGGTCTGTGGGTCACAAAGTCGGGATAGGCCATTTAGAGGGAATTTGAGGGAAAACGTTTCGCTCAGTGGGTGATGGGAATGTGGAATTCTTTTTTATGGGATGTGGGTGCCGCTGCTGGGCCAGCATTTATTGCCCATCCCTAATTGCCCATGAGAAGCTGCCTTGAACCGCAGCACTCCATGTGGTGTATGTACACCCACTGTGCTATGTGGGAGGGAGTAATATGATTTTGACCCAGCGATCGTGAAGGAACAGTATATTTCCAAGTCAGGATGGTGAGTGACTTGGAGAGGAACCTCCAGATGGTTGTGTTCCCATGTATCTGCTGCTCTTGTCCTGCTAGATGGTAGTGTTTGTGGGTTTGGAAGATGCTGCTTATTTGCCTTGGAGAGTTTCTGCAGTACATCTGTAGATGCTACTCACTGCATCGGTGGAGGAGGGAGTGAATGTTTGTGGGAGGGGTAGCAATCAAGCAGGCTGTTTTGTCCTGGATAGTGTCGAGCCCCTTGTGTTGTTGGAGCTACACTCATCCAGGCAAGTGGGGAGTATTTGATCACACTCCTGACGTCTGCCTTTGAAAGCAGACCAAAGCAGGCCAGCAGCACGGTTCAATTCCCGTACCAGCCTCCCTGAGCAGGCGCCGGAATGTGGCGACTAGGGGCTTTTCACAGTAACTTCGTTTGAAGCCTACTTGTGACAATAAGCGATTTTCAGTTTTTTCATTTCATGTTCTGTACTTTTCCTTAATTGTCCATGAGCCCAACTTCAGCATACGATATCCATGGCTGGAACAAATTATAATCTTTCGTGAAGCCTTAATTGCACCACTGTTTCCAAAAAGTGCCTGCTGCCTATAAAACCTGGATTTTTAAACACTTAACTGCAGCAGTCAAATACTATCCCAGGCTTTTAACCCTTACTACACCAAATACATATAATACAATATATCAGAAATTCCTACATTCATCACACCACCCTCCCTTTAAATAAAGAACCAGGAATTTTTAGAAATGGCTTCATTTTCCAAAGTCTTTCAACTCTAAACATGAATAAAAACTAGTTGTTTACTAAACGCTACTAATACTCTATAAGATACATAAATTACATTTAAGCATGCACATTTAAACATGAGCATAGTACATTGTAGTCTTTTCCACCTTTGAATGTTCCAGTCTTCTTGCATTACATTGTAGTCTTTTCCACCTTTGAATGTTCCAGTCTTGCATTTCAAAGTTGTGGTAAAATGTTTTCTCTTCCTGCTACCTGTATAATTTTTAAGTGAAATGTCTGTAGCAATGAACTCCATCTAAAACAGTCTTGCATTTCGATCCTTAAACTTCTCCAAAAACTTTAATGGAAAATAAAATGAAAATCGCTTATTGTCACAAGCATGCTTCAAATGAAGTTACTGTGAAAAGCCTCGAGTCGCCACATTCCGCCGCCTGTCCTGGGAGGCTGGTACGGGAATTGAACCCGTGCTGCTGGACTGCCTTGGTCTGCTTTGAAAGCCAGCTATTTTGCCCTGTGCTAAACCAGCCCCTATGGATTATGGCCTGTATATGCAATCATCTCTGATGAATTGTTAGCAACATGAATTTCAAAATGTTGCAATGACAATACCAAATTCAATGTCTTCTTTTCAATGGTCGAATATTTCTTTTGATGAATATTTTGTTTCCAAGAAAAATAACCAAGAAGCCTTTGTATTCTTCCATCGTCTTCCTGTAACAATACAGCACCAATTGCCACCTTAAATTGCTTGGCATACCCCTTCAGGAGGGCAGTGAAGAGTTTCAGGTACCTGGGGGTGCAGGTGGCCAGGAGTTGGGGGGCTCTTCATAAGCTTAACTTCACCAGACTAGTGGAACAGATGGAGGAGGAATTTAAAAGGTGGGACATGGTGCCGGTATCGCTGGCGGGCAGAGTGCAATCCGTCAAAATGGCGGTTCTCCCGAGGTTCTTGTTCCTCTTCCAGTGCTTGCCCATCTTTATCCCTAGGGCCTTTTTTAAAAGGGTGACCAGCAGCATCATGGGATTTGTTTGGGTGCATGGCACCCCGAGGGTGAAGAGGGTCTTCTTGGAGCGGAGTAGGGATGGGGGGGGGCTGGCGTTGCCCAACCTCTCGGGGTACTACTGGGCGGCCAACGTGTCGATGGTGCGTAAGTGGGTGATGGAGGGGGAGGGGGCAGCATGGAAACGGATGGAGAGAGCGTCCTGTGGGGATACAAGCCTGGGGGCCCTGGTAACGGCGCCGTGGCCGCTCCCTCCCACGAGGTATACCACGAGTCCGGTGGTGGCGGCTACCCTCAAGATTTGGGGGCAGTGGAGGCGACATAGGGGAGAAGTGAGGGGCTCGATGGAGGCTCCGTTAAGGGGGAACCATAGGTTCGTCCCTGGGAACATGGATGGGGGATTTCGGGGATGGTATAGAGCGGGCATTAGACAGCTGAAGGACCTGTTTATCGACGGAAGGTTTGCGAGCCTGGGGGAGTTGGAGGAGAAATTTGGGCTCCCGCCGGGAAACATGTTTAGATATCTGCAGGTAAAGGCATTTGCTAGACGGCAGGTGGAGGGATTCCCTGCGCTCCCCGCGAAGGGGGTGAGTGACAGGGTGCTCTCGGGGGTCTGGGTCGGGGAGGGGAAGATATCCGATATCTACAAGCTTATGCAGGAGAAGGAAGAGGCGTCAGTAGAGGAGCTGAAAACGAAGTGGGAGGGGGAACTGGGGGAACAGATCGAAGACGGGACATGGGCTGATGCCCTGGAGAGGGTAAATTCTTCCTCCTCGTGTGCGCGGCTTAGCCTCATCCAATTCAAGGTACTGCATAGGGCCCACATGACTGGGACGAGGATGAGTAGGTTCTTTGGGGGTGAAGATAGGTGTGCCAGGTGCTCTGGGAGGCCAGCGAACCATGCCCATATGTTCTGGGCATGCCCGGCATTGGAGGAGTTCTGGAAGGGGGTGGCGAGGACGGTGTCAAGGGTGGTGGGATCCAGGGTCAAGCCAGGATGGGGACTCGCGATCTTTGGGGTTGGGGTAGAGCTGGGAGTGCAGGAGGCGAAAGAGGCCGGTGTGCTGGCCTTTGCGTCCCTAGTAGCCCGGCGAAGGATTTTGCTACAGTGGAAGGACGCGAGGCCCCCAAGCGTGGAGACCTGGATCAATGACATGGCAGGCTTCATTAAGCTTGAGAAGGTTAAATTCGCCCTGAGAGGATCGGTGCAAGGGTTCTTTAAACGGTGGCAACCTTTCCTCGACTTTCTGGCTCAACGATAGGGTACTGGGACAGTAGCAGCAGCAACCCGGGGGGGGGGGGGGGGGGGGGGGGGGACGTTGATTATGTTAGCTTATTTTATTTAAATTTGATTTATCTAATTTTAATTTATGGTTAAGTTCTCTTGTTTGGGGGGGGGGGTGGGGGAATGTGATACATGTGATGTTACGGTATGGGGGGAATTGTGGGTGTTATGGGGCTGTTAGTTGCATATTACTGCTTTTTGCTATACTTTTTGTTATATTTTCTGTAAAAAATTCCAATAAAAATTATTTTAAAAAAAAAAATTGCTTGGCATAATTAGATGTCGGCAACACAGTTTTCAGATTGTCAAATGCCTACTAACATTCTGATATCCATTGATATTTCCTGTGCTTTTTTAGAAGTTCAGTCAGTGGAGCAGCCACACTGCTAAAACCTGGCATGTTTTTGCAGTACAAACCACTTGTGACCAAAAATTTCAAAACTCTCATTGATAGTATTGGAAACTTCGCAATAACCTTTCTGTTTGCACATTCTTTGGGGTCATTTGACCATGTTGAATTGTATAGCCTAAGAATGTGACTTGAGCCTTCACAAATTCGCTTTTAGGCAAGTTTGCCATAAAATCCTGCCTCTTGCAGTCGTTCGAACAATTCTTTTCAGTGTTCCATATGCTCCTTTCCACATTTGACTGAACAGCATCAAACTATCAGTGCCCAATTGTTTAGTCCAGAAATGATCTTGTTTGTTCACCTTTGGAATGTTGCTGCCGCATTTTTCATTCCAAATGGCATAACTTTAAACTAATACAGACCATTTGGTGTCACAAAAGTTGAAACTTCCTTTGCTCTGTCTGGAAAAGAGTATTTGTCAGTATTCTTAAGTAAGTCAAGTTTGGTAATAAAATTCACTTGTCCCACCTTTTCAACACTGCCCTCCAAACGAGGAGTAGGGTATGAATCTGAATTCATACCTTTTCTATGGTCCACACACAGTCTTTGTGTTCCATCTGGTTTTGGTACCATCATAATAGGCGAGCTCCAATCACTGCAACTAAATTCAATGATGTTCTTAAGCATGCTTTCACTCTCCGTTTGAAACTGTGTTAACTTCAGTGGATTGAGCCTATTTGGATGTTGCTTAATTGGAATAGATTTTTCTACATCTACATCATGTATAATTTCTTCTGTATTTCCTAATTTATTCCCACTATGCAACTCTAATAACTCTTTCAGGTCACTTTATTGCAATTTCTTATCACTTGCTCATTGTCCAATTTAGTTTGAGGAATGTCAAATTCTGAATCATCTGGATTTATCTCCTCTTCTGAGTTACAATGTCTAACATCGCCTCCTCCTTTAGCAAAATATCTTTGGAGCATATTACCATGGCACCCTTGTGAGTTTTCCTTCTATCTGGTGATCTTCTAAAACAATTCACCTTACTCAATTTCCTTTCGATTTGATAAGGTCGATTAAATCGTTTAATGGTTCACCTTCCCTTGGTAATAATACTTTCTTCCCACCAACAAAATTACAAATTTTTGATTTCTTATGTGCCTCTTTTTCCATCATACGCTGTGACAATTTAAAATCCTTTCTAGCCAACTCACCAGCCCTAGTTAATCTCTCCCTAAAGTTTGACACATCGTCCAACAGGATAGTTGCAGAACGCTGATTCACCAATTTCCCTTTGATCGCTTTAAGTGGTCCTCTTACCTCAGGACCAAAAATCAATTCAAATGGATTGAATTTAGTTGATTCATTAGGTGCATCCTTAATTGCAAATAGTACAAATGGAATCCCTTTATCCCAATCCTTTGGATAATCTTGACTTTAAGCCCTCACCATAGAACATACAGTGCAGAGGGAGGCCATTCGGCCCATCAAGACACTTAAGCCCTCTCTTCCATCCTATCCCCATAACCCAATAACCTCGCCTAACCTTTTTGGTCACTAAGGGCAATTTATCATGGCCAATCCACCTAACCTGCATGTCTTTGGACTGTGGGAGGAAACCGAAGCACCCGGAGGAAACCCACGCAGACACGGGGAAAACGTGCAGACTCCGCACAGAGAGTGACCCAGCGGGGAATCATATCTGGGGCCCTGGCGCTGTGAAGCTACAGTGCTAACCAATTGTGCTACCGTGCTGCCAATAGGTCTTTGGTCTTTAATGTTTGATGCCACTTAAAGACCATGGTCATTTAATGGTCTTTTCTATTGCTCCCTATGATTCTGGATGATACACATTTGAGTTAAATTGGTGTATTCCTAAGCTATCCATAACTTCCTGAATAACCACAACATAAAATTGGATTCCTCGGCGCTGAGGACACTGGATTCGATCCCAGCCTCGGGTCACTGTCCGTGTTGAGTTCGAACATTCACCACGCGCCTGCATGGGTCTGACCCCTACAACCCAAAGCTATAGGGTAGGTGGATTGGCCATTCTAAATTGCCCCTTAATTGGGGAAAAAACAGTTGGGTACTTTCAATTTAAACAAACTGGATCCCTGATCTGATTGGATTTCTTTTGGTAGTCCATATTAAAAAAAAAAATTAGTTTAACTTCTCTACAACCCTCTTAGCTGTAATATTTCTCAATGGAAAGTCCTTTGAAATTTTTGTAGACAAATACATTATAATCAACAAATACTGATTCCCACTTTTTTTTTCGGCAGGGATCCCGCGCAATCAATCAGGACCCTAGTAAAAGGTTCCTCACATGTTGGAATGGGTATTAAGGGTGCCAGTTTGATTACCGCTTGAGGTTTTTCTTCTTTTTTTTAAATTTAGAGTACCAAATTATTTTTTTCCAATTAAGGGGCAATTTAGTGTGACCAATCCACCTACCTTGCACATCTTTGGGTTGTGGGGGCGAAACCCACGCAAACATGGGGAGAATGTTCAAACTTTACACAGACTACGACCCAGAGCCGGGATCGAACATGGGACCGTGGCGCCATGAGGCAGCAGTGCTAACCACTGTGCCACCGTGCTGCCTGAGGTTTTTCTATCCCCTGACGTATGACATGTACAGCAAAATTGAAGTACACCCATGTCCAGGCCAATAAAAACGTTTATGTATTTTTACTTGTGTTGTCCTTACTCCTAAATGACCCCCACTGGAACCTCATGCGTCACTAACAAAACCTCCTTTCCATAATGCACCGTAATGCCACTTGATGAACTTCTGCCCATTTCTCATCTGCCTGAATATGGAACGGTCTCTGTTTTCTCATTAATCCATTCTTTCTAATGTCATGACACTCTAGTATTCTATTTCTGATATAACTACTTTATCTCGGAATCTTTCTGCTGTAATTCAACCAACTTTCTTGAACTAAACCTTTCTGCTTCATTCAGCACCTTCTCTTGTTCTTTATCTGATCAGAGATTGTTTCTGATAACTGAACCTTACCCTCCCTATCTGTACTCCTTGAGTTCTCCTCCTCCTGTCTCAACCTGTGGCTTTGTGATCCTGTCACCACACAATCGGGATATGCCTCTTGCAACACCTCAGTTGTTTAACTGATAGTCCACAAACTACTACACTGGATCTCAGTGGCAATACCACAGCGCCACCGCCTCCCCTCATTTTCTGAAAGGGTGGTAGAGGCGAGAACCTTCTCAATGTTTAAGAAGCATATAGATGAGCACTTGAACTGCCATAGCATACAAGGCTATGGATCAAGTGCTGGAAACTGGGAATAAGAATAGATTGATGCTTGACGATCGATGCAGACACGATGGGCCGAAGGGCCTCCTTGTGTACTGTAAAACTCTGAGACTATCATTGGAAGGACAAGAGCAGCAGACACTTCTAAAAATAAAATGCATTTTATTATAAACATGTATCAAAACAGGTTACAGCGAATAAACACCCCGGGAAACATACTTCCCACTCATCAACTGTACAGTCTTTACAGATTTTGTCCCCCCCCCCCTCCCCGTGACGAACAGCCCCTCAAACACGGTCACAAACATCCCCCACATTTCCTCAAACCCTCCCTGAAGAGCCCCTTAACTCATACATTACCTTCTCTAATCGAAGGAAGTTGTACAGGTCACCCAACCAAGCCGACACCCCCAGTGGCGATGCCGACCGGCACTCCAGCAAAATTCGTCGCCGTGCAATCAGAGAGGTGAAGGCCAAGATATCGGCCTTCCTCCTCTCCATGAACTCCGGCTTCTCTGAAACCCCAAATACCGGGTCCACCTTCTCCTCCACTATCCTGGCTAAGACCATGAACACTCCACCCAGAATCTTCCCAATTTTTCACAACCCCAAAACATGTGCGCATGATTCACTGGCCCCCGCCCACACCTCTCACACTCATCTGCTACCCCCTGAAAGAACCCACTCATTCTCGAGTGCTCCACCTTGAACTGTATCAGGCTCATCCTTGCACAAGAGGAGGTCCCATTTATCCTACGCAGTGCCTCATTCCATACTCCCCTATTGATCTCCATTCCCAACTTCGCTTCCCATTTTCCCTTGAGCTTCAATAGTCGCTCGTCTCCCTGCTCCCCCAGCCACTTGTATATATCCCCAATTCTTCCTTCCGCTTCCCCATCCGGAAGCAGCAGTCACTCCAGCAGGATGTATCCCGGAAGGGCAGCAAACACATGGAAACACCGCCATCTGAATGTTTGCCTCCAAGCCACCCACCATTCCGACTTTGAAATATATCAGTTCTTTGACTGTTTCTGGGTCAAACTCTAGGAACTCCCTCCCTAACAGCACTGTGGGTCTATCTACACCACATGGACTGCAGCAGTTCAAAAAGGCAGCTCACTACCACCTCCCCATGGGCAATTAAGGATGGGGATTAAATGCTAGCACAACCAGCAATACTTGTATCCCGTGAATGAATAAAACAAAAGTTGAGACAAATAGCTTGTATGCATTTAAGGGAAAGTTAGATGAGCGGAGAAAGGAATTGAAGGAAATGCTGACGGAGGAGGCTGGAGAAGGCTAATGTGGAAAAAGACCACCACCATAAATGGGTTAAATGGGCTGATTTTGTGCTAGAAGATGGTTTTTGTGCTATAATATGGTCTCCTTCATTCTTTGCAAATTTCTCCCTTCACAGTCATCAATACTTAGTTTTGGTCCCTCAGGTGCCAGTTGCCCTTCAGAATAACAACAGGCGGATCCACAAACGCGTGAGATTTAATGATGGTGTTGACTTTTATTTGAATAGTGGCATCACGACAGAACTTGACTTCCCAAGTATTGCTAGCCAGTGCCAGTCAGAAAACATGGTGGCACAGTGGTTAGCACTGCAGCTTCACAGCTCCAGGGGCCCGGGTTCAATTCCAGCCTCGGGTGACTGTCATTGTGGTGTTTGCACTTTCTCCCAATGTCTGCGTGGATTTCCTCCGGGTGCTCTGGTTTCCTCTCACAGTCCAAACATGTGCAGGTTAGTGGAATAGCCACACTAAATTGCCCCTCAGTGTCCAAAAGGTACAGTGGGGTTACGGGAATAGGATGGAGACGTGGCTTAATTAGGGTGCTCTTTCCAAGAGCCAGTTCAGACTCGATGGGCCTAATGGCCTTCTTCTGCACTGTAAATTCTATGATTCCATGAATTAGGAACTGGAGCCCTGACGGGCTTTCCCGTCAGCAAAGAGCAATTGTAGTCCTTTGGACAGGAAACCTATCATCATTATGGAATAAACAAACAACACTGGAGGGAGCAATGTCGGGGCAGGTCGGTAATTGTCAGATACCAGTTTATATTGGGCCAGAAACTCCAGTTTCCATTGTGCTTCTATGTGAGAGAAGGGGAGGAGTGACAATCAAGTGACCAGTCAGTTCTTTCTCAGTGCAGACTTCACCCGCCATGTCACAGCCCCCGAACTCTCTCTCTTCCCAACTGTTTTTCCCTCCTCCCAAACCTCTCCCTCTCATCCCAACCCTCTCCCGCTCCTCCCAACCTTTTAATCTCCTCCCATCCTTCTCCCGCTCCTCCCATCCTTCTCCCGCTCCTCCCATCCTTCTCCCGCTCCTCCCATCCTTCACCCGCTCCTCCCATCCTTCACCCGCTCCTCCCATCCTTCTCCCGCTCCTCCCAACTCTCTTCCACCCCTCCCAACTCTCTCCCACTCCTCCCATTCTTCTCCCGCCCCTCCCAACTCTCTCTCCTACTCCTCCTAACTCTTTCCCGCCCCTTCCAACTCTCTGCCGTTCCTCCCAACTCTCTCCCACTCCTCTCCCAACTCTCTCCTGCTCCTCCCAACTCTCTCCCGCTCCTCTCCCAACTCTCTCCCGCTCCTCTCCCATCCTTCTCCCGCTCCTCCCATCCTTCTCCCGCTCCTCCCATCCTTCTCCCGCTCCTCTCCCAACTCTCTCCCGCTCCTCTCCCAACTCTCTCCCGCTCCTCTCCCAACTCTCTCCCGCTCCTCCCATCCTTCTCCCGCTCCTCTCCCAACTCTCTCCCGCTCCTCTCCCAACTCTCTCCCGCTCCTCTCCCAACTCTCTCCCGCTCCTCTCCCAACTCTCTCCAGCTCCTCTCCCAACTCTCTCCCGCTCCTCTCCCAACTCTCTCCCGCTCCTCTCCCAACTCTCTCCCGCTCCTCTCCCAACTCTCTCCCGCTCCTCTCCCAACTCTCTCCCGCTCCTCTCCCAACTCTCTCCCGCTCCTCTCCCAACTCTCTCCCGCTCCTCTCCCAACTCTCTCCCGCTCCTCCCAACTCTCTCCCGCTCCTTCCAACTCTCTCCCACTCCTCTCCCAACTCTCTCCCGCTCCTCTCCCAACTCTCTCCCGCTCCTCCCAACTCTCTCCCGCTCCTCTCCCAACTCTCTCCCGCTCCTCCCAACTCTCTCTCTCTCTCTCTCTCCCTCTCAGTTATTTTCAGTTGTCAGTTTACCTTTATCCTGACTTGTCGGAATGGCATAAGCTGTGATTACGCAAATAATTCCCAAGTTCTTTGAGTTCCATGATTAGCAGTTCCCAAATTTTCCTTTTGGTTGTTTGCAAGATTTTTGGTCACTCTTTACTTGGCGCTTGAAGTGCTGGTGAGTAATATAAACGCCACTAAGTGCTTGCAGCTGTCGAGGGAAATAACAGATGCTCCCTGTCACGCCTCATCCCTTTATTGCACAATATTCTTTGAACCCTCTATTGAACACAGCATGACCGTACCAGCACAGGATGCCTGTGAACTGACTCACTGGACCACACACAGGTGACTCGCAGCCCAATTACATGGGGAGGTGCAGAGTTCCAATCAGAGTGATAAAGGCCATTCAGCCTCTCACAACCAATCTGTAGCTTAACTCCCTTTACCTGCCTTGGTTCCATTATCCCTTACTACAACAAAAATCTACCAATCTCCTGTTTGAAGTTTTCATTTGATCACCAGCATCAATAGTCCTTTGGGGGAGAAAGTTATCAATACCCTTTATGTGAAGAATTGCTTCCTGCTAACACACATGCTACCTCTAATTTAAAGATTATTCCCTCTCCTCCAGGGCTCCTGCACCAGAGGAAATAATTTCTGCATCTCTCCCCTACAACTTAATCATTTTCAGTTCCTCATTCAGATTATCCTTTATGCTTTTCTATTCAAGTCATTTTTCTGACTCCTGAATGATGGGGTGTTCCCATTGAACCATGAGGCCACACCTAAAATTTCCAGTATGACCGGGCAGAATGGGGTATTTGATGACAGTTTTGGAGTGGTTTGGGATTGGGCTGCGATTTGTGGAGTGGGTAAGACTGCTATACAGGGAGCCGAGGGCGAGTGTTCGCATGAATAGTATGATTTTCCTCTGCACCAAGGGACCAGGCAGGGATGTTCTATGTCCCGTCGTGTCCCCCCCCCCCCCCCCCCGGGTCTCCCCCCCCCGTCTCTCCCCCCCCCCCCCCCGTCTCTCCCCCCCCCCCCCCCCCCCCCCCCCCCCCCCCCCCCCCCACCACCACCACCACCACCACCACCACCACCACCACCTGTTATTGTGCTTGCGTATGAGCCCTTGGTCATCGCGTTGAGGGATTTGGGGGTGTGGAGGGGGAATAGTGCGGGGGGGAGAGGGGAATGGCTGGTGGAGCATAGGGTATCTTTGTATGTAGACAATTTGTTATTGTATGTGTCGGAACCGAGTTCATTGATGGATGGTATACTGGAGCTGCTTCGAGCGTTTAGGTCTTTTTCGGGGTATAAGCTAAATTTGGACAAAAGTTAATATTTTGTGGTGTCCCGACCGGCGGTGGGGAGGGGGTGGGGTGGTGGGGGCTGCGATTCCGTAGGACAGCTACCCACTTTAGATACCTGGGGGTGCAGGTGGCACGGGATTGGGGGGGGGGGCTACGTAGGTATAATATAACTAATTTGGTAGGGAGGGTGATAGCGGATCTAGCAAGGTAGGATGGTCTTCCCCTGTCGCTGGCAGGTCGGGTACAGGCAATTAGATGAATGTGTTGCTGCGGTTTTTGTTCATTTTTCAGTGCCTGCAGTTCTTTTTGCCAAAAGCGTTTTTTAAGGAAGTGGAAAAGATTATTACCTCGTTTATTTGTGGTGGGGGGGATGGTGGCTAGGATCAGTAAGGTGCTGTTGCAGAGAGGAAGGCAGTCAGGTGGGTTGGGTCTTCCGAATCTACTGGAGGCAGTTGCGGCAGCTCTTTAGGTTGTGGGCGGGATCAAGGGAAATGCTGATTTGGGGGAACCATAAGTTTGAGCCAGGGAAGTGGAATGGGAGTTTTCGGAGATGGGAGGAGAGGGGACTTAGGGTATTAAAGGATTTGTTTCTGGGGAGCCGGTTTGTGAGGCTGGAGGGGCTGGGGGCAAAATAGGGGTTGGGGCAGGGGGAAATGTTTAGATATATACGGGTCTGAGATTTCGCTAAGAAGGATATACAGAGCTTTCCGGTGGCGCCGGCCCCCACGCTTTGGAAGAGGTACTGACAACAGGGGGAATGGAGAAGGGGGTGATCTGTGGGGTGATTCTGGGGGAGGATAAGGTATCGCTGGATGGGATTAAAGTGAAGTGGGAGGAAGAGTTGGGGGAGGGTCTGGAGGAGGGGGTCTGGTGTGACGTGCTCCGGAGGGTGAAAATCACATTCATATGTTTTGGTATTTTGGAATTTGGTATTTGGAAAATCACATTCATATGTCCTGTCCGAAACTGGAGGGGTAATCGAGGGAGGTCTTTAGGGTAATCTCAAGGGTGGTGCGTGTGAGACTCTAATCAGGTCCCCTAGGAGCCATATTCGGGGTGTCAGATCGGCCGGGGTTGGAAGCGGGTGCACAGGCTAATGTCTGAGCCTTCGCCTCGCTGCGGTGCAGATCAGCTTCCCAAGCCCTGTGCCTCGGCATGCCGGAGGGACCTGCTGGAGTTCCAGCACTCGAGAAAGCGAAGTTCGAGCTGAGGAGAAGGATGGAAGGGTTCTACAACTCATGGGCGTTATTTATCATGTATTTTCAAGAATTGGATGATATTGAACATTGTGGGGTGGGTGGGGGGGGGGGGGGGGGGTGTATAGGTTCTTGGTGACTATATATGGGTTGATGATGGATTCCTGATACTTTTTCTTCTGTGTTTTGTATTTAAATTGTTGGGGGGGGGGGGGGGGGGGATTGTTGGCCAGGGGATTGCCATTGTATTTGTTATTGTTGATTATTTGTTGGTCGGCGTAAATTTGATGAAAATGTGAAGAAGTAGGAGAATAAAAATACTTTTAAAAAAATAATAATTTACCAGTAGACCATAGACCATATTGTTGAGATTCCCATGGCAATGCTCTGTGAATGAGGAGACCAGCCCCATTGTGGTCGAGTTCAATTCTGGCTGGCTGCAGGCCCCTTGAACTGACTGACTGCTTGAGCAGAGAGGTTGGTTTTACACATTTCCAGGCTGCTGTGAGTGTGATAATGCTGATTGATTGTGTGGAGCATTCACAGGTACCTACTCTACTTGGGCTAGATTCTGATCTTGTTTAACTGCAGAAAATGAGGAGCAGAGAGAGAATGTGCAGAGGAGGGGGGAATTGGAGCAAGAGTCATTTCTTGTACCTTGATCTGGCAATCCCTCAATTAATTAAAAAGGAGAATTTGAAGCAAAAACTCTATTCTGTCAACCACAGGGATATGTCATCAGGGAGTCCAAAAAGAGGGAAAGTAGACATTAGCAAAAAGGTTCATGCAATGGTCCAGGAGTATGCAGAGAGACTTCCTGTCATGTATCAGTCTGTGATTCATTGGTCTTGTTGGTTGAGATCCTTGTGGTTCAAATCATTTGATTGGAAAAGATGCTTTGGGGCTAATTGTTTGTTTGGGTGTGATTTGGAATGTGCCATTGAGATCATTTATTTTCCCTTTAGGTTGTTCATACAGAGAAGAATAGTTTAAATAATCGTTTTTTACCCTGGGATACTATTGAAACAGAGGCAATTCTTTCTATTGATGATGATGCCCACCTTCGCCATGATGAGATAATGTTTGGCTTTCGGTGAGTACAGTCAAACTTTATAATCTGCTACTCAGTGACCATACAGAGCAGAGCAATTAGTTGAAAGCTGAATATGTTTGCTCACTGTCTGTCCTGAAGATCGTGGCATTGTACCGGCCTTTTTCTTCTTCCTTGTTGGCCCTGAGATTTAAATACTTCTCTTCCAGGGTTTGGCGAGAGGCAAGGGATCGGATTGTGGGTTTTCCTGGCAGATACCATGCCTGGGACGTGGCCCACCAGTCCTGGCTCTACAACTCCAACTATTCCTGTGAACTCTCCATGGTGCTGACTGGCGCTGCCTTCTTTCATAAGGTTTGTTTATGGTGTGTCAAGATTGTTAATTGTGTATTGTTTTTAATTGTATGCCATTAGTGGCCATTAACTAGAGATTTGCTTGTGCCCCTACTTAAATCGCTTCTTGGCCTTTTGGCTAAGATGAGCGTGAGGTCAGGTGTTAATGCCTGGATCTGGTATGTCTCTCTTGTGTGGACCGTGAATTGGATTCAATTTGAATTGGTATTTGGAGCACGCAAGGAGCTGGATTAGAGATTTGCCTCTGTCCACGCTCTGAACTCTGACTTTGTAACTCTGATAAAGTAATTTTTAAAAAAAGCAGACTGAACCTGAGATTGTTAAGTGAGGAGGTGCTTCTTTGGAATGTATAACTCGGAAAATCAAATGGTTGGCATGTGAAGAGATGAAGGTCAGCTGTCCTTTTAGTGGTCAGGTACAGGAATAAATTTGGGGAAGAAAGGTTATACAAAGCCGAATAGATATCCAATCATCTCCCAAACCCTCCTGAAAATGACTTGTGATAAGATCTATTCACAATCTTTGCCTCTCCTGACTGCCTGGTAATGTGCAAGCTATTGTGCAAGGACCCCCTATTCTGAATGTTCAATGGCTATTCAATTGAAGGACAGCTCAATCTGCTTCTGTTTTCAAAGGAGTAGGAGGAGACCATTCAGCCCAATCATCCTGTTCCACCGTTCGGTTAGATCATGGCTCAACTCCATTTCTTTGCCTTGATCGATAACCAGCAAAGTAACTCGGGACAAATTGTCTTATGCAGTCAGGAATGGAAATCTGAGGCAGTCGTACCTTCAGTTGCCTGGGCCCTAAGTTCTAAAACGTTTTTCCAAATCTCTGTTTCTCTTTCCTCCTTTAAGATGTTCCTTTAAGCAAGCCTGTTTGGCCATGTATTTAATCACCTGTTGTAATGTCTATTTTAATGACTCAGTGTGATATATTGTTTGATAATGATTGTGTGAGCCGCCTTGGGACATTTTGCTACATTAAAGGTGCTGCATCTTTCCCCTCGAGATTTCATTGTCACTGCATTCACCCTCACATTTGAGGTCTTGTTTCTGGAATGCAACTTCTGACCTCTCCAGTTGAAACTGTTGCTCCTGAGGATTCCAAAAGTGTTCTCACCTTTTAAGAACATGTTAATTTAAACTTTAGGATTGGGTTGTTAAGCAAAGTCAGGTTACGGTAATTCTTCTTGCTGTTGGTATGTTCATTTGACATCTGGTGCTGTTGTACAGAGTGAAATAGGAAAGGAATATTGATGTTTCAAACTGCACACTGAGCAGTTCCAAATCTTTTTCATTTAGTCACCTGGAGCAACTCCTATCTAAGCATCCTTCATGAGTTTCTGTGCTGGCTCCTTTTGCTCCTGTTGTTGCCGTAGTTTATGATCGGCAATTTTTTTTATTCTTGTTGACCCTTGATGCCTGAAGGGAGTCAGCAACTCTTTTCCCAAACTGAATGTTGTTGCCAATGAAATTGAGAGTTTTCTTATGGTCAGGTGATCCAAGACGCGCGTCAATTTCTTGTTCCTCTGTGATTCAGAATTTATAAAGGAGCACGTAAAGGCATTGCGGATAACTTGCCAAACTTTTCAGTATACTTCTGACCTTTATTTTTGTCAAAGCATTTATATGCATCTTCTGTAAGCACTTCATCCTGAGCCATATTTGTTACAGCATACTGAGCCTTTGTCATCTTAAACCCAGCACTGTTAGCCTGGGCCTTGGCCACAGCTGCATTTCGGATTTTTTCAGCATCTACTGCTTTCTGTAACTTTAGGCTTTGGTTGGGCCTGCATTGGACTCCGAATTGAGATTTACCGTGGCCCAGTTTGGCTTCATTCTCTCCAGCCAGGTTCTCCCTTAGGGATGGATAGTTGCCTTTAATGACTTGCAGGGACAAGTCTGCGGTCTGTATGGTGAGCTACATATTTACCTTGAGACAGCCCCTGCAAGGAGCCACTTCCCCATTATACATTCTGTGTATTACCTTTGAGAGTTTCAAGGTGATATGTCATAGTTTCTCTTGGTAAGCAGTTTCTGGGACCAGTGAAATGACGGCACCTGTGTTCACCTCCATTTGCATGAGTTCGTTCAGTAAAAGAGTGACCCGGCAATCGTTGGTTGCACCAACAATGGCCAGTCCGTTCAACAACATACCGTCATCTGACTATGACTTTTTATTGCCCTTTTTTGTGTCCTTTTTGTATCTTGTGGATACTTTTCCCTCTTATCACAATTCTTGTATTTTGCACTTTCCTCGGTACTTTCATTGTAATGCCAAAAACTCCTGCCATTTTACTATGGGAAAGCTTGCATAAGCACAAATGTGACACAGTTTTTTTTATAGCACTACCTCGCTTTTTTTAACTTTTCAAACAAGGTGACCCTGAGCTTAGTTTGTTCCGTTCCAAGTTTTACCCGGGTGTTGCAAACATCCCCTAGTTCTAAATTATTGTTGCAGAATTTGTTACTTTACTTGCTACTCACAGAAGAGGGAGCACTGTTCCAGAACTTCCTTGGAAGAGCACGTGGCCAGCTTCTTTCCGATTATTTTCTCTGAAATCTTTGCTTAAATTTCAGTTCCTTCAATGGCTACTGCCATTATTCAGCACCCCTCCATTGCCAGCTTTGGTGTAGTGGTGTTTGTATCATAATCCTTTTTGGATGTCTTTGTATGGATTGATGATTTTTCTATATTTCTTCTCTGGGAGTCTTCCAGTGTGGTTCTCAATTCCTTGTCGCCAATTTTCTTTGTGGTATTTTAAAGGGTAGACTTGAAGACCACGAAGGTACAAACAAGAGTTTTATTAGAAAGGTTTTTTCTCACAGGCTGCTAGAATAGGTGGACTGTTAGCCTGCCCAAACTGCCAATGATATAATCAGTACGTCACGTGATCGAACTTTTAAAGTGACCTTGTTCCAACTAGGAACAAACATGAATATACAAGAACATCAACAGGACTTCAGCTGCTCAGAAGGGACAGAGGCAGCCAGCGTCAGATTCACCCGTGATTGGCCGAGGTCGGTTGGGATCAAGGGTCAGTGTTGCCATCAATTGGGGTCAAAGTTGGTTTGGGATGGGGGTCCCTATAAGGAAAAGGAGTGTTGTTGAATGTACCAATTGTTCTATTAACACAGTTAATACTATTTATTTGCAGTTGGGACATTTGGGTCTTTTTGTTATATAGTCCTGTGCACCGCCCAAGTTTTAGTAAAGCGAATAGATTAACTGGTTTTCATCTCGAAGATCTTGAGTTCTAAAATTCAGCTTCAACATCAATTTGAATTTATGTAGAGCTTTTAATGTAATAAAGCATTCCAAGGCTGCTTTTAGGAGTATTACGGCTCCAAGTTTTATACCAAGAGTATAAAGAGGCATTAGGACAGGTGATCAAGTGCTCGTTCAAAGATATGGGTCTTCAAGAGAGAGGCAGAGAGAATTAGAGGGAGCTTCAGCTCATGGTTAGTTCTCCTCCTTTCCCTCATTTCCCATTATATTTCAGGCTACCTGCTGAAGATTTTGCTCTTCTCTTCCAGTACTATGCGTACCTCTACTCCTATATAATGCCCCAGGCCATTCGTGACATGGTGGATGAGTACATTAATTGCGAAGACATCGCCATGAACTTCCTTGTTTCCCACATTACCAGGAAACCACCAATAAAGGTTAGTGCTGCTGAAACTGACATGACTTTGACACTGTAAGACTGTCAATAAGATTCAGCATTAAGTATTGTGAAAAGTACTTTGTGTTAAAATGGAACAATATTTGTCTGTGTCATGATGGTTTAAGGAACTTTACAACGTATGTATTGAGTATGTGAAGGAAAGGTTTAGCATGGTGCTGTCTGTGTGTAATGGGAATGTGGTCAGGTACTCTGTAATAGAGTTCTAGATGGCCAATTAGTTTACACTATTGACAATGTGGTGTATATTAACGTGCCTTCAAATTCCACTCCAGAGAATTATAGTCCATGTTGATTCCCCCACACTCGGATGGATGTAAAAGATTCCATGGCAGTATTCGAAGAAGTGCAGGCGGAGCTCTCCCCAGCATCCTGGAGCCAACATTTATCCCTAAATCAACTTCACAAAAAATGTGATTGCACCACTGTCAGATCGCTGCTGTGCACAGATTGGCAGTTGCATTTCTCACGTGATAACAGAGACTACACTTCAAAAGCCCTTCGTGGGCTGTAAAGTACTTTGGGATAACTTTATGTTGTTTCTATCCCTGCTTCAGCTTATCTGACATTATTCAACTATTCCAGTGTTCCTCAAAACAGCCACCATCCTCAGTAAACTTAGAGTTAGTCCAAAATGTTGCTGCCTTCATCCTAACTCGTACTGAGTCTCAATCATCCACAACTCTTATGCTCACTGACCGGCATAGATTCCTGGTCTGATAGCACCTTAATTTTTAAATTTCTATCCTTGTGTTCAAATCCCTCATGGCCTAACCCCATCCCGTCTCTGTTTGCTCCTACAGCTCCAGGTCCTCCGTGATATCTGCATTCCCCAATCCTGACCTCTAGCGCATCCCCGATTTTCATTGCTCTACGTGATGCTGTACTTCAGCTGCCGAGACAATGAGCCCTGGAATTCCCTGCCTAAACTACTCTGTCTCTATTGAGACACTCCCTATTAAGACCTGCCTTTTTAGCTTTAGATCACCTAGCGTAATACTACCTCACATGGCTTGATGTTGCCGTATATTTGAGAAGCACCTCAGGATGTTTTGCTACATTTAGTGTTCAATATAAATGCAAGTTGTTGAGTTTGTGCAAGTTTCTTTTAGAAACATAAATACAAGCTCCTTTACAGACTCTAATGCACAAACCTTGGTGGGGGGTGGAGGAGGGAGAATCATGAAATGAATTACACCACATTGAAGTTCATTTTCTTTGCAAGTCAAACCAGAGATTCCAGTCAACAGTTTTTTTCCCCCTGCCTCACAGAGGCCAGGCCTGCAACCCAGGAGTTCCCAAACTATGGGTCACGTGACTGTTCCAGACTTAGATGGGGTAGCCCTGGGAATTGGCTCTGAGGCCCCATGTCATGTGACCCACATCATTTTCTTGTCTTGCATCCCCTTGCTCTCTAATATGTACACTCCCTATAAACTCCCCCCTCCCCCCCCCCCCCCCCCCCACACAAACTCACCTCTCGCAGATACCCCTCCCCCCACTCTCACTCTGCGGTTACAACAATTTTCATGTTTCAAAATGGGGTTACAGTGGGCAAGAAGTTTGGAACGCTCTGCTCTAACCTCTTTACATTCTGCATCCAACAGGTCACATCCCGCTGGACCTTCCGGTGCCCAGGATGTCCCCAGGCACTGTCGCACGATGATTCCCATTTCCACGAGAGGCACAAGTGCATCAACTTCTTTGTGAAGGTCTACGGGTACATGCCGCTGCTCTACACCCAGTTCCGCGTGGACTCTGTTCTCTTCAAAACACGGCTACCACATGACAAGACCAAGTGTTTCAAATTTATCTGAGGACTCCACCCCCACCTCACTCAGGTGGGAAGGGACACCCAGCAGTCATTCCACCCCATTAAGGCTCAATTTCATTAGCGACACCCAACTGGGAAGAAGTTACTTCAAAAACAATAAATCATGAAATTCTTCCCCCACATTCCACCGTTAACTAGTAATCGTAAGGCTGGTTTGTATTTAAATAATCAACTTCATGAAAGGCTGAAGAGAGAAGGATAATGAACAAAGATTTGCCACATGGAAAATGTGATACATGATGTAATTCCAAATTGCAGAAAGACATTGTATCTAATTTGTAAATTTTTCTGGGGAAACTAATTTGTAATCTTGAGTAAAGTTGGATCATGGACAAAGAGTTGGAGGATATTACTGTCAGCTCAGAGGTACTTCAAAATTCCCAACCCCAACTCAAAACTGGTCAGATCTCAGTGTGGCCTCGCAACCTTTCTCCTTTTGGATTTTTTGTTCTGTTTCGTACGTGGGACAGCCTTCACCAGGAACAGGCTGAAGCACCATGAGAGAGAAGGAAAAGTGTAAATTGTACTGTCGTGTCCATCACCTCTACCCACACCCTTGGACAGCAACAAATCCCAAGTTTTAGCCCATATGCTGACTGGTGGTATGATAGTTGTGTCAGTTCACTGCCACACAGACATTACACTTTTGCTCCTGAAAGTATTAAACTTTGGGTTTTATTTACAGAGTTGTTTTCTTTTTAGTTCTGTTGTTTTTTGATGTCTCTGGGTTTTTTAAAAATTGCTTACTTTGTATTACGAATTTAACCTTTCACAAGTGACTAGCTAATGCTTTTGAGGAGTAACAAATTATGGAAAACATTTGGAGGTTTTAGTATACACGAAAAGGCACAGGCTGGCTGAGGTATGCCATAGATCATCTTATAGACTGATGGAACTTGCTGCCAAATTCCCATTGAATTTGGGAGGTTTGGAAAGGCCTGTTGTTGCCTCACTGATTGCCAAAGCAAACAGAGTGCTATGGATTTCTTCACCACTGAGAGTCAGTCAGCATCTTGCAGAGTGGAAATGAGATGGGGAGAAGAAACTATTAAATGGGAGAATGACAAAGAATGGTCCCCTGGGCAACATGACTTGCATTCTCTGAAATGCATTGCAGACCTGATCAGTGGGGGCTCCTGCTCTGGCTACTTCTTGGTCCTTGCCCTGCAGAGGATGAGAAGTATGGACGGTCTTGTAACCGTGTTGTCTCAAACATTGTTGAAGCATTTTTTCTAAGTTTAGCTGCTACATGAGCATGGAGCTCAGCTGGTGATATTGGAACCCTGCAGTGAGTTTATAGTATCACAAACACTGCAGGATGCCCAACATCTTGTGTATATATCTTTGTAATAAATGTCCTTGTATCTATCATGTAATTCTAGTCTGATGACATCTGAATTACTTAGATCTGTGTATACCAAACCATACCCAAATTATACAGCGCAATACCACTCCGGGATTTCCATGGGAGTACTGTACAGCTGGGGTCTTTGGTTCATGGAAACTGGCTCAGCCCCTCCATGTTAGGGGCTCACGGGATGTGCTAGAAAGTGGGAAAGTGCTTATGTTTATTGACCTCTTGTTTTAAAACAGGAGTTCACCATGAATAGCTCACAGTAGATAGGTGGCACAGTCGTTAGCGCTGCTGCCTCAACACCCGGGTTCAACTCTGGCCTTGGGTGACTGTGTGGAGCTTTCACGTTCTCCCCATGTCGGTGCGGGTTTCCTCCCATAGTCCAAAGATGTGCACGTTAGGTGGATTGGCCATGTCAAATTGTGCCTTAGTGACCCAAGATGTGTAGGTTAGGTGGGATTGCAGAGATAAAGTGGGTGAGTGCGCCTAGGTAAGGTGAGTGAGGGCAGACTCGATGGGCCGAATGGCCTCCTGCACTGTAGGGATTCTGTGGGTAGAGACATCGCACGTGTGTATCTTATGTAGGGAAGCAGACTACAGAGAGAAGCACAATGATTCAACACGCTTACTTACAAGGCAACATTTATTGCTCAGTAAGATTGCTTCCCGACTCCCAAGTCAAACTGCATCTCGGGCTCCCAATTAAAGTCTTTCTCCCATCCCCCCCCCCCCCCCCCAAACTCCACAGGATATATTTCCCTCAGCACTATAGTGCCTTTGCTTTCTTGGTTTGTTTTGACTATATTTAGGCTTTTCAATCCCTATCAAGATCTCTGCATTCTTTGATTTCTGGCCTTGTGTGTGTTTGTCTTGGAATTGAATATTGAAAAAAATATTTTTATTGAATACTTCTTCATTATAACAAAATAACATTATACAATATAAACAGATGCATCGAGTTACAATGTAAAAAGAACACAATCAACTCTCAAGAACACATCCAATCTTGGGTGGCACAGTGGTTAGCACTGCTGCCTACTGCGCTGAGGACCCGGGTTCGATCCCGGCCCCGGGTCACTGACTATGTAGAGTTTGCATATTCTCCCCGTGTCGCGTGCGTTTCACCCCAACAACCCAAAGATGTGCAGGTTAGGTGGATTGGTGATACTAAATTGCCCCTTAATTGGGAAAAAAAGTAATTGGGTACTCAAAATTTTTTTTTTTTTTTAAAAGAACACATCCAATCCTAACTCCCCAACATGAAACTAAAACCCCCTTAATAACTATGACCAACTCTTTAAAAAAGAAAATTAATGGCTGCCATCTTAGTAGAGCCCTTTTCTCAACCCCCTAATGGTGTACTCGACACTAAGAATCTCTGACACGGTGTTAAAGAAGGAAATCCAAAAGCTTAATAATCTGGGACAGGACCACAATATATGAGTATGCTTAGACGGCCTCAGACAACGCAATTCACACTTGTCGTCCTTCCCTGAAAAAAAAAACTCAGCCTTGCCTTGTTCAAATGAGCTCTGTGCACCACCTTGGACTGGATCAAACTAAGCCGAGCACAGGGTGATGTGGAATTGACCCAACAAAACAGCCTCACTCCACACCACCTCTTCCAAAATAAAACCCAGTTCACCTCCCATTTCACCTTCACCTCTTTCAAAGGAGCCGGCTCCACTGATAGGATCTGGCCATAAATACTTGAAATGTCCCCCACCCCCTCCCCACCACACCTGCCCAAAGATAAAATCCTCTCCAATAGAGAGCATGGTGGTCTCAATGGAAAAGGGCGGCACAGTAGCACAGTGGTTAGGACTGTTGCTTCACAGTGCCAGGGTCCAAGGTTCAATTCCGGCTTGGGTCACTGCCTGTGTGAAGTCGGCACGATCACCCCATGTGTGCGTGGATTTCCTCCCATAAGTCCTGAAATACATGGGGCGGTATTCTCCCATTCGGCGGCAGAGTGTCCATGCTGTCGTGTAACCGGGCCACTGGGAGTACCGATTCTGGCCCCTACAGGGGGCCAGCACTGCGCTGGAGCGGTTCACGCCGCTCCAACCTCCCATCCCGCCGCCAAGTCTGCGATGTGGGATCCGTGCATGCGCAGTGGCGCCGCCGCCAACCCGCGCGGTGGCCTCCCTCAACGCGCCGGCCCCAACGCAACATGGCGCGGGATTTCAGGAGCTGGAGCGGGAGGCCGGCCCACCGATCGGTGGTCTCGATGGAAAAGAGCGGCACAGTGGTTAAGTCTGTTGCTTCACAGTGCCATCAGTCTATTCTAAAAATCACATCTGAAAATAATATCTAAACAAATTTGTCCCCAGGAGTTGAAATTTTTCTTTTTTTTTTAAATTTAGAGTACCCAATTAATTTTTTCCAGTTGAGGCAATTTAGTGTGGCTAATGCACCTACCCTGCCCATCTTTGGGTTGTGGGGGCGAAACCTAAGCAGACACTGGGAGAATGTGCAGCACGGTAGCATGGTGGTTAGCATAAATGCTTCACAGCTCCAGGGTCCCAGGTTCAGTTCCCGGCTGGGTCACTGTCTGTGCGGAGTCTGCATGTCCTCCCCGTGTGTGCGTGGGTTTCCTCCGGGTACTCCGGTTTCCTCCCACAGTCCAAAGATGTGCAGGTTAGGTGGATTGGCCATGCTAAATTGCCCTTAGTGTCCTAAAAAATAAGGTTAATGGGGTGGGGTTACTGGTATAGGGTGGATACGTGGGTTTGAGTAGGGTGATCATTGCTCGGCACAACATCGAGGGCCGAAGGGCCTGTTCTGTGCTGTACTGTTCTATGTTCTACATGGACAGTGACCCAGAGCTGGGATCGAACCTGGGGCCTCAATGCCGTGAGACAGCTGTGTTAACCAGTGCGCCACCACGCTGCCCTGAGTTGAAATTTTTCTGGCAGCCCCTCAAAGCTGGCAAACCTGCCCTCCGTAAACAGGCCCCCAACCCTCTTCAAACCCCTCCCATGACCTAACTGTTGAGTCTAAGCCCACTGACAGACAGATGATTACCACAGATAGGGGCCAACAGTGACATGGGGTTAAATTTAAAATGCTGTCTGAACTGCTCCCAGATTCTCAAGGTGGGCAACACTACCGGATTCGAATAAAATCATGCAGGAAAAAACTGAAACAAAGCTGTTACTAAAGCACCCAAACTAGAACCCCTGTAAGAACTCACTTCCATTGGCCCCCATACGGAACTCTGAGCAATAAGCCACCCCAGTATTTCAATATTTGAAGCCCAATAATAAAATAACAAATTGCGTAAAGCTAAACTACCTGGTTGTCTACCTCTGGAGGAACGCTCTATGGATCCTTGGCGTCATGCCTGCCCAAATAAAACTAGTTTGTTAACTCTGATAAAGAAGGACTTGGGGAGAAAAGTGGGGAGACACTGAAAAGTAAATAAAAGTCTCAGGAAGACATTTGGAATTGTCTGAACCCTGCCCGCGAAGGATGGGGGTGTGGGGGGTGGAGTTTTCCCACTTCTACAAGTCAGATTTGATCCCGTTCACCAGGCTAGCATAATTTAATTTAGAGAGCGAGGCCCAAATGGGCCACCCTGATTCCCAGATAGCGATAGCTAGATCTGGTTGGGTGAAAAGGCAACATCCCCTGATAGGCTCTCCTCCCTGGGGGGGTTAACTGGAAAGTATTCACTCTTGTCCAAATTCAACTTGCACCCAGAGAAGGAGCAAAACTCCTAAAGTACTTGATTATCTCATCCATAGTGGAAACTGGGTCCGTAATATAAAGAAGCCGATCATCTGCATACAAATACACACTATGCTCCCTCCCTCATCGATTTATCCCCTTTCACTTACTGGAAGCACTTAACGCTATGGCCAGCGGTTCAATTGCTAAAACAAATAGAAGTGGAGACAATGGACAACCCTGCCTCGCACCCCTATTCAACGGAAAATAACCCACGGTCAAGGCATTTATGCAAACATGAGCAGTGGGGACCCAATACAGTAAATGAATCCAGGATGCAAACTTTGCCCAAAACCAAACCTGAGAATATCAAAGCAATTTCCCTACTACACCCTATCAAATGCCTTTTCGGCGTCCATGGAAACAGTCACCTCTGGTCCGGGCACTTGAGAGGGTGAAAGATAATATTTAACAGCCGATGTACATTGGCCAACGTAGATTGGCAGCTGAAGGCACATTCAATAGGGTCCTTGTTCTTCCAGGGAGATAGAGACCTGCGTAAGTGTAATGGACAACGAATCCTGGGACAAGGAGCAATTGAACATATCTAATATTGAAGGGACCAACTGTCCTGCAAACCTCTTACAAACTTGATAGGAAATCCATCAGGGCCGGGAACTTTAACCATCCGCATTAAGAATGCAATTCATAATTTCCGCAGGGCCCAGCAGGGATTCCAACTCCTCCCACCTCTCGCCAGCAATGGGAAAGGTAACGCATTCAAAAACCCAGTCATGACCAAACTCCTCCGGGGACTCCGACCTATGGAGATTTTGATAGAAAGTTCCAAAAGCCTTGTTGACTGTAGGCTGGTCCCTTTCTCCCCATGTCTGCAAGGGGTTCACCCCCACAACCCAAAGATGTGCAGGGTAGGTGGATTGGCCACACTAAATTGTAGGGTAATGCCATATCCTTAATTATAGCTGCCTTCAGTTAAAATCTTGATTTCAGAACCTCAACATCATTCAGCAGTTCAGCTAGTGCAACCAACCGCTCTATCAAAAGATTGAAGTTTCAAACTCGTAAAACCTTGGAGAAAAGATTACATCAAACTGACTTCTAACCTGCTGGGTATTTATTCCGTATTGTTACTTATACATTGGATGATAACCAAGCTGGGAAACTCTTTGGTTTCACAGTCTTCTTTTTCACAATCAGTCAGCTTGCCATGAAACCCAAAGCCTACGTAAGAAAATGAAACAGAGCCAGAAAATGAAAAAAGTGGTTTCCTCTGATGTCATTGGTTGAAAGGGATTAATTACAAATTGCTTAGTTTTCTTACCGGAGTTTTGAGCATGTTAACACAGGTGTACTGCTAAGAATGCTTTGGACTTTGTCAGTGTGCTGCATTCCAAGCAAACCCAGGATTCCTTCAACCGATTGTAATACAGATAGGCTGCATGCATTTTAAAAAGGTGCTTAGTTTTTTGGTGATGAAACCCAGAAGTGTAAAGTAGCAAACTAGTCATTTGAGTATTGGGTTCATCTGATCTACCACAAGATCCAAAATGTGATTCATGCAAACTGCACAGGAAAACATCTACTTGGCCATCCAGCCTGTCCCAGAGGTTTGCCATGCTTCATCCTTCACTCCCCAAGCCAGTCAGGACTGTGTGATCTCATGGGTAAAAGCAACAAAACAATGTTGAAACTGGCCAATTAGGGAAAAAAGAAACTGGAAAATTCCCCTTTAGGCAATGGAAGCCAGCCCCAGATATCATGCTGACCCTGATTTACACAACCAGGTACCAACCTCTTGTATGAGGTGGTCTTCACTCCAGCCAGAAACAGGTCCAACTCTCACATCAAAAAAAAATCAATGAATCAGTGATCATAGCATAAGCTGGCAGCCTATTCCAGAGATTCACTGTTCTCTGGGAAAAGAAAAACTGCCATTCAACCTCCATCAGCTTTACATAACTTGCATCATCTCTGGTCCTTATTAACAGTCAAAAAATTGGTTCACAAAAACACCAATCTTCATTATTTACAAAGCTTGACCAAATCAGAATCAGACTGTATAGAGTGAGGCTTAAGTTCACACTTCTGAATCAGGAGAGGGTTGCTGCCAGGTGAGGCAAGCTTGATTCTAAAGAACATTTATTTTCACCCCTTATTTCCCACAATGAATTTGTTGTTCCTGCTGAACATGTTCATGGGGTGAACATGGATTTGCCACTTCACTGAGCTGCTATGGTCCGAGTCTGGCTGGCAGTCTGAGATCAACATTAAAACCCCATTGACTCCCAACATCAATCCCCTTCAGAGAGACCAAAAAACAACTCATCCCAAAAATACATTAACTTACAGTGTTTATATATTGAGTAACCAGTACATGATACTGAAAACATTAAGTCGGCATTGGGACCACTGCACCTATTTTGATGTAAATGTTGATGATTTGGGCTTGAGTGTACAGGGTGTAAAGGGAAGTAGTCAAGAAGAGAAGTAGGAAAAAAAACAGGGAATTATAGGCCAGTCAGTCTAACACCAGTGATAGGGACATTATTAGAAACAATTCTGAAGGACAGAATTAATCTCCGCTTGGAGAGGCAAGGATTAATAAAGGATCGTCAGCATAGCTTTCTCAAGGGGAGATCATGTCTAACAAATTTGATGACATGTTTCAAGGAGGTGACTAGGTGTGCAGATGACTTCTGTGTAGTTGATGTAGTCTACATGGACTTCAGTAAGACTTTTGACAACGTCCCGCACAGGAGACTGATCAAGAAGCCTGTGGCATCTATGGCAATTTAGCAAAATGGATCCAAAATTGGCTTAGTGGCAGAAGGTGATGGTCCAAGGTTGTTTTGGTGACTGGAAGCCTGTGTCCATTGGTGTATCGCAAGGATCTGTGCTGGGTTCCTTGCTGTCTAGTGTACATTAATGATCTAGATGTGAATGTGGGGGTACAGTATAATCAGTTCGCAGGTAATACAAAAATTGGCGTGGTAAATAGCGAGGAGAAAAGCCTTAGATTGAGGGTGATGTAGATAGGCTGGCTAGATGGGCAGAACAATAGCAAATGGAATTTAAGATCATAAGACATAGAAGCAGAATTAGGTCACTTGGCCCATCGAGTCTGCTCCACCATTCAATCATGGCTGATATTTTCTCATCCCCATTCTCCTGCCTTCTCCCCATAATCCCTGATCCCTTATTAATCAAGAACCTATTTATCTCTGTCTTAAAGACACTCTGATTTCGCCTCCACAGTCTTCTGCGACAAATAGTTCCACAGATTTATCACCCTCTGGCTGAAGAAAGTCCTCCTTATCTCTGTTTTGAACAAAGAAAATTACAGCACAGGAACAGGCCCTTTGGCCCTCCCAGCCTGCACCGATCCAGATCCTTTATCTAAACCTGTCTCCTATTTTCCAAGGTCTACTTCCCTCTGTTGCCGCCCGTTCATATACCTGTCTAGATGCCTCTTAAATGATGCTATCGTGCCCGCCTCTACCACCTCCGCTGGTAAAGCGTTCCAGGCACCCACCACCCTCTGCGTAAAAAAACTTTCCACGCACATCTCCCTTAAACTTTCCCCCTCTCACCTTGAATTCGTGACCCCCTTGTAACTGACACCCCCACTCTTGGAAAAAGCTTGTTGCTATCCACCCTGTCCATACCTCTCATAATTTTGTATACCTCAATCAGGTCCCCCCTCAACCTCCGTCTTTCCAACGAAAACAATCCTAATCTACTCAACCTTTCTTCATAGCTAGCACGCTGCATACCAGGCAACATCCTGGTGAACCTCCTCTGCACCCTCTCCAAAGCATCCACATCCTTCTGGTAATGTGGCGACCAGAACTGCACGCAGTATTCCAAATGTGGCCTAACCAAAGTCCTATACAACTGTAACATGACCTGCCTACTCTTGTACTCAATACCCCGTCCAATGAAGGCAAGCATGCTGTATGCCTTCTTGACCACTCTATCAACCTGCGTTGCCACCTTCAGGGTACAATGGACCTGAACTCCCAGATCTCTCTGTACATCAATTTTGCCCAGGACCCTTCCATTGACCATATAGTCCGCTCTTGAATTTGATCTTCCAAAATGCATCACCTCACATTTGCCTGGATTGAACTCCATCTGCCATTTCTCTGCCCAACTCTCCAATCTATCTATATTTTGTTGTATTCTCTGACAGTCCTCTTCGCTATCTGCAACTCCACCAATCTTAGTATCATCTGCAAACTTGCTCATCAGACCACCTATACCTTCCTCCAGGTCATTTATGTAGATCACAAACAGTGGTCCGAGCACGGATCCCTGTGGAACACCACTAGTCACCCTTCTCCATTTTGAGACACTCCCTTCCACCACTACTCTCTGTCTCCTGTTGCCCAGCCAGTTCTTTATCCATCTAGCTAGTACACCCTGAACCCCATACGACTTCACTTTTGCCATCAACCTGCCATGGGAAACCTTATCAAACGCCTTACTAAAGTCCATGTATATGACATCTACAGCCCTTCCCTCATCAATTAACTTTGTCACTTCCTCAAAGAATTCTATTAGGTTTGTAAGACATGACCTTCCTTGCACAAAACCATGCTGCCTATCACTGATAAGTATTTTCTTCCAGATGTGAATAGATCCTATCCCTCAGTATCTTCTCCAACAGTTTGCCTACCACTGATGTCAAGCTCACAGGTCTGTAATTCCCTGGATTTTCCCTGCTATCCTTCTTAAACAAAGGGACAACATTAGCAATTCTCCAGTCCTCCGGGACCTCACCCTTGCTCAAGGATGCTGCAAAGATATCTGTTAAGGCCCCAGCTATTTCGACCCTCACTTCCCTCAGTAACCTGGGATATATCCTATCCGGTCCTGGGGACTTGTCCACCTTAATGTCTTTTAGAATACCCAAAACTTCCCCTTTCCGTATGACAACTTGACCTAGAGTATTTAAACATCCATCCATAGCCTCAACATCCGTCTTGTCCCTCCTTTGTGAATACCGATGCAAAGTACTCATTAAGAATCTCACCCATTTCCTCCGAGTCCACGCATAAATTCCCTCTCTTGTCTTTGAGTGGGCCAATCCTTTCCCTAGTTACCCTCTTGCTCCTTACATACGAATAAAAGGCCTTGGGATTTTCCTTAACCCTGTTAGCCAAAAATATTTCATCACCCCTTTTAGCCCTTTTTATTGCGCGTTTGAGATTCGTCCTACTTTCCCGATATTCCTCCAAAGCTTCATCAGTTTTGAGTCGCCACGATCTTACATATGCTTCCTTTTTCATCTTAGCTAGTCTCACAATTTCACCCGTCATCCATGGTTCCCTAATCTTGCCATTTCTATCTCTCATTTTCACAGGAACATGTCTGTCCTGCACTCTAATCAACCTTTCCTTAAAAGACTCCCACATTTCAAATGTGGATTTACCCTTTTAGTCTGAGATTGTGCCCTCTGGTTCTAGTTTTCTTACAAGCGGAAACATCCTCTTCACGTCCACTCTATCCAGGCCTCGCAGTATCCTGTAAGTTTCAATAAGATCCCCACTTATCCTTCTAAACTCCAATGAGTACAGACCCAGAGTCCTCAACCATTCCTCATATGACAAGCTCTTCATTGCAGGGAATCATTCTTGTGAACTTCCTCTAGACCCTTTAAAGGCCAGCACATCCTTCTTTAGATAAGGGGCTGAAAATGCTCACAATACTCCAAATGGGGTCTGACCAGAGCCTTTTACAGCCTCAGTACATCCCTGCTCTTGTATTCTAGCCCTCTCGATATGAATGCTAACATTGCATTTGCCTTCCTAACTGCCGACTGCATCTTTATGTTAACCTTAAGAGAATCTTGAACAAGGACTTCCAAGTTCCTTTGTGCTTCTGATTTCCTAAGCATTTCCCCATTTAGAAAATAGTCTATGCCTCCATTCCTCCTTCCAAAGTGCATAACCTCACATTTTTCCACATTGTATTCCACTCTGAATTTACCTCTGAAAAGTGTGAGGTAATGCTTTATGGGAGAACAAGAAAATGCAAGGGAGTACACAATGAATGGTAGGATGCTAGGAAGTAAAGAGGATCAGAGATTGGGGTGCATGTCCATTGATCCCTGAAGACAGCAGAACAGGTAGATAGAGGTTAAGAAGGAATATGGGATACTTGCCTTTATTAGCTGAGGCATAGAGTATTTTTTTAAATGGTTTTTTTCGGGTTTTTCTTTTTATACAAGCACAGATGAACGTGAACATACACAGAAACTATATAAAAGCAAATTACTGCGGATGCTGGAATCTGAAACCAAAGATAAAATACTGGAAAATCTCAGCAGGTCGGTGGCATCTGTAGGGAGAGAAAAGAGCTACTGTTTCGAGTCGAGATGACCCTTTGAAACTATATACATTGGTTACCACTCACTCTACACATCCATTACAATTTATATTTCTCAGCAAGTGCCTAGTTTTGGTTAGGCCCCCTGCTCCTGACTTTGCCCCTACCCTCCTGAGAGTGCATCCTTCCCCTAGACTTTTTCTTTCTCACTGGAATGTGTCCCTATTGAGTTTTTTGAAATATCCCTTTAAATGTCTGCCACTGACCTATCCTTTCATCTAATTTCCCAGTTCACTTTAGCCAGATCTCGCTCCATAGACTCATATTTGTTCTTAATTCAATTTAAAACACTGCTCTTAAACCCATTCTTCTCTCCCTTAAACTTAATGTGAAATTCAATCATATTATGATCACTGTTACCTAGGGTTTTCACTATGATGCCACTTCTTGTTGCATATTACCGAGTCTAGAATAACCTGCTCTCTGGTTGGTTGTAGAATATGCTGCTGGAAGAAATAGTTACTAAAATACTCTTTATGAACTCCTCTTCCAGGCTACCTTTACCAATCTGATTGGTCCAATCCATATGTAGATTAAAATCACCCATTATTGCTGTGCCTTTGGCACAAGCTCCCATTATTTTTTCCTTTATATTCCATCCTACAGTGTGTTTCCTGTTAGGGAAATACAAATTACTCCCACAAGTGACTTCTTACTTTTACTACTTCATCTCTTTTTAAAAATAAATTTAGAGTACTCGTATCTTTTTTTTCTCCAATTAAGGATGGGCAATTCATCTACCAGGCACATCTTTGGGTTGTGGTGGTGAAACCCAGGCAGACATAGGGAGAATGTGCAAACTCCACATGGACAGTGACCTGGGGCCAGGATTGAACCCGGGTTCTCGGCACAATGAGGCAACAGTGCTAACCATTGCTCCACCATATCACGCCAACTACCTCTGACCTCTATTCAAACTGATTTGTCATCTTGATCTTTAGAACTAAAGACATTCTGATAATTGAAGATGACATTGGTTCAATTAAAAGCAACTATCCTGCTGGGAATTCTGTGAGGTGATTCTTATCAATTTTTCATGCTCAAACAAAAGAAAAAAATGTTTATACCTACTCTCTTTTTTCTCCATTGGGTGGGCATTCACCCCACAAACTTTACTCTTGTTCACTTTGTCACTCACTAGTATTGTACAAGATTGTTGATAGATTGCTGCAGCACAGGAGGAAGCCCATTATGCTTGTGTCGGCTGTATCCATCTAATCCTGCTCGTTCCTGCTGCCTCCCCAATGCACTATTACTTTCCAAACCTCTCCATTGACAAGGAGACTTCCATTTCTTTAGTGCCTTTTATGATCCTAGGACATCTCAAGACACTTTACAACCAATTAAGTGAAGGCAGTAATCCAGAGAGCAAATCATGCTCTGGGGACCTGGGTTCAAATCCCGCCATGGCAGATGGTGAAATTTGAATTCAATAAAAATCTGGAATTAGAAGTCTAAAGGAAACCATTGTTGATTGTTGTAAAAACCCATCTGGTTCACTAATGTCCTTTAGGGAAGGAAATCTGAATCTGTTGTCCTTACCTGGTCTGGCCTACATGTGACTCCAGATCCACAGCAATGTGGTTGATTCTTAAATGCTCTCAGGATGGGCAAAGCTGCTGGCCCAGCCAACAACATCCACATCCCATGAATGAATAAAAAGTATTTTTGACGTCTAGTCACTGTTGCAATTTGCACTGAGCAAGCTCCCACAAACAGGAATATATAGAACATAGAACATAGAACAGTACAGCACAGAACAGGCCCTTCGGCCCTCAATGTTGTGCCGAGCAATGATCACCCTACTTAAACCCACGTAACCCGAATACCCGTAACCCAACAATCCCCCCATTACCTTACACTACGGGCAATTTAGCATGGCCAATCCACCTAACCCGCACATCTTTGGACTGTGGGAGGAAACCGGAGCACCCGGAGGAAACCCACGCACACACGGGGAGGACGTGCAGACTCCACACAGACAGTGACCCAGCCGGGAATCGAACCTGGGACCCTGGAGCTGTGAAGCATTGATGCTAACCACCATGCTACCGTGAGGCCAATATGATTGATATCTGATCATGTTTTTGTGATGTTGATTAAGGGATACAGACTGGCCAGGGCACTGGGAATAACCCTCCTGCTCTTCCTCGAAATGGTACCTTGAGATCTTTTACACCCATCTGAGAGGGCAGACAGATCAAGATTGAGAGAGAATATCTGAGTTTCCTAGCACTATCCTTGTTCCTAAAATAATAGCAGGATGTGTTCCTCCAGCAATAAAGAGCAGATCTCAAGATTAGAACTCCATGCATATCAAAAGCTCGATTTTCTTTGATGTGGAATTCAGTTTTTATTGAGTTTTTAAAATCCAGGAGCCAGACTAAACAATAAAGACAAGCTGACAGACTGACTGGGATAGGGGCCTCAAGAATGCTTCACCAGGCATGTTTCATTCCATCTCAAGTTGCTTTGTGTGTCAGACTCCTCCTCCTCTAGCACTCAGTCCTTCAGATTGGTTCTGCTACCCTCCTGTGTCTAAGAATCCTTCATGAAACACCTTCATATCATTCCCACCCTAACTGGAATGCAGTAATTTGATTCCTTAATTGCCACAAATATTGTGATGTGGCGACTCATTCTGTTTCTCTTCAACAGTATACATCAATAATGATCCTGAAAAATTTGCATCAGCATAACACAAAATCCGAGTCACACCATCCAAGTACATTCCCTTGTTCACTTGCATCAACTTCTGGTCCACCACACCTTCAATTTAAAACTCTCAACGGTGTTCAGATTCCTCCATAAACTTGGCCCTCCTGAACCCTGTAACCTCCTCCAGCCTTGCCCCTTTCCAAATTCTTGGATCCTCTGATTCTGGCCTCTTGTATAGCCCTCACCTTCACTCCACGATCAACTACCTCAGTCCAGTACATTCTGCTTTACATATCTGGAGTCCGTCTCAACATTCAAAGCTTGTACACAATTTAGTAAAACTGGGAACGGTATGAATAGCAATCTTTGTGGGAAAGATGAACCAGTTAAATTTTGTTACATTACACGTTCTGAATAATGCTTTTTCAGCACTAAAAACATGGTTCAGAATAAATAGGAGCAACAAATGAAAAAGGCCTTATTGAAATTTTTTTTTGAAATATTTTTGTTGGCATTTTCCAATTTTTGCAGAATAACAATTTAACATATATTGCATCTGATATTTACATGTCATAATGTTTCTTATTTATAAATTTTACACACATTCTCTCCGTCCGCCCTCCCCCTCCCCTGTTGGTAGTCTGGTTCTTTCCTGGCACCAACTTTCACCCTGGTTGTCGTGTTACTGTACTCTGCTCCTCTCTTCTGCGGTTCCTGTTGCTGTCTTTGTTGGGTTCGGGGGGGGGGGGCTTCTTGCCCTCCCCTCCTCCCCTCCTCCCTTTTGCCCCCATGCTTCTCTCTGTTACTCCACTGGATTCCCTCCTTGCCTCCCCTCCCCCTCTGCTCCTCTCCATTACGTGTGCTCTTGTCTGCTCTCCTCAGTCCCCCCTCCCCTCCTGGATTCAAGTATATTTTTAACATTAGACAGAATACATGCACCCATGTATTATATTTGAATACACACAGGCGCAAGTATTTACAGGCACACAGATCTTGTGGGTGTACATCACACATATATCACGTATGAGCACATACTTGGATTAAAAACCTAGTATGTGCAAACAGTTGTATAGACACAGAAGTAACATGTATGCACACACATATGGACAAATGCATGCACACAGATACCAGCTTTTCTCATGGGGTGAGCACATCCACTATCCTGCCCACCCCAGTTGCTTCCTGTCAGTGATGGTCACATATTTGTCTGCAGCTTTTGAACAACCAGTCATGCTAGCCCATGGCAAAACTATGCCAAATGGATGGGGTGGGTGGGGTGTAGGTGCTTATGCTGAGTTTTCAGCCTTTACACCATGCGGATTATGCTTTCCACCTTGACTGCTGTAGTAACTCAAACTCAGTTAGCAGGAGTATCAAGATTCAGGGATTTGACACTACGTCCTTCCTGAGTGGGCTATCTAGAACCCTGCAATCAGTAAGAAGTCTTACCATACCAGGTTAAAGTCCAACAGGTTTGTTTCAAACACGAGCTTTCGGAGCGCAGCTCCTTCTTCAGGTGACTCTGCAATCAGGGCAGAGAAGGGTTCAATCCTCTAGCCAGAAATGACATTGATTGGCAAGGTAAATTCAGAGAGCTGCTTTGACTAAAACCCAAAATGAGAAGTGCAAATCAGGAAAGGGGAAGTTTTGCGCTGACTTGCATTTATATCAGTGTCCTTCATAAATTCAGGATGTTGCAAAACAGTTTACAGCCAATAAAGTATTTTCTAGGTATAATCACTATTGTAATGCAGAAAAGCTCCCATAAACGGAAATATGATGACCAGATAATCTGTTCTAGTGCTGTCTGTTAAAGGATGAATATTCTGTTGGACATGGATTTGGATTTATTGTCACGTGTACCAAGATATAGTGAAAAGTATAATTCTGCGTAAAGTCCAGACAGATCCGTACATGAAAAAAAAAATACAATACACAATATACATATACATCAGGTGAAACATACAGAGTGTAGTGCTACACAGTAGAGATGTATGGAGAGATCAGTTCAGTCCATAAGAGGGTCATTCAGGAGTCTGTTAACAGCAGGGAAGAAGTTGTTTTTGAACTTGTTAGTGTGCATTCTCAGACCTTTGTATCCCCTACCCGATGGAAGAGAGAATAACCCGTGTGGGAAGGATCTTTGAATACGCTGCCTACTTTCTCAAGGCAGCGGGATGTTTAGACAGAGTCAATGGATGGGAGGCGGGTTCACATGATGGCCTGGGCTGTGTTCACGACTTTCTTTTTATTAAAAATACATTTAGAGCACCCAATTCTTTTTTCCCCAATTAAGGAGCAATTTACCGTGGCCAATACCCTACACATCTTTTTGGATTGTGGGGGTGAGACCCAAGCAGACACAGGGAGAATATACAAACTCCACACGAACAGTGACCTGGGGTCGCATTGAACCTGGGTCCTCAGCGCCGTGAGGCAGCAGTGCTAACCAGTGTCACCGCGTTGCCGTGTTCATGACTTTCTGTGGTTTCTTACGGTCTTGGTCTGAGCAGTTGTCATACCAAGCTGTGATACAGAGAGATAAGATGCTTTCTATGGTGCATCTGCAAAAATTGGTAAGAGTCAATGTAGACATGCCGAATTTCCTTAGTTTCCCGAGGAGGAATAGGCGCTGTTGTGCTTTCTTGATTGTAGCATCGACGTGGGTGAACCAGGACAGGTTATTGGTGATATGCATACCTAGGAATTTGAAGTGTCAACCATCTCCACCTCGGCACTATCGATAGGTGGGAATTGGGAGAAGAACTCCCATGCTTTCTTTTTCTTTGAAATGGTGCTGTGGGATCTTTTATGTCCATTGGAGAAGCAGATAAAGCTTTGGTTTAATGTATTTTCTGAATGACAGCAAGCATTGGATTTTTGTGCTCAAATCCTTGGAATGCAACTTCAACTCACACCCTTCTTATTCAGATACAGACGTGCTGCCTACTAGGTTACATTTGACACTTTATGATATATCTCAGATAGTCTTATGGGTGGTTAGGGTGCTGAACCCTAGAACTTCACAAAAGCTGAAAGTGAGCCTCTCACACCCCTCCACCAAATCTCAACACTAACTACCATTTTCAAAGGGCTGCAAATCAAAGTCCTGAATCTCTATGGACTACCTAATAGAATCATAGAATTTAAAGTGCAGAAGGAGGCCATTCGGCCCATCGAGTCTGCACCGGCCCTTGGAAAGAGCATCCTACTTAAGCCCACGCCTCCACCCTATCCCCATAACCCACCTAACCTTTTTGGACACCAAGGGCAATTTATCATGGCAAATCCACCTAACCTGCAGATTGTTGGACTGTGGGAGGAAACCCAGGCACCCGGAGGAAACCCATGCAGACTCCGCACAGACTGTGACCCAAACCGGGAATCGAACCTGGGACCCTGGAGCTGTGAAGCAACTGTGCTGATCACCGTGCTACCTCGGAGATGTTGCAGATACCATGTTTATTGTGTGTAAAGAGCTAGGCAGCACCCCAAACCTCTCAAAGTTATGACCATGCAGTGGGTGAAAGTCTGATGAAATTCAGAGCATTCTTACATTGGGTAACATCTCTCACACTAGGGCAGCAAGGTAGCACAAGTGGATATCACTGGGGGTTCACAGCGTCAGGGTTCCAGGTTCGATTCCCCACTGGGTCACTGTCTGTGCAGAGTCTGCACATTCTCCCCGTGCCTGCGTGGGTTTCCTCCGGGTGCTCTGGTTTCTCCCACAGTCCAAAGACGTGCAGGTTAGGTGGATTGGCCATATTAAATTGCCCATAGTATAGGGTGGAACTGGGTCGGTGCAGACTCGATGGGCCGAATGGCCTCCTTCTGCACTGTATGTTCTATGGCCAGGCTGAAAGGTTTAACCTATAGAGGTTGACAATGGAAGATCAAGGTCAAATGGGAATGGGAGATTTCGCAGTCTGGTACTGCAAAATACTGGATATGAGGAATTCCATTTATATGTATCCAAGATCCATGTAACCAGCCCTTCTGGTGAAGTCACAGTCTTGATAGCATCCCATTTTATTTTATGGCAAAATAAAATCCAGATTCTCTAGAACATGCCTCCGCGCCCTGTTCTCTCTGCACTTTACGGTCCCCAATTTGTACCTTCTTTACAGCTACCTCATTGGAAAAATACATTTTTCTTAGAATCATAGAATTTACAGTGCAGAAGGAGGCCATTCAGCCCATCGAGTCTGCACCTGCCCTTGGAAAGAGCACCCTACCTAAGCCCTCACCTCCACCCTATCCCCGTAACCCCATCTAACCTTTTTTGGACACTAAGGGCAATTTAGCATAGCCAATCCACCTATCCTGCACGTTTAGACTGTGGAAGGAAACCGGAGCACCCGGAGGAAACCCACGCAGACACGGGGCGAACGTGCAGACTCTGCACAGGCAGCGACCCAAGCCGGGAATTGGGACACTGGACCTGTGAAGCAACTGTGCTAACCACTGTGCTACCATGCTGCCCCACAATGTTTAACAATGCTTAGCTTTCCTTTTCCTAGTACCATGAGCTTTCTTCTCCGCAAGAAATTTCAGATAAAGAGAGGTCTCCTCAATCAAAAAATCATCACTGGTAGGTTAACACCATGCCCAATCTGTGTAACCCCTCCCCACTACAAGCATAGCACATTCTAACACAGTGCCTTGCTGCCCTCTCATGGGGCCACTGTGATACCGCAACTTCCCAGCCATTTTGCCGAAAGTCAACATTTCGTATATCACAATCTGCAAAGTTAGATAACCAGAGTCACCATTACAAATCAATAAAACAGACAACAAAATCTGGACCCCAGAGTAACCGCCAAGGTTGTAGCAGGCAGTGTTTTCCACAGGGAGTAGTTTGTTTTTTTAAAGAAAGAAGGCAGATCAATAATTGAAGTTGGTAAGAGAGTGGGGCAGTGGATTTGTTTGGGATTGATACAGCATTGTGGAGTAGGAATAGGATCATTATTTGATTGACGTATGCTAAGAAAATATTTGGGAGGGAGACTGGTAATTGACTGATACAGGGCTAGGGATGCAGTAGGAGTGTTTGAGATTAAAGTGATGCTATGGCGAGAGTGGAGCAGTGAGATCAATTTTAGATTGATGAATGTGAAGAAATTGGGCAGTTAGATAGGTTGATGATAGATGCTAGGCTAAAGGCTTAGAGAATGGACAGTGGCAGTAGTTTGGGAAACACACTGCTCCCCTCAGGCTGTGGGGGGGGGGGGGGGGGAAAGAGAGGGGGTGGCACACACTGCTCCCCTCAGGCTCGGGGGGGGGGGGGGGAGAGCAGGGGTGGTACACACTGCTCCCCTCAGGCTGGGGGAAGAGGGGGTGGGGTACACACTGCTCCCCTCACGCTGGGGTACACACTGCTCCCCTCATGCTGGTGGTGGGGTACACACTGCTCCCCGCACGCTGGGGGGGGGGGGGGGGAAAGAGAGCAGGGGTGGTACACTGCTCCCCTCAGGCTGGGGGTGAAGAGCAGGGATAGTACACACTGCTCCCCTAGGCTGGGTGGGGGGGGGGGTACACATGCTCCCCCCAGGCTGGGGTTGGGGTACACACTGTTCTCCCCCAGGCGGAGGGTGGGGTACACACTACTCCCCTCAGGCTGAGGGTGGGGATCACACCACTCCCCTCAGGCTGGGGTTGGGGTACACACTGCTCCCCTCATGTTGGGGTACACACTGCTCCCCTCATGTTGGGGTACACATGGCTCCCCTCAGGTTGGGGTACACGCCGCTCCCCTCAGGTTGGGGTACACACCACTCCCCTCAGACTGGGGGGAGGCGGGAGATACACACTGCTTCCCTCAGACCTGCTTCCCCAGGTGTGGGGAAACAGAGTGGGTGATGATATAGGGTGGGGGGAATGCAGATTGGGAGTGGGGCTGTGCAATACAGGGTGGGTGGAGGGATTACTCAGATGGGGGTGGGGTACACACTGCTTCCCTCAGACTGGAGGGGGGTTAACACTGCTCCCCTCAGACTGGGGGGGGGTAACACTGCTCCCCGCAGACTTGGGGGGGCGGGGGTAACACTGCTCCCCTCAGACTGGGGGGGGGGGGTTAACACTGCTCCCCTCAGACTGGGGGGGGGGGTGGGGTTAACACTGCTCCCCGCAGACTGGGGGGGGGGGGGTAACACTGCTCCCCTCAGACTGGGGGGGGGGGTTAACACTGCTCCCCGCAGACTGGGGGGGGGGTAACACTGCTCCCCGCAGACTTGGGGGGGGGTAACACTGCTCCCCTCAGACTGGGGGTGGGGGGTTAACACTGCTCCCCTCAGACTGGGGGGGGGGTGGGGTTAACACTGCTCCCCGCAGACTGGGGGGGGGGGGGAGGGTTAACACTGCTCCCCGCAGACTGGGGGGGGGGGTAACACTGCTCCCCGCAGACTGGGGGGGGGTTGTGGGTAACACTGCTCCTCGCAGAATGGGGGGGGGGGGGGTAACACTGCTCCTCGCAGAATGGGGGGGGGGGTAACACTGCTCCCCGCAGACTGGTGGGGGTAACACTGCTCCCCTCAGACTGGGGGGTGGGGTTAACACTGCTCCCTCAGACTGGGGGGGGGGGGGGGGGGTTAACACTGCTCCCCCCAGACTGGGGGGGGGGGGAGGGTTAACACTGATCCCCGCAGACTGGGGGGGGGGGTAACACTGCTCCCCGCAGACTGGGGGGGGGGGGGTTGTGGGTAACACTGCTCCTCGCAGAATGGGGAGGGGGGTAACACTGCTCCTCGCAGAATGGGGGGGGGGGGTAACACTGCTCCCCGCAGACTGGTGGGGGTAACACTGCTCCCCTCAGACTGGGGGGTGGGGTTAACACTGCTACCCTCAGACTGGGGTGGGGGGGTGGGGTTAACACTGCTACCCTCAGACTGGGGTGGGGGGGTGGGGTTAACACTGCTACCCTCAGACTGGGGTGGGGGGGTGGGGTTAACACTGCTCCCCGCAGACTGGGGGGGGGTTGTGGGTAACACTGCTCCTCGCAGAATGGGGGGGGGGGTAACAATGCTCCTCGCAGAATGGGGGGGGGGTAACAATGCTCCTCGCAGAATGGGGGGGTAACACTGCTCCTCGCAGAATGGGGGGGGGTAACACTGCTCCTCGCAGAATGGGGGGGGGAACACTGCTCCCCGCAGACTGGTGGGGGGGGGGGTAACACTGCTCCCCGCAGACTTGGGGGGGGGTAACACTGCTCCCCTCAGACTGGGGGGGGGGGTTTAACACTGCTCCCCTCAGACTGGTGTGGGGGGGTGGGGTTAACACTGCTACCCTCAGACTGGGGTGGGGGGGGGTGGGGTTAACACTGCTACCCTCAGACTGGGGTGGGGGGATGGGGTTAACACTGCTACCCTCAGACTGGGGTGGGGTTAACACTGCTACCCTCAGACTGGGGTGGGGTTAACACTGCTACCCTCAGACTGGGGTGGGGTTAACACTGCTACCCTCAGACTGGGGTGGGGGGGTGGGGTTAACACTGCTACCCTCAGACTGGGGTGGGGGGGTGGGGTTAACACTGCTCCCCGCAGACTGGGGGGGGGGGGGTAACTGCTCCCCGCAGACTGGGGGGGGGGGGTTGTGGGTAACAATGCTCCTCGCAGACTGGGGGGGGTAACAATGCTCTTCGCAGAATGGGGGGGGGGGGGGGTAACACTGCTCCTCGCAGAATGGGGGGGGGGTAACACTGCTCCCCGCAGACTGTGTGTGTGTGTGTGTGTGGGGGGGGGGGGGGGGGGATGGTAACACTGCTCTCCTCAGACAGGGGGTGGGATACACACTGCTCCCCATAGCCTCTCAGACTTGGAGGGTGAAGAAACAGAGTGGGGGATAATAAAGGGGGGGGATGCAGATTGGGAGGGGACTGGCATTACAGCCTGGGTGGAAGGTTTACTCAGTCTAGGTGTGGGGTACACATTGCACAATGCTCCCCTCGGGGGGGGGGGGGTGCACAATGCTCCCTTCAGAGAGGTGTGGGGAAACATAGAGTGGGTGATGATATGGGGTGGGGGTGGATGCAGACTGGGAGTGGGGCTGTGCGATACAGCCTGGGTGGAGGGATTACTCAGATGGGCGGTGGGGTACACGCTGCTCCCCGGCCTCCCTCTCCCCGGCCTGGGTCTGCCGCTGACCCGCCCAGCTGCAGCCCGGAGGATGACGGGAAGGGGGGAGCACCAGCTGCTCGGGAGAAACATGGCGGCGGGCGACCGGGATCTGCAGCTGGGCTGCTGCTGAGGGGACTCCGGAATGGGCTGGCAGCTTGTCAGCCTCCTTCGGCGGGGCGCTTGGGCGGTGCTGACGGGTGGATGCTACTTGGAGCCCCAACAAAGCGGATTCTCCAACGCCTTCCACCTTTACCTATGGATAGCGCTGCTCGGAGCCCCGTTTGTCTTACACCTGGTGAGTGGCCTGGCCGGGGGGCTCCAGGTGGATGGAGGGGTCAGGGTGAGTGTGGCAGGATTGGGTATTGGGGGGCGGGGCTAGAGGTCAGGGGGGCGGGGCTGGAGGTGGGTGGAGGGGTCAGGGTGAGTGGGGCAGGACTGGGTATTGGGGGCGGGGCTAGAGGTCAGGGGGGCGGGGCTGGTCAGGGGGGCGGGGCTGGAGGTGGGTGGAGGGGGCGGGGTGAGGGATCGGGTGGGGGCTGGGGTTGGCTGTGTTGGGTCAGGGTGAGCGGGTGGAGGGCTGGGGATCAGGGGGCGGGGCGGGGGCTTGGGGTGGGTGTGTTGGGTCAGGGTGATTGGGGCGGGGCTGGAGGTGGGGCAGGGGCGGAACTGGAGGTGGGTGGAGGGGTAAGTGTGAGTGGGATGGGATAGGGCTGGGGATCGGGGTGGGGATGGGAATCAGAGGCGGGGCTGGAGGTCGGGGGGTGGGGCTGGAGGTCGGGGGGTGGGTGTGTTGGGTCAGGGTGATTGGGGTGGGGTGGGGCTGGAGGTGGGTGGAGGGGCGGGGCTGGAGGTGGGTGGAGGGGCGGGGCTGGAGGTGGGTGGAGGGGCGGGGCTGGAGGTGGGTGGAGGGGCGGGGCTGGAGGTGGGTGGAGGGGTCAGGGTGAGTGGGGCAGGGCTGGAGGCGGGGCAGGGCTGGGGATCAAGGGGTGGGGCTGGAGGTCAGGGGGTGGGGCTGGGTGTGGGTGTGTTGGGTCAGGGTGATTGGGACGGGGCTGGAGGTGGGTGGAGGGGTCAGGGTGAGTGGGATGGTGCTGGAGGCGGGGTATGGGTTGAAGGGGCGGGGCCAGGAGAGCAGGGTTCGGGCTGATGGCAAGGGCCAAGCCAGTGGAAGGGCTAGCGAAGGAGTGGAGTCATCGAGAGAGACTGCTCAATGGAGAGACAGATGTCGGGACAATTTGGCCAGGGCAGGGCTGGGCGGGAGGTGGCGGTAGGAGGCAAGACGATAGTGAGGTGAGAAGGCTGGAGGATGGGACTAGAGGTGGAGAGGCATGGCCAGGGCTGAGGGGGACTCGATTAGAGATAGGGATGCGGGACCAGGCAGGGATGAGGGGCATGATTAGTGTTGTGTCTGGGCTAAGGCAGATGGATGGGGTGGAGGGATGTGACCATGAGCAAGGGTTTGGGGGGGGAGCAACTGGAGTAGATTGGGAGCGGATGGTGGTACAAGAACAGTAGGAGGCCATTCATCTCTTTGTCCTGTTCTGCTACTCAGTGACTTTGTGACTGGTATTTGGAATATTGATCTTTTTATATATATATAGGAGTTAGGGGATAGAAGTCTTGCTACATACAGCTAGACATGCCATAGCAACCTTCTGTTTCGTAAGTTTGTTAGTTGATGGTTTGCGCTGTGGTGGTCAACTCTAAATATGTATAGCCAGATGCAGCTCCTGAGTCCCTCAGTTGCATGGGAGTCTCTGATGCATTTGCTGCACAGGAAGACAGTGGGCTGAGAAGTTGCATGATTTGCTCTCTTCTCGGCCAGCTGAGCTTTTCCTTATAGCTCACCTCTTCCAATGGACTTCTCAGTGGTCAGTTCCAGAGGTCACAACCATCAGCAGCTGTCTGCCAGTTGTCAGTATCAATGTCTGCCATCTTTGTATCTCACTTGTAGGTGTCCTTGTAGTGGGAGAATTGACGATCAGTTGTTAGTACCAAGTGACCAGTTCATCGTACAGAAGGTCTTTGGTCTGCAGCCTGTTGAATGTGGCCGAGCCAGCACTGATGTCGTTGGCTTAACAATGAGTGCATGCTGATGGAATTAGCATTCCCTAGGCCAGTGGTGGGCAGCCTGGTGGCAACTCGCGACCCATCTGAGTTCTGAGTGCAGCCCGCGAGACATTTCATTTTCTGTTGCTCAGACACAGGGCTGTCGTATTCTGCTGATTTCTATCCATGTAGTTTTTTTCCCTACCAGTAAGACTGAAGTGATGTGCACGTAAAGCAAGGGTGGATGAAATGAGGTGCATGCTGATTGTACACAACATTGATTGTGATAGCCGTGCACTCCCTCTGTGTCCAAAGTGTAAATATTTATTTTGTTTTTACCATTTTAAGTTAATGATAGTTCTATTAGTATATAAATGATTAAGCATTTTCTATAACTCATTATGAAATATTTAGTGTGCATTTAATGTATTTAATCTTGTCCATGGGGTCATAGTTCGTGAACAAGCCCAATTTCAATCTTGCGGCCACTGAGATGAAGGAGGGCGACTCATGTGGCCCACTCACCAACCTGGGATGCCCAACACTGCCCTAGGCCGTGTGGTTTCTTATTTGGTGACCTTGTCCTGCCAACAGATGCCGAAGATATGTCAGAGACAGCAAAAGTGGAAACTGTTCAGCCTTTGTCTCACCCCTGTAAAGGTGTGAGATGAGAATACAGGTTTGTTCAATTTACAGATTGGTATTCTCAGTCAGATCGCAGTTATTCCACACTCACTTAGGTTGGACATAACATCTGCAACTTTTGTGCTGTGTGTTAATTTCAGCATCATGACTGATTGCAAGTAGGGCTGGTTTAGCTCAGTGGGCTAGACAGCTGGTTTGTAATGCAGAACAAGGCCAGCAGCGAGGGTTCAATTCCCGTACCAGTTTACCTGAATAGGCGCTTGAATGTGGCGACTAGAGGCTTTTCACAGTAACTTCATACTTGTGACAATAAAAGATTATTATTATTATTATTATTATTAAGTGATTCTGGAGCCTAGGCATGTTAAACTATAAACAACCTCCAGGATTACATTATTAATGCTGATAGGTGGCAGTATAACAACATCCTGGACCATGACATTTGTCTTCCTAATACTGATGGACCATAACCTTGCCCTTTACAGATCTGAGATGTCTGTTTGTTTGCTGCTGGTGTTCCGCAGTTTGGAATGCCCGTGCACCATCGTCAGACAGTGTAGAGCAATTCTTCTGATAAGATCTTGATCTTGGATTTCAGATGAGGAAGACTGAACAGCTTTCCGTCAGTTCTGATATATAAATTGATACCCTCTGTAGGTGGCCTGAAGACATATGACAACAGCAAAGAGTGTCGGTGCCAGATACTGCCCTGTTTGACCCCAATGCAGATCTCAAAAGGTTCCATTGTTTCCCTGCCATAGCATGTTGTCATGGAAAGACAAGATCATACTAAGCAGCTTCGAGGGCAGTCAATTTTCTCCAGCAGCAGCTTAAATAGACCTTCACTGCTTACATGGTCAAATTCCTTGGTGAGATCAATTAAGCCAGTATATAGAACACAGAATCCCGACAGTGTCGAAGTAGGTCTTTTGGCCCATTGAGTTTGCACAGACCCTCCGAAAGAGCACTCTACCTAGGCCCATCCCCGCAACGTCACGCATTGATCATGGCCAACCCAGCTAACCTGCACGTCTTTGGACACTAATACTACGATCCCAGGTCAGACCCGAACAGTGCCGAGGATACTGGACCAAAACCACAATATTCTAGTTTATTTTAAGATTGTGCGGAATGAATAATATTCTCCAAGAGTGATTGCATGAAAAATATGGCTTTGGTATTTCTTTTTAAAAATATTTTTATTCTTCTTTTTCAAATTTTCTCCCAAATTTACACTCACCGACAATAAACAATAATCAGCAACAAATATGTCAATCCCCATAACAATAACAACGATCCCATCCTCCCCCCAACTCCCAAACATCAGCCCGCATGTTTACATGAACAAATTACAAAAAGGAATCAGGAATTACCCATAGTCACCCTTTAAACACACAGCCCCCCTCCCACCCAACCCCCCAACTAATGTTCAATGTTATCCAGTTTTTGAAAGTGCATAATGAATAACGCCCATGACTTGTAGAGCCCCTCCGTCCTTCCCCTCAGTTCAAACTTAACCTTCTCAGAAGTCAAGAATTCCAACAGATCCCCCCGCCACGCCAGGGCACAGGGTGGAGAGGTTGCTCTCCATCCCATCAGGATCCGCCTTCGGGTGATCAACGAGGCGAAGGCTACGATATCTGCCTCCACACCCATTTCCAACCCTGGCTGGTCTGACACCCCGAATACGGCCTCCCGGGGACCCGGGTCCAGTTTCACATGCACCACCTTGGAAATTACCCTAAAAACCTCTTTCCAGTACTCCCCAAGCTTTGGACAGGACCAAAACATATGAATGTGATTAGCGGGGGCCCCCTTGCAACGCTCACACACATCTTCTGCTCCTTCAAAGAATTAGCTCATCCTCGCCCTCGTGAGGTGTGCTCTGTACACCACCTTCAGCTGTATTAGCCCCAACCTCGCACATGAGGTGGAGGCATTTACTCTCCTGAGCACCTCACACCAGACCCCCTCCTCTATAACCTCTCCCAACTCCTCCCACTTTGCTTTGATTCCTTCCAGTGGTGCCTTATCCTTTTCCAAAATAGCTCTGTACACCACTAACACTACCTCCCTCTCCTGTCCCCTTGTCGTCAGCAGCTCCTCCAGCAATGTGGAGGCCGGTTCCTCCGGGAAGCTGTGTATCTCCTTTCTGGCAAAATCTCGAACCTGCATGTATCTAAATATTACTCCCTGCTCCAGCCCATACTTCGCTTCCAGCTCCTTCAATCCTGCAAACCGTCCCCTAAGAAACAAATCTTTTAGTGTCTTAATCCCCTTCTCTTCCCATTTCCGGAAATTTCCATCCCACCTCCCTGGCTCAAATCTGGGGTTCCCCCGAATCGGCATTTCCCTTGACCCTGTCCCCAACCCGAAGTGTTGGTGAAACTGCCTCCAGATTTTCAATGAAGCTATTATTACCGGACTCCAGGAGTATTTCCCCGGAGCTATCGGGAGCGGCGCTGTTGCTACTGCTTTCAGTCTCGACCCCCTGCACAAACTCTCCTCCATTCTGACCCACTGGGAATCAACCCCTCTGACTCAGCTCCGCACCTTCTCCACATTCGCCGCCCAGTAGTAGTACATCAGGTTCTGAATACCCAAACCCCCTGCCTGCCTTCCCCTCTGTAGCAGCACCTTTCTCACTCTGGCCACCTTCCCTCCCCATATGAACGAGGTAATCCTTCCCTCAATCTCCCTGAAAAAAGCCGGCTTTGGTATTTCTAAAACAAAACTTTATTATAAATACAATATTAAACTTGTAACTTCATACCTGAAAAGAACATCTTACGATTACCCCTTAACGCAACTGTACAATTTCCCATTCAACAACAAGAAAATAAACATTCAGCTCTTAATCCACCTTAAAATTAGCAGGCCGTAGAGTAATACTTACTTTATAAAACAGATTTGGCTCCGGTTGGGATTCTTTCAGTCTCTGGCTGAATATATTCAAATAGCTGATTCAACTATGTTGTTTCGGCTTCTTCCTTATCTTCAGACAAGACTGCTTTGCTTTAAAATATTAGTCTTTTTTTTTTTACTATCCTACTTGGAAAGAATTGTGAACTCAGAGTCAGGCAGATCAGAACTCTGCTCCTCTCTCTCTCAAAGCTTCTTCAAACTCACTACCTCTCTGCCTTTCTGGGCTCCACCCACCTATGTCCTCATCTCCCCAAGCTGAAAAATAAATGATATCTGTAGGCTGCAACAGCGCATTAACTCCCCAGGGAGCTCTACAGTCAAACCACAGTCCATTAGCCTAGACTAAAAAAAAATGTCCCTTCGTCAATTTCACCTGCTATTCCCTGGAAGCAAATCAAAATCCTTTTTAAAACCTCTGCAGCCACACACTATACCACAGACTTCTAACTCTTAACTTTTCCCAATATTTATAATCGAATTTTCTTAACATCTTCCACTTGTCTCACTAAGGGGCAATTTAGCACGGCCAATCCTTCTAATCTGCACACCTTTGTACTGTGAAAGAAAACCGCAGCACCTGGAATAAACCCACAGAGATATGGCGAGATGTGCAGCTTAGGTGGATTGGCCATGCTAAATTTCCCCGTAGTGTCCAGAGATGTGCAGGTTCGGTGGGGTTATTGGGCAAGTGAGTGGGCCTAGCTGGGCTGCTTTTTCAGAGGGTTGGTGCAGATTCGACAGGCCGAATGGCCTCTATGAAACGTGCAAACTCCACACAGTCACCGGAGGCTGAAATCGAACCCGGGTCCCTGATGCTATGAGGCAGCAATGCTAACCATATGGTGGTTTCCTTTGTTCACAGCTTTCTCTTGAAGCTTCTGGGCTGTGAAAATCATGTAAATTGCAGATCACCCAGTTCTGAAACCACGCTGGGATTCACGATACATACATTCAGCCAGGAACTGCAGTCTGACAAGGGCAAAATGGGTAAAATCAGGCAGTTTAGCGTTATCACCTGGAGCTTTGCTCATGATAAGTCAGCCAATAGCTTTGCTAAGCTCCTCCACTGAGGGTTCAATATCCAGCCCTGCCAGGATGGGCACGCTTGCCATGGTATCTAGAGCTTCCTTGGTGGCAGTGTTCTCCCCAGAGAACAACATGGGGTAATGTTCCACGTATCTCTTTTTAAAAAAAAATAAAATCTAGTGTACCAATTCCTTTTTTTCAATTAAGGGGCAATTTAGCGTGGTCAATCCACCTATGCTGCACATCATTTTGGTTTGTGGAGGTATGACCCACGCAGGCATGGGGAGAATGTCTGTGTGGAGTTTGCACGTTAATCCGGGGCCGGGATCAAACCCGGCTCTTTGGCGCAGTGAGGCAGCAGTACTAACCACTCCGTCACCATGCTGCCCTATATTCCATGCATGTCTGCACCTATTTATTGGAGTTGGTGACCTCTCCTGCCAACTCAGGAAGCAGCCGACAAGTAAGATGCTAACCAACCACAATCCAACTGCTTCAACTTGTGTCTGGAGTTTAGGGTCTTGATTTTGGTGGAGCGGTTTTCTTTGTTGATGGATCCCTAACATTTCCTTGTGTTGAAGGACATCTGGCTTTTCTGGCAAAGTTGTAACCAGTAGTCATTGATGCACTGCCTAGCATTCCTTTGGACTGTATTTCGTTGGCTCTTAGTGCATTCAGAGTCTTCACTATACGTTGAAAGTGTAGTAATGTAGATAGTATCTCAAAGTTCCTTTCATAGAATCATAGAATTTGCAGTGCAAAAGGAGGCCATTCAGCCCATTGAGTCTGCACTGGCCCTTGGAAATAGCACCTTACCCGAGTCCACACCTCCACTCTATCTCGGCAACCCAGTAACCCCACCTAACCTTTTTGCATACTAAGGGCAATTTAGCATGGCCAGTCCACCCATCCTGCAAATCTTTGGACTTTGGGAGGAAACCGGAGCACCCGGAGGAACCCCACAGGAGAACATGCAGACTCCACACAGATTGTGACCCAAGCCGGGAATCGAACCTGAGGCCCTAGAGCTGTGAAACAACTGTGCAAACCACTGTGCTACCATGCTGCCTAACTTCTGCATTCTGTGTGGGAAGTTTGGAGAATGCCTGTTTAATTGAGTCAAAGAACTGTTGGTTTTTATCTGGGTAGACAGTAGGGTTGATGTCAAAAGTAGGACAGCATTTCTGGTTTGAATGAAAAAACTGCAAGAATTACATCTTAACTCTGGTATGTACCAGGGAGTGATCTGTTTCACAACCAGCACTGGTAGTTGCGCATGTTGAGAATGCTATCTTGTGATGGTCAGACCCAGCTGGTGCCCTGACCTTAGATGTCACCAGGATACCTACTGGCATTTTGTTTTCTAAAAGGTGTTAGTTGCACAAATCTTGTGGTAGCAGCAAAGCTCAAGTAGTCTCTGTCTGTTCTCATTTATTATGATGTCCAAGGCAGGAGGGCTATATCCCTCATGCCCATGCCCACTCCTGTGTTGAAATCACCCAGTAGGTAAAGATGGTTTGACTGAGGGATTCAGTTGATAGCAGTGTCAAACTCCTCATTAAGTTGGTGTTTCATCTCTGTAGTGGGCATAGCATTGGAGCATAGATGCTCATGAGGTTAATTGGCCCAGTTTGTTTTGAAAGGCAATTGGAGAGAACATATTCTGAGCCATTTGTAGGGTTCCTATTGTTGAGAGTAGCTTGTTCCGTACAGCAAAGTCTACACATTGCTAACATGTGAAATTAAATGAAAATCGCTTATTGTCACAAGTAGGCTTCAAATTAAGTTACTGTGAAAAGCCCCTAGTCACCACATTCCGGCACCTGTTCGGGAAGGCTGATACGGGAATTGAACCTTGCTGCTGGTCTGCCTTGATTTGCTTTCAAAGCCAGCGATTTAGCCCTGTGCTAAACCAGCCCCTTTCTGAAGTCTTCCCCTGCCAAATGAACGTGGAATTTTTTTCTTTCAGTAATCTGCTCTGGGCAAGCCTGGTCTGTTGCAGGGAAACTGTGTCAGTATTCAGCCTATCAGGTTCCATTTGATCACAGCTGCCTTGCATGTGTTGTGGAGCAGCTGCAAGTTGTCTGTCAATCCTGTGCATGAGGTACTGACATCAGCTTGCCAATTGAAGAGTTGACATTTTTCTTTTTCTTTATTTGCCTTGGCAATACCAGCCAGGACTAAATCGCTGGCTTTTAAAGCAGACCAACGCAGGCCAGTAGCACGGTTTGATTCCCGTACCAGCCTCCCCGAACAGGTGCCGGAATGTGGCGACTAGGTGCTTTTCACAGGAACTTCAATTGAAGCCTACTTGTGACAATAAGCGATTTTCTAGATTCTCCTTCGAAAGGAAACATCCTATCGGCATCCACCCTATGAATAACCCTCAGGATCTTAAAGGTTTCAATCAAGTCGACTCTTACTCTTCTAAATTCCAGTCGATACAAGCCTAGCCTGTCCAACCTTTCCTTATAATTCAACCCGCCCATTCCTGGTATTAGTCTAGTAAACCCTCTCTGAACTGCTTCGAATATACATCTTTCCATAAATAAGGAGACAAAGCCCTGGTTAAACCATAACTGAAATACTGTGAGCAGTTCTGAGCTCCGCGTCTTTGGGAGCATACATTGACCTAGGAGAGAGTACAGCATAGATTTATTTGGACTCCAAGGGGTAAATTATGAGAAGTAATTGCACAAACTACAGTTGCATTCTCTGGACTTTAGAAGGTAAAGGGGTCATTGATCAAAGTTTTCAAGATATTAAAGGGTACAGTTAGAGTTGTTAGAAGAAAACTATTCCCACTGGTTGAACAGACTATGATTAAGGGGCATAGTGTAAAAATTAGAGCCTGACCTTTCAGAAAGGAACATAGAAACAGGAGTAGGCCATTCAGCCCGTCTAACCTGCTCCGCCATTAAATATGATCATTGCCGATTGGGCACATCTATACCTTTTACACCACTATCCCCATAATCCTTTAAGTTATTGTTAATTAAAAATCTGTCAATCTCTGCTTTAAACATACACAATGACTGAGCTTCCACAGCCCTCTGGGGTAGAGAATGCCAAAGATTTGCAAACGTCTGTAAAGAAATTTCCCCTCATCTTGGTCCTAAGTGGCTTCCCCTTTATTTTGAAATTATGCCCCTTCTCCCCGGTTTTAGACCCCCAACCAAGGGAAATGGCTTCTCTGTATCTACTATGTCTACTCCTTTAAACATTTTGTAGGTTTCAATTAGATTACCCCTCATTAGAGCATAGACCACACAGTGCAGAAGGAGGCCATTCGGGCCATCGAGTCTGCACCAACCCACTTTAGCCCTCACTTGCACCCTATCTCCGTAACCCAATAACCCCTCCTAACCTTTTTTGACATTAAGGGCAATTTAGCGTGGCCAGTCCACCTAACCTGCATGTCTTTGGACTGTGGGAGAAAACCAGAGTACCTGGAGGAAACCCACACAGCCACCTGGAGGAAACCCACACAGACACGGGGGAGAATGTGCAGACTCCGCAAGACAGTGACCCAGCGGGAAATTGAACCTGGGACCCTGGCGTTGTGAAGCCACAGTGCTATCCACTGTGCTACTGTGCTGCCCTTCAAAGCTTGAGAGAGCACAGGCCAGTTTGCCCAATCTCACTTCATAAAACAGCCCTGCCATGGCCAGAACATGTCTGGTGAATTTAGGATGCGTTTCTTGCAAATGGTGATAGCAATTTGGAACTCATTCCCCAAGTGACAGCTGATGCTAGATTAATTGCCAATTTAAAATCTGTGCTTGTTAAAGTATTGTTTTGTTAAATTACGAAGGATTTGGGTTGAAGGCATATTGAGTTAGGTAGCAGATTAACCATCATCTCTTTAAATAATGGAATGAGCTCAATTAACTAAATGACCTCCTTCTGTTTTAATGTATCCTAATTCCATAAATCCTACTTGGCTGAATATCTTATTGCCCGTCACTTTCAAAAATCTATCAATCTCAGATTTAACATTATTAATTGAGCTCGCACCATTTGCTTTTTGTAGGTTTTTTTTTGTTTTGCCCTTGCCACAAATGCCATCCCTCTCCCTGACGACTGAGGCAGAACCAGATTCAGATTTTTTTTGCAGCCTAGTGTTATATTTGACCCCAAGACGAGTTTCCGACTTCATATCTAAAACTTAAATCTAAAACTGTCTGCATCCACCTCCATACCCCTCCCTGGCGACTATCTGAGATTAAGCCGATCTGTTTATAACCTTGGTGCCATACTTGACCCTGAGATGAGTTTCTGATCTCATGGTCGTGCCATCACTAAAACTACGCATTTCTGCTTCTTTAAAACCATCCTAGCTTTGCCCTGTCTCAGCTCGACTACTACTGAAACCTTTATTCAGGTCTTTATTACCTCTGGACTTGACTATTCCAACAATCCCACAATCTACCTCCCATAAACTGGTCATCAAAACTCTGCTGCCAGGCACGGTGACGCAGTGGGTTAGCCGAGGTCCGAGGTTCGATCCATGCTCTGGATCACTGTCCGTGTGGAGTTTGCACATTCTCCCCGTGTTTGCATGAGTTTCGCCCCCACCACCCAAAGGCTGGTGGATTGGCCTCGCCCCTTAATTGAAAAAATGAATTGGGTACTCTAAATTTAAAAGAAAACGCTGCCAGTGTCTTAACTCGTACCAAACCCTGTTCCCCTGTCACCCTACTGCTCAGTGGCCTGTTTTGGCTCCTGGTCAAGCAGAGCAATGATTTTAAAATTCTGACTCGAGTTTTCAGAACACTCCTTGTCCCTCCCTATCTCTGTATTTTCTTCCAGCCTCATAGTGCTTTGAGATATCTGCAATACTATAATTCTGGCTTCTTGAGCATCTCTGATTTGATTTGCTGCACCATTTGTGGCTGCACTTTCAGTTGCATATTGTCATCTGTTGAAACTGCTCACTATTCTAGGATAATCCTGGAATGTAATAATAGTTCTCGACTTCTTTTCTGGAATGCAGACGATTGTCTTAAACACCTCCTCTGTCCTCTCCACCCATGCATCCAACAAGTGCAAAGAGCTCATAATTTTTTTGTCACAAAGATCGCTACTATTAATCAGCTGCATCTGCCATTTCCTGCCTTCCACTGGGCTGCCTGGCCAAACTATCTTTAATGCTCTTCTCCTTGCCCTATCCCTGAGATTTCTATTTAATCTTTCCTTCCCTTGTGCCCTCTCTGAGTTCCATGAAATCCACTTCCTGTTCCCTTGATCCCATTTCCACTAAACTGCTGACCTACCCAACTTCCCAACTGGCTCACATTAGCCAGCATTGTAAATGGTGCTCTCTCTTCAGAAGTTGCCCCTTTCTTAAATCTGTTATCATCACCCCTCTCAACAAACAAACCTTGACCTGAGCTCCTCTAACTCTGGCCTCTTGAGCACCCCCGATTTTAATTACTCCACCATGGAGCTGAACCTTTAGTTGTCTAGTCCCTAAGCTCTGGAGTACCCTTCCAACATCTCTTTGCCTCTCAATGAATTCTTTGACCAAGCTTTGGTCATCCAAACCAGTGTTTTTCGAACTCTTTTGCTCAGGACCCATGCCAGCCGACGTTCAGAACCCACACTGGCCGATGTTCGCAACACACATATCCGCTTACCTTCATGCAAAAGGGGAACCTGTTTGGTCCTCATGATCTCACTCCAATCAGGTTCACAGGAGGAGGGGGCAGAGTTCAGCCAATTTTTTTGTGCCATCTCCATCTTTGTGAAAACAGAAAATCTGACCTCGCATGTGCAGGTCGTTGTGAAAGGCAATAGCAACAAAATGCTTGTTTTACTCAGCATTGGATACTCCTGACAGATGCTGCTCCAGAATACTGACAGCCTCATGGCTTTTGGCATGATTTTAATAAGCTATCACAGGTTAGGTATGGCTGCGTAGTCTTTTCATTTGGAGTCAACTATAAGTTAATAACTGATTCTGCTGTCTCAAACCCAAAAGGAATTTTTCACCCAACACTTCCCTTTAAAAACCAGAAACAACTTTTCTCATTTGCCAGTACTTCCCTGATATGACACGCGTGGGTTTATTGCATTGGCACAATTGACAAAACCATACCTCAAGAAATCATCTTTATGCTGCCTTGTAGGCTGTTAACCAGGGGCTCTGGAGCCCTGTACAGACCTAACACTAGCACTGCCCTGGACTCTCCTGGGCAGCTTTCTCCAACAGATTCAGTTGTGAGATCCTGTTCAGTTGGTACACTGTCTATTTGTGTCTCTGGCCTTCTCTTTCTTGTAAGAAAATGATTCATTTTCACAGTCCTCACCTTGCTTGCCAGCAGCTAGACATTGGAAGAAGCTCTCCTCCGTGATTTGGTGGCAAAAGCATATACATAGATGTCAAGTATAAATGCAGAGCACTGCTGCTGCTTCTGGCCTGAAGACTGCACACAGCTTATTTCTTATTATTTAAAAGGCGGCAGATATTCAATATTTGAATAAAAACTCCGGTAGCGGCTGTTGGGTGCTTCTCTTATGATCGGGACCACCACGGGAGCACCGCGATACTCCTGACACCCTCCAGCAACCTAGCCGCGGGTCGCAACCTGCACTTTGAAAACCTTGATCTAACCTAATATCTCCTTAAGTAGCTTGGTGTCATACTTTGTTTTATAATGGCCTTGCGAAGTTTCATTATGTTAAAGGCACCATATAAATATAAGCCGCTGTTGTGGGATCTGCGCTGCTTCTAAGGTGCAGTGCTCCATATGTGGTATATTAAGGGTTTTATATGGCCCTTTTATATTATTATCCACTTATCCTCTAGTTATTTAAAGAATTTAAATTTGTTCCAAATTAGATGACCTCCTACTGCTTGCATTGAATTTGATCGGCCGCTGTTTCGCCCACTCGCTCAATCTGTCAATGACTCTTTGTAATTTTATGCCCCAGTCGACATTGTTTACTATGCCACAAATCATTTGAAGACTTAAATCATTCATTAAATTATTAATACATATAGTGACTAGTTGAGGCCCTGGCAGAGATCCTTGTGGAAAACCACTGGTCATTTTTCAATTTGACTTTATTTCAATTATCTCTACTTGCTGTCTTCTATCATCTAATCAATCTCTTAACCAGTTCAGTAATTTTCCTTTAGTTGCATGAACTTTAATTTTTGCTTTAAAAAAATTTGTTCATGGGATGTGGCCGTCGCTGGCTGGGCCAGCATTTATTGCTCATCTCTGAGAGCATTTAAGGGTCACGCGTAGGCCAGACCAGGTAAGAACGACAGATTTCCTTCCCTAAAGGACATTAGTGAACCAGATGGGTCTTTTCGACAATCAACAATGGTTTCATGCTCACCTTTAAACTTCTAAGTCCAGATTTTTATTGAATTCAAATTTCACCATCTGCCATGGTTATTTGGATTTGTTTTCTTTTATAAATTTAGAGTACCCATTCATTTTTTCCAATTAAGGGGCAATTTAGTGTGGCCAATCCACATACCAAGCACATCTTTGTGTTGTGGGGGTGAGACCGGTGCAGACGAGGGGAGGGTGTGCGGACGCCATGTGGGCGGTGGCCTGAGGCCAGGATCGAACCTGGGTCCTTGGCGTCGTGAGGCAGCGGTGCAAACCACTGCCCCAACATGTTGCCCTGAATGACAAACATCTTTAAGAAATAGTCATTCCAAAAGTCAGGACTCTGAATTGAAAAGCAAGTTGTGCAGGTTCCTCTTGTCTACTTCAAGTAAATCAGGTTGAAGAATAATATTTAAGGACTAATTTTCAAATGATCTTTTTTTATAATCTTTTATTAGTGTCATAAGTAGGCTTGCATTAACATTGCAATTGAGTTACTGTGAAAATCCCTTTGTTGCCACACTCCCGCGCCTGTTCGGGTGCACTGAGGGAGAATTCAGAATGTCCAAATCATCTAACAGCGCGTCTTTCGGGATTTGTGGGAGGAAACTGGAGCACCCGGAGGAAACCCACGCAGACACAGGGAGAACGTGCAGACTTCACACAGACAGTGACCCAAGTCAGGAATCAAACCTGGGTCCCTGGCACTGTGAATCAACCGTGCTAACCTCTGTGATGCCAGTTGATAGATGCAGTTTATCAAGGAGATTTAAAGACACTGCATGGGACAAATTGTAAACTGCTCCAAATAAAGTTATTTAAAAAAAATAAAGTTGATTGTATGGAAATTGAGTTGATTCTATTGCAATAATGCAAAAAATATTCAGGGCTTTTCTCTTTCAATTCTCTTTCATCGTTGTGACCCTCAATACGTCTTGGGTGATTAGGATGGTAGATTTGTAACACTCTATAATCAATCAAGAGAACGATACATTTAATTTGGTGACTTGCATAACGTCTGTGGTTTCTTATGAGACATCATCCATCACTGGTTCTCCACCTAATAGCTTATTATAGAATTGACAACAACAACCTCACCCCTCCCCATTTTAAATAAAAATAGGCAAATTGAAAGAATTTCTAGGCATATGACCCAAACTTACAAAGTTTGGCTAAGCAGCCATGGTGCCATTTTTAGTCAGATAAGCTTCTGACCACATATACAGGCCATCACAAAGGCCACCTATTTCCACTTTTAATATTCTATTGTCTAACTTTAATCCTGTTTCACTCATCTGCTGGTGAAATCCTAATTCATACTTTTGTTATTTCCAGCCTTGACTATTCCAGTGTACTTCTTGCTGACCTCCCATCTTCTACTGGACTTAAAGTTTAGGTCATCCAAAATTTTACATGTGTCCCAACACACTCCCAAGTTCCATTTACCCATCATCCTTGTACTCTCTAATCTATATTGGCTTCCAGTTGAACAATGCAATCATTTTTTTTTTCAAATTCTCAGCCTTGTTTTCAACACCCTCCATGTCCTTACCTCTCCCTAATTTTGTTCTCCAGCCCACCAAGATACCCAAACATCTCTAACTATTGGCTCTTGAAATCTGTGATTTTAAGTGCTGCACCACGGCGGCCTTGAGTCTTAAATTCCGGAATTCACTCACGAAACCGCTTCGCCTCTCAAATCTCTTTTGTCCTTTATGTGCCCCTTAAATTCTTTGACGAAACCTTTGTTCACAAGCCCTGGTGTATCCCTATTTTAAAAAAAATCTTTGATGGAATGTTGGTGTCGCTGGCCTGGCCACATTTATTGTCTGTCCTTAATTGTCTTTGAGAAAGTGGAGGTGAGCTGCCTTCTTAA